>NW_006921741.1:2752875-2766933 GCF_000298275.1 Orycteropus afer afer | reverse complement strand
GTAAAACTTAAGAAGACAATGACTTGACGGCAGTAGTGTGTCCCCCATGAATCAGTATTCACTGTAAATCACATACCTGGTTTTTGATTTTTGGAAAACAAAGTTATTAGAGTGATTCTGAGATGGTTATTGGATCACAGAAATTATAGACTCTCAAAGCTGAAAGAGCCAAAAATGAATATGAAGTGTAATCTTCCTCCATTTTATGGGTAAGGAACACACGCTCAGAATGGTTTATTGCCTTTTCCTAAGTGGCAGAATGATAGTTAGAACCATGTCTTTGATCATCTAGACCAACCAGCACTCTTTCTATTTTGAGAAATTGATGTTCTTTTTATCTTGGATGGAGTAAGAAGATAACAATTAGGAGAAGCTTCAGTCAATCAAGGATCACCTGTGAGTAAAATGTTTACTTTGTGCATTACCTACAGCTGTAGATCCCACATTTTTTGGGCAAAGTCTTCTCTAGTCACCCAGAAAAGCTGAAAACACACATCTTCATCATTTGGCTAAGTATTCTCAGGAAACACAAATCATCTGTACTAAAGTGAAACAAACAAAGAAAAAACATTGGCAATGCAAAGTAAACTGTTCTTTCCACATGTAGGGACATAATTTCCCTACTTATGAATGTGATATATGTCATTATGAAAGCCAGGGACTTAAACTGTAGTTTTAAGAGACATTTCCCAGTGTTAGAAACCAAGCCCTCCTGGCCCTAAACTTAGTTCATCCCAGCTGTCTTTCAAACAGCTTTGTGTAATACGCCCTATAAAGCCTTAAGAAAGATTTCTTATTCTTAGAATTTTTAAAGAACAACTCTAAATTATGGACCCTAATACTCACTAGTTTGGCTCCCTTATTTACTATATATATATATATATATATATACACACACACACACATATATATGTATATATGTATATGTATATATATATGTATATATATGTGTGTATATATATGTATATATATATGTATGTATATATGTATATGTATATATATACATACACATACACACACATATACACACACATATTTATATGTATACACACATATATGTATATATTGCTATCATTCTGAAGTCCGCCTGAGTCACTGAGTATAGTATATTCTAAGAATACAAAGAACTTCAATTTGCCTGAAAAGACGAGAGCTACTGGGCATATATATAGAAGGAAATTAGATTGGAGAAGGAGGCAAAAACTGGACAATTTAGAGATTTGGGAGTTCTGGTCACATAGTGCCTAAGGCATTTGACTGCTAACCAGCCACTCCTTGGAGGGAAGACTGGGCAATCCATTTCTGTAGAAATACCACCTCGGAAACCCAGGAGGGGTTGCTATGAGTTGGGTTTGATTCGACAGTAGTGAGTTTGGGTTTTGGTTTGTTTGTTTTGGTTTTTTTGAGGCAACAGTAAAAAAAAGTGTAGGTTTAATTTCAGGTGCATTGAGAATCCCTAAAGAGTATTAAACAGGAATATGTTATGATCAGACTTATGTTGAAGAAAAAAACAAGCTGGATGCTGTATACAGAGTAGATTGGTGAGAGTAAGAGTAGAAGTAGAGGACTGATGAGGAGACAAGGGAAGAAATGATGGCTACTGGGATTAGATAGAGGAAAACCAGTAGAAGAAAAGAGAAACAGGGATCTGAGCTCTATTTTACAGCTAGACTCAACAGTTAATTTTGGGAGAAGCAGGCCTGTTTTAGTTGGACTTACTGTTGACCATTTTTATACTTTTTATCACCTATGGAGTAATTTTTCATAACAGCATAAAAGTTTGCAGTATTATTATTTTTTCCTCCCTTGGTCTTTAACTTTGTAGATCAGAACTGATTACAAGCTAAACTACTGCTTCTCAAATGTTTCTACCCGCATGCCCTTAGGCCTTGGAAAATAAAATTGTTCTTCTTGGGATCCAAGGTAGGATATAAAGCTTTCTGTCTAAGAATGATACATATGCAGAAAAGAAAACATGTCTTATTATAAAAGTTTGGGGAATGTCCTTGTTTCCTTTAAGGTAAAACTTAAGAAGACAATGACTTGACGGCAGTGAGTTTTTTTTTTTTTTTTTTTTTTTTTAATTAATAATTGCAAAGTAAATTGTTTTAATCCAAAACCTTAAAGTGAAATTGACACATCCGAAAGGTGTTTCAGGAATGCACATAAACTTGGAAAATACCACAAACCCCAGGGTGGCTATATCTACCCAAGTTTGAGAAGCACTGAGCTAAATTAATCTTACCAGTTATTAATTTTATTTTATAGAAGTACCTTCTTAATAATGGCCCAAGGTTTATGGTCTCTGTAGGAACATTTTCCTGAAGGATCACATATCACTTCTCATCACAGTAAAGTATGGTCATGCTCTGGCCTCTCTTTGACCTTACATTTAATGACTTGAAGCCATTTCTGGGTGAACTGGAAGTTGCCGTCCTTCTTCCCCCACAGGAAATAAACCTTCTCTTACAGGCCTTTAACCAAGCTTAGTGGGAAAAAGCTGGGAGGAATGTTAAAAGGCAACTGACCTAGCTTTAGAATTATGATGAGTATAGCAGAATAATTAAGTATGTGGGCCCTGGAGCCACACAGCTCAGGGTTTCTCATTTATAAAATTAGCAAAACAATACTTTGTATTTCATAGGCTCATCATAACAGTAAACTGATCTAATAAATGCAAAGTGCTTGGAAAAAAGAAGGCACTTGATAAATGTTAGCTGTTTCTAAAACTATTTCCAACAAGGATTTCAGATGAAGTGTTCCACAAGTAAAATCACTTTTTGGTAAACATCCTCCAATTATTTGTAGACATGTGACCAACAGCTTTATGTACCTGCTAAAACATATTGTAATCTATGTGTCCATTTTTTCAACTTATTTATCTTGCAAAATACATTGGATCATTTTATTACAGAGAGTCATGCAGTCAGAATACTTTATTGAAGATCCTTATTTTTATGACTACAGCAAGTATCTAGTGCCACCTGCACTGAAAATTTAATACAGGATTCAGTGGAACCAAATATACTATAAATCAGTCCATCAATCTGATCTCTGTGGCTAAAAGCAACTGTCCTCTGAATAATTTGTTGATTTTGATCCTGTTTTTATTGACAATTAGCTTTCAATAACTAACACCCTGTAGCTTTTCCCTTTTAAAAAAATCTATAAAACACGGCATCAGATGCTCCACAGTCTTTATACAATTCATTATAACACTTAACCACATCAAAGATTCATGAGCAAATGCCTCTGAGTTATGTGTTTTGCTCTGTGCTGCATTTCTGATTTCTTGGTTAGGGAGCCTTGTGGCATAATGTCTCTTTTGAAACAAAATGTAACAATGGAAAGGGCGTATGGGGCAAGACTACTAGGACAGATGCAGGAGAGACTATTGAGTAGAAGCCTCAGGGGAGTTTTCCCTTTCATGATGGTGACTCCATATAACCATTTAAGGTTACTTACATAAACCATGAAGCATGATTGATAGAGCTAGAATGCTAGAAACAGAGAGAGTGGGTGTTTTAATGGAGAAGTTGACAACTCTTAATTAAGGGGGATATCCAAATATGTATCAGAAAACATGTTAAGTTGCTGTTTGCTGTCAGGGAAGTAAAATTAATATTGTTGTTGTTGTTATGTGCCGTCGAGTCGGCCCCGACTCATAGCGACCCCTCCTTGGGTTTCCGAGGCAGTATCACTACGGAAGTAGGATTGCCCAACCTTTCTTCCGAGGAGTGGCTGGTGGGTTTGAACCGCCAGCCGTCTGGTTAGCAGGCAAGTGTCTTAGCCACTATGCTACCAGAGCTCCCAAAATTAATATTAGCAAAAATGAAATAACAATGGGAATTTTAAGACTGTCTTACATAGATATTTATCATTTCATTTGTCCCTTCTGAGTTTGCCAGACATAAACATATAGTGTTATGTCCTGTAATTTTAAGGAAGATACTATTTGTATACTTATAGTGATTGTTTCTTTAAATGTAAACTTCAAATAGTTATTTAAGGAGTGCTGCATTACACTTTTATAGAATAAGTTTATCCTTGGCCTTCAGTGCTGGCTGATTCAAAGAAGGATTAATGATTAATTAATTTCTTTTAATTTTACTTTCTCTATATCCATTTTCTTGTTCCTTTTATGGACTAAATTTCAGTCTGCCTTATACTCTTCTTTAGTTTTTTTTTTTTTTTTTTTTTTAGTAAGTTTTATTTTCCCTAATAATAAATATTGTTTATATATATTTATTAAAAAACGTTATAAAAGAAAAAATATTTTTAAAAAATAAATGTGACTATTCATCCCATCAAGAGGAATGAATAATCATTATAATGATTGATATCTTCTCTTTGAATTTTTCTGTCTGTACATTTGTTAATAAAATTGAAACTATAACATATATTCTTTTTTGTTCATTTTGCTTCTTTTTATTTAACATTATTTGAACATTTTATTTCCTCTTTAGTCTTCAGAGACATATGTTTTAAGTCTGTGTAATATTCTATCACATAGATGAACCATATTTTACTTCCCAATTATTGTTGTTGTTGTTATGTGCAGTCGAGTCAGGCCCGACTCATAGCAACCACTCCTTGGGTTTCCAAGGCAGTATCACTAAGGAAGTAGATTGCTCCATTAGACATTTAAATTGTTTCCAGGTTTTTCCCATGACAAATAATACTTGTACCATCTTTCTTACCCTGTTTCTTTAGAATAAATACCTACGCCCCCACAGCCAAATCAGTATCTTCACTTTCTGCCTTATAAGCATCACACATTTAACATGTTCAAAAGCAAACTCTTTCTGTTTGCCCTAGCCCATTTTTCCATAACCTTCCCTTCTTAGTAAATGAAAGTTCTACTCTGCTATTGCTCAGGCCACAAGCAATGGAATCAGCCTTCACTCCCCTCTTTTTTCACACCCCATATCTAATTCATCAACAAATTCTATAGGCTTTACCTTCAAGTTATATCCACAATATGTCCAAATTGCCACAACCAGGACACTAGTCCAAATTACTCCATACATCATTTGGATTATTGCCACACCCTTCTAGTCTCCCCGTTTCTGCCTTTGCTACCCAAGCCACCTACATGGCATACAGTGAAACACGTTATGTCAGATCATGGCACCAGGAATGAAATCCACAGCCCTTTTAAGGCTCTCCAAGATCTGGCTCCATCTGCCACTCTGACCTCATCACCTGCCACTCCTTTCATTGCTACACTGCCTTCCTTGTTCCATGAACACAGTAAGCTTGCTTTCCTTCAAGAAATTTCTACTTGTCATTCCCTCTGCCTGGAATGCTTTTCCTTTACATATCCACAGGGCTAGCTGCCTCACTTTCTTCAGATCTCTGGTCAAAAACCATTTTAACAGAGCAGCTTTGTCAGACCATCCTATATAAATACCACACTTCCACCATCATTCTTCATCCCTTTACTCTGCTTTATTTTTCTTTTTAGTGCTTATTCCTGGCTGACATATTCTTCTTCTGTTTTAATATTTGTTTTGTAGTCTGTCTTCCTGAACTAGATAAGCTTCATGAAAACAGGCATTTCTCTGTTTTGTGTCCTGTGATTCCTAGCACAAAGAAAAGTGGCTGGAAACTATTAAACACTCAGTATATGTGTAAAGGGAACAGTATATTGACAGGGAGCTTATAGAAATGCAAGCTGGAGTCAGAAGAGGACATGGAATGAGGGATATCATTGCTGATGTCAGATAGATCTTGGCCGAAAGCAAAGAATACCAGAAAGATGTTTACTTGTGTTTCATTGACTATGCAAAAGCTCATGAGGAACCTATACATAGACCAGGAGGCTGTCATTCAAACAGAACAAGGGGATACTGTATGGTTTAAAATAAGGAAGGATGTACATCAGGGTTGTATCCTTTCACCATATTTATTCAATCTGTATACTGAGCAAATAATCCGAGAAGCTGGACTATATGAAAAAGAATGTGGCATCAGGATTGGAGGAAAACTCATTAACAACTTGTGATATGCAGACGACACAAGTTTGCTTGCTGAAAGTGAAGAAGACTTGAAGCACTTACTGATGAAGGTTAAAGACTACAGTGTGCAGTATGGATTGCACTTCAAAATACAGAAATCAAAAATCCTCACAACTGGACCAATAAGCAGCACCATGATAATGGGAGAAAAGATTGAAATTGTCAAAGATTTCATATTACTTGGTTCCAAAATTAACACCAATGGAAGCAGTAGGCAAGAAATCAGACAACGTATTGCACTAGGCACATCTGCTGCAAAAGACCTCTTTAAACTGCTAAAGAGCAAAGATGTCTCTTTGAAGGCTAAGTTGTCCCTAACCCAGTCCATGGTATTTTCAATCACCTCATATGCATGTGAAACCTGGACAATGAATAAATAAGGAAGACTGAAGAAGAGTTGATGCTTTTGAGTTGTGATGTTGGTGAAGGATACTGAAAGAACCAATGACTGCCAGAAGAACAAACAAATCTGTCCTGGAGGAAGTGCAGCCAGAATGCCCCTTGGAAGCGAGAATGGCCAGACTTCATCTCACCTACTTTGGACATGCTGTCAGAAGGGATCATTCCCTAGTGAAGGATATCATGCTTGGTAAGGTGGAGGATCAATGTAAAAGGGGATGACCCTCAACGAGATGGATTGACACAGTGGGCTCAGGTATAGCAGGGATCGTGAATCTGACACAGAACTAGGCAGTGTTTCATTCTGTTGTGCATGGGGTCACGATGAGTCAGATATGACTCAACAGCACCTAACAACAACGTGTACTGAATATAATGGAAGTACATGAACATTTACAAGATTGTAGATATTGCTGCAAGATTTTTTTTTATCAATTTATACCTCCATTAGCATATATGAGAATGCTTTTCTTACTATTTTATATTACTTAAATGCTCTTTCTCTTTAAGTCTTTATTTAAATCTTTTGTTTTCTCTTTCTGTTTTTCTCTCTACTTGCTAATTTTACTAATCCATCAATCTACCCATCTATATATTTCTTCATCCTTCCATTCTTTAATATATTCAATGAAAATTAGTCAGTATTGCGTAATGGGGCCAAACCCAACTCACTGTTACCAATTCTGACTCATAGCAAAGGCAGGTGGAAATACCTTGACTTTGGGAACAGAATAGAGCTAGGTGTGAATCCAGGCTCTACCACTGAATGACTCAGATTTTGAGCTAGCTATCATTCTGTTTTTTCATCTGTAACAAAGAGATAATAACTTAGTTTGCAAGATGATGTTGAAAAATAGTGATACCATGTGGAAAGCAACTAATCACTAAACAGATGTTAGCTTGTTTCCTCCATCCCTTTTTTATAAAGGCTCTAGTTTCAAATTTGGGGTATTGATTATTTAAAATGACATTTATCCAAGAAAGGGGGTAAAGAAGAATTACTAGGTCTAAAAGCTATTTGTCCTTTTATACTTATACATACAGCACATATTAGTGAATCTTAAAGAGCACAGGGAGAGGGAGAGCCACATCTTGGGACCTGCTCTGTGCCAGATTCCTTTCATTTATGAGCATATTTTATTTGTAATTGAGTTAGTCCATGTAGTAATAACAGCATTTCTCAGTTCACTAAAGGAAAAGGATGATATACCCTAAACACCAAATTATTTCTAATCAAACCTGGATAACCTGTAAGCAAGGAGAAAATTGGGAAAAAAAAAATCATTTTGGAATAATAATTGTTACCACTTTATGATTTCTGTTATGTACCAGTCTATACTAAGCATTTCTCATAAAATGTTTCATTTTATCTTTAAAGTAGGTATTGTTATTTTTCACTTGATAAATGAGGAAAAAGACAAGCTAGACTCATAACAATTATAGCAAATAGTGTGTGTTGTTGTTATGTGTTAGACACTTTACATATATAAATGCATTAATCTTCCCATCATTTTCTGAGGTAAAGCCTTCTTTTACAGATGAGAAAACTGAGGCACAGAACAGTTAATACTTGCCCATGGCCAGTTGTTGTTGTGTTGTTGTTATTTGCCATCAAGTCGGACCCGACTCATAGCAACCCCTCCTTGGGTTTCCGAAGCAGTATCACTATGGAAGTAGATTGCCCCATCTTCTTTCTGAGGAGTGGCTGGTGGATTTGAACCACCAGCCTTCTGGTTAGCAGTCAAGTGCCTTAGGCACTAAGCAGAGCTCCCACCCATGACCAGATAGCTAGTAATTAGCAAGGCAGGAGACTAAGCACACATGCTATTTCTAGAGTCCATGTCCTTGATCACTCTGTTAGAGGTCGTACAGCTGGTATATTGAAAGGGTCACAAACCAAACTGAAGTCCTTCTCATTCCAAAGACTGTCTCTTTTTGCTGTATGTTACCAGCTTTAAGTTTTCTAAAATCTCTTTTGTTCTTCACGTTAGTCTTTGGTTTTTATTTTAACCAAAAAGATAGAACTGAAGTTTTATATGATTGCCTCCTCTCAGCAATGATTACAACCTCTTTGGTGTGGCCGTGAGCTTCTTTCAGGAAGAAGGGAATCTTCTTGGTGGTGCAGTGACAGGCAGGGAGCCAGTCCTAATGCCTGCCGTTCAGACAATAACACCAGACCCCATATGGCTGCCTTAATGAATTTTTAGGTCCTCAATGAAAAAGCGAAGCAGTAGCTGTGAATATATATGTCTCAGTGTGTAAACATTTAAATATCAATCCCCATTTTAGACTTTTTTTAAATTTTTTTTAATTGGGTTGACCTTGAAGTGCAGCAATGTGAGTCCTTTCTCATGTACAGTGCTTCTTAATAGTAATGCTGTTGACTGATCCATTGGAGTCTGACAGTTTGTTTTATGTTTTATTTTGCCTTAATCTTTTTCTAAATTCTCATTTACTACTTTGAAACCCCGGGGGTGGGGGGTGTGGACATAGGATGAAACAGTTGAAATAAATGTGATAGCCAGAGATTTCAAAGACAACTATGTGAGGCCTTGCTCTGAATTTATGTTAGTATTAGTAAACCATCAAAGTTATCTAGGACTGCACAGATAGACATTTTTCTCTTTCTCATTCAGTTCCTATGACAATCATACAAGATAGACAGAGATGTTGTTATATATCTGTTTTATAGATTGGAATCTGAGGTGACAGAGTCCATGATCTCTCCTACCATACTCAGCAATACGTGGCAAATCCAGAACCCAGAATCCTGAAACAGGATACCATTTTGGGCAAGACACAAATTTTGGAGTCAGAAAAACACTTACTAGCTGTTTGACCTGGGATTAGTTACTTAACCTCTCTATACCTCAGTTCCCACATACAGGTCCTACCATGAGTTATTATGAAGATTTGAACAGAGGCTGGTACAAAATAAGCTATATTCACGTTAGCCATTATTATTGATAGCCTTGATTTTTAGTCCAGGGCACTGTGGTGATTATAGGACTGCCTGCAGCTATAGTGCTGCAGATATTGTTGGGGTTGGTGGAGTGGGATTGGGAAGTAAAAGCAGAGAAATAGGTTTCCAGCTAGTCTAATGAAGCATAGATTTATATACAGTTCATGACAAAAGAGGCAGTTCCCATTCATTCTATATCCACCTTCTATTCCTGACCCTCCTTCTTCCTCTGTTGTTCCAGGCAAATAGAGACCAGTTGTTGTGCCTTGGATGGCAACTTGCAAGCTTGTAAGACCCCTACACAATGATTCAGAAGATAGAACGGAAGCATAAACATGTTATTAACCCTTTTAACTGGTATATTCCCTGAAACCATGACCCTAAGCCTCCAAACCAAGGAACAAAATCCCATGAGGTATTTGGTAGTACAGAAGCAGCCTCAGCAGCAACTTTTTTTTTTTTGTCTTGTTGTCAATATATCTATCACACAACTTTTGTCAATTCAACCTTTCACAGATATACAACTTTTTGACAGCAATTACAATAATCAGCTGTGCAATCCTTAATCGGTGCAATTTTTCCATCACTGCTCACTCCTTTCTGGTAGTGTAGTGCCTAAGGCATTTGACTGTTAACCAGAAGACTGGCAGTTCAAATCCACCAGCCACTCCTCAGAAGGAAGGTTGGGCAATCTACTTCTGTAGTGATACCACCTCAGAAACCCAAGGAGGGGCTGCTGTGAGTCGGCTCTGACTCGATGGCAGTGGTTGGTCCCTAGTAACCACTAAAAAGCTTTGGTCTCTGTATATTTGTCCTTGTCTTTTTATAAGTGAGGTCATATAATCTTTGTCCTTTTGTGATTGGCTTATTTTGATGAGAATTATGTTTTCAAGATCCATCCATACTGTGGCATGTAACGAGACTTCATTTCTCATACTGGCTGAATAGTATTCCATTGTATATATGTACTACATTTTATTGTGATAAGAAACTAATTTTTAATTTGAAAACTCTGACATTAAATATTCTACAGTGCTAAGTAAATATAAATGCTTACCTTCCCCACATACTCAGATTTACTATGAAAATGAATCTCTTTGTAATGCTAGCTGGCATTAGGATGATGAAGAAGATAATAATATAGATAAGCCATCATAAAACTTTTAAAATAAATGCAATGTTTATCTTTGAATACTTTCAGGAAAGGAACATAGAAATTGTCTACGTGGAACACTTTTAATGATGGTGCCTAGAGGTAGCATTAATTCTGTTTTTGCTGTATAATACTGGATTGTACCACATATTGTTGGACAGAATTTCACACACACTGTGTATCCAAATTTATAGAATGTTGAACGGAACTCTGATAATGTTATGCTGATTTTAAATTTGTGAGAACTTAGAGGAACTTTCTTTACAGGAGCTGTACCTGAGTATGGAGTGCATAGAGGAAAATGTAGTCTACTCTCCTCAAGCAAGACAGAATGTTCTCCAGAACTACTGTCTTCTGTGGTTTAGGAAAAAATACACGTAGTCCCCAACTTACCACGTATTTGAGTTATGACAAACCACACTTATGACCGTCTGGTGTTTCTTCTTTCACATTTTGTTGTTAGTAATATGTACTACATAAAATGTCACAGCACAGAATTTCCTAATGTTATCATTCACAGATGTTCAACAATTGAATTTGTGAAGATACTGATAATAAAGGGCAATTATAATGAAAAAGAAGCATTCAACTTAAGTTATAACTCCAACTTACAGCAGAGTTGTTGGAATGAAACTCCATCATAAGTCAGGGACTACCTGTATTTGAAAATGTTTTGTTAAATTTTCTTTTAAAAAAATAAGAATATATATAAATATAATACAAATATTTATTCAAATTAACATTATATATATTTATATTATACTGAATATACTTTAATATTTATAATATTAACTTATCTATGTCACTGGTAAAATAATTAGAGGGACTATAATTTACCTTCCCTTGAAAGCTTTATACACACACACACACACACACATACACATACATACATACATACATACACACATATTTTTATTTTTTATAGAGAACAAAATTTAATTTCTTTTAATTTTTTTTTTTAGTTTTAGAGCTTGTTTTACATTCTACGTTATGTGCACATTTAGTTTCTTTTCCCATTTACCATGTCCACCCCTAACTCAATCTCTTCCCCTCCCTACCCTGTAACCCTCCTCCTGTACCCCTCCTATTTATGTGCTCCTATGTGTCCTGCATTTCTTCAATTTGAATGTTGGTCCTCTGGTGTCCTGTGATCTATTGCTCTAAGGTATGCATTACCATAGAGTATGTGGGTATGTCACCCTGGGTTGAGTGGTCTGCGTATACATCCTGTTAATTATTGGGCTAAGAGCCAGCCCCTGGTGGTGTGTTTTTTTCCAGGCACAGAATGTATTCCAGGGCCATAGGTTTCGGGGTCTCACCAGATTTTATCTGACCAGTAATTCTGGTTATTATTGAGTTAGGGAGTTTTTGGATTTTGTTCCACGTTTTCTCTCCCACTCTATCCAGGATCTCCAGATTTGATCCTTTTCTGAGTAGTTGGCATTGGTAGCCTGGCACCATCTAGTTCTTCTGGTCTCAAGGGCCATCATGTCTAGGGCTGATTGCTTCTAAATGCCCTTTTTTTGTGTGTTCCTCTTCACTTCCAACACTAGGAGACCGTTAACTGCATCTTAGATGGCCGCTTGAAAGCTTTTAAGACCCCAGTTGCTACTCACCAATGTAGGATGTAGAGCAAGGCTTTTATGTATTTTGTTGTGCCAATTGAGTCTGGTGCCCCCAGTACGATGGTCCTGAGACGGTAGATGTATTGGATCTCTGTCCCATGGTGTCTGGTTGTCTGTGAGGGATTACTCTGTGTCTGTCTTCTATTGTTTCTGTAAGGACTGCAGGTATTTTGTATCACTGGTGTCTATGCAAGATTAGCCTCAGCTGAATATATCCTTGGTCTAGAGTATACTTCTGTTCACTGACACCCATCTGATAATCTTAGGTGTTTATGTGTTTATCTGTAGCCTGGTGTTTGGTGTTAATGGCAATGCAGTATTATGGACACACTGTTTGGTATTAGCATCTGTTTATCTCTTATGTGCACAATTTGGTGTCCTCCCATTTCCTAATGTTATCATGGTGGTCACAGATCCTTCCCCTATATCCCTCTCCCTACCCACGTCAGCATGTAGGCCCCAACTAACCTGAAATTAATCCCTCCCATCCCCCCCCCATCCCAATAACCTACTAAGTGAGTTCCCTTTCCCAAGGAAACCCTTCTTTGTCTTTTTACAGTAATGGGCTCATACAGTACTTGTCTTTCTGCAATTGACTTATTTCACTCAGCATAGTGTCTTCCAGGTTCATCCACATTGTGAGATGATTTGCATAACCCTCATTCTTCTTTAATGTAGCATAGTATTCCATTGTGTGCGTATACCATAATTTGGTTGTCCACTCATCTGCTGATGGGCATTTAGGTTGTTTCCATCTCTTTGCTATAGCAAATTGTGCTGTGGTGAACATAGGTGTACATATGTCCATTCGTGTACTCTCTCTCACCTCTTTAGGATGTATTCCTAGTAATGAAATTGCTGGGTCAAAGGGTACTTCTATTTTCAGTTTTTTAAGGAAACGCCATACCATTTGCCATGGTGGTTGTACCATTTTACAGTCCCACCAGCAGTGCACAAGAGTTCTAATTTCTCCGCAACCTTGCCAGCATTTGTTATTTTCTGACCTGTTGAACTTTGTTATTATTGCTGGGGTGAGATGCTATCTCATGGTTCTTTTGATTTGCATCTCTCTAATGATTAATGGCTGTGAGCAATTTCTCATGTGTTTGTTGGCTGCCTGTATATCTTCTTTGATGAAGTGTCTGTTCACATCTTCTGCCTATTTGTGAATTGGGTTATTTGTCTTTTTGGTTGTTGAGGTGCTGAAGTTTTCTATAGATTTTGGAGATAAGTACTTTATCAGATATGTCATAGGCAAATATTTTCTCCCAATATGTAGGTTCTTTTTTTACCCTTTTGATGAAGTATTTCGATGCACATAAGAATTTAATTTTTAAAAGGTCCCAGTCATCTAGCTTCTCTTCTATCTCCTGCATAATCTGGGTTATGCTTGATAGTCTATTTATGCCATAAATTAGGGCTCTTAGATTTACCCCTATTTTATCTTTGATGAATTTTATAGTTCTGGGTTTTACATTTTAGTCTGTGATCCAGCTTGAATTTGTTTTTGTGTATGGGGTGATGTGTGGGTCTTGTTTCATTTTTCTACAGGTGGATATCCAGTTTTGCCAGCAAAGAGGCTAACTCTTCCCCATTTAATGGATTTTGGACCTTGTCAAAGATCAGTTGTCCATAGATGGGTGATCTATATCTGGACTTTAGATTCTGTTCCATTGGTCTATCTGTCTATCATTGTACCAATACCATGCTGTTTTGACTACTGTGGCTATATAGTAGTTCTTAAGATCTGGGAGTGGGAGACCTCCCACTTTCTTTTTCTTCTTGAGAAGTGCTCTGCTTATCTGAGGTCTCTTTCCTTTCCATATGAAATTAGTAATTAATTTTTCCATGTCCTTAAAAAATTGTGTTGAAATCTGGAGCAGGATTGTGTTAAATGTA
>NW_006921741.1:2717299-2745830 GCF_000298275.1 Orycteropus afer afer | reverse complement strand
ATGATAGGCTCGAGTATAGCGTGGATTGTGGGGCTGGCGCGGGATCGGGCAGTGTTTCGTTCTGCTGTGCATGGGGTCGCTATGAGTCGGACTCGACGGCACTTAACAACAACAACAACAGCTCTTAATTTGTTTTTATCTTTGTGTCTAAGGTGGGTCTCTTGTAGGCCACATATCAATGGGTCTTCTTTTCTTATCCAGTCTGCCACTCTCTTTCTCTTGATATGTGCATTTAGTCTATGCACATTGAGTGTAATTAGTGATAGGTATATGACTTGATTGCTGTCCTTCTGTTGTGTTTTTTTGTTGTGTTGTTGGTGTTTCCTCGGTCCATATACTTTTCTGTGCTGAGTTAGGTTTGTTGGCTAATGCTTGCTCCCTTTTTTTCTTTATAGTTGGTTCTGCTTATTAAACCCATATGTTTTCTGCCCTTCTATATTTGCTTAGGGGGATTGTTACTTTTCTCTGTGGTTACCTTGGAGTATATTCTTGTCTTAACATTTTTAGAACAGTGCATACTGTGAAGATTTGTCCTATTTTCCTCCTCATTTGGAAGTTCATACCTAGAAGTTTTATTCATTCTCATAGGTTAGTTGCTGTTGTTGTGTGTTGATTGACATCCTTGATTTTTGGAGTATTATGGTCTTATTTTGAGTTTCTATTTCTGATTTGGTTTTAGCGTTGATGCCACGTATCCTGACTTTGTTGATCTGTGTTGTGGGTTCTCTATTGGAAGAACTTCTTTAAGCATTTCTTGTAGGTTTGGTCTGGTTTTTACAAAATCCCTTCATTTCTGTTTGTCTGAGAATGCCTTGATTTAGTCTTCATATATGATGGATAATTTGGCTAGATATAGGATTCTTGGTTGGAAGTTCTTTTCCTTCAGTGTTTTATATATGCTGTCCCATTGCCTTCTTGCCTGCATGGTTTCTGCTGAGTAATTAGAACTCAGCCTAACTGTTTGATTATTATAAGTAATATTTCTTTTGTCCCGGGCAGCTCTCAAAATTTTTCTTTGTCTTTGTTTTTGGAGAGTTTGATTATAATGTGCCTTGGTGTTTTTCTCTTGGGATCTATCTTGTGTGGGGTTCTATGAACTTCTTGGACAAATATATTTTCTTCTTTCATTAGATATGGAGGAAGTTTTCTGTTGGCAGGTCTTCCACAATTTTCTCCGTGTTTTTTTTTTTTTTTCACCTTTTCTTGTTCTGGAATTCCACTGAGCCTTGTGTGGTTTATTTTCATGTCATCCCATATAATTCTTAGGTTCTCTTCATTTCTCTTAAATATTTGTTCTGATTTTTCTTCATATGGCTGGTGTTCAGGAATTTGTCTTCTAGTTGGGATATGCATTCTTCAGCCAGTTCTAACTTACTCTTTTGTGCCTCTACTGTGTTGTGTAATTCTGTAATTTTAGTATTCATCTTCTGGATTTCTAACTGCTGTTTTTATATAAGTTCTGATTGTGCATCAATCTTATTTTGTTCTTGAATGATTTCCCTAAGTTCTTCCAGAGAACTTTCTGTGTTCTCTTTGTTTCTATTTGGGGTTTCCTTAGGCTCTTATAAAGCTCTACAAACATGTCTTCTAAATTCCTTCTCAGATAATTCTATTGCCTCCTCTTCCTCCATGTTTAATGAGAACTTTGTTTGTGGGTTTTGCTTCTAATGCCTTGTCCTGTTGTTTTGTTTGATTTGAGGTTGCCTGTTGTTTCCTAGACATTTTTAGGTTGTCTTTAACTGATGGTTATATATTGATTTATTTTGTCTTGGTTTTATGGTTCTTTATTTTGAAAAGGTGAAACTGGTGGGTTGTTTTGTTTTATTTTGTTTTTTTAGTTATTAATTCAGGTATGCTGGGTTGCTCTGCAGTTTGTTTTTTTGTGGAATCACTGTGTGGAATGTGGATATGGGTTTCTGTTTGTTGTGAAGAGGGTTTAGAGTTCGAACCAGGAGGTTTTATGTTGGCTAAATGTGGTTTCTTCTATTGGATAAGTGAAGTTATTGGTGAAGAAGGTGGCAGCAGAAGAAGGAAAGCTCGCTGTTGCTAGGGGCGCTTTCTAGGGCTTTGAGCAGGCTGCTACCGATGATGTCGTACTATTATTTACCTCAATTTCAGCAAAGACTCCAGTTGTTAGGGGGTTTCCACTTTTCTCCAGGCTCTGACACACACAAAAACCCCACTCCCATGGCCCCTCAGCACCAACAAGCCAACCTAAGACAACTTCCCAGTTCCATAATCCACTGCAGGGTTTTCTCTCTCTGGCCCCACCCACCTGTGGCACTGGCCCCATCAGTCCAGACCATGATCTGCCTCAGGAGTTCCTCTTTGGGTCCACCCACCCATGGCATCAAAGATGTGCTTGGTTTCAGCAGCACTGGAGTCGAGAGAGTGCCTGCTAGTAATCTGTGGTCCCTTTATTACTGATAAAGTCAAGCACAGGCCCTTCAGTGCCACTAAGCTGACCCAGGCCTACTCCGTGACCTGCTATGGGGGCAACACCCCAGGCCCACCCTCCTGAAGCACCAGTGGACTCTCTGTTCAGGTTTCAGAGGTGCTGGATGTGCCCATTTGCACCCAGCTGACCCAAATTACTGATAACATCAGGTGCTGAAGGTAGATCCTTGGGGTGATCACTGGTATGCTGGTGTGGTCACTGGTATGCTGGTGTGGTGTGTCTTCTGCCTTAACCCAGGGAGGTCTTGGATGGCTGTTCTCGCCTGCTGTTTGCTCCCCCAGGGAAGTCTCCGGTGGCCAATCTCAGCTGCCTGCTGGCATTCTGCAGGATAGATTTTCTTATTTTTTTTCCCCTGTACCTTCTCCTCTCTAATTCTACTCCTCTGAGTTTGGTGCACTCTGACTCAGCTGTTCGGAGCACCAGAATCCCTAATTCAAACTGGTGTACCTAGTTTTTCAAGCACTAAGATGCTAGAGGGAGATAGCGTAGTGATTACTGACAAGACTCCATTCTGAATCCTTAATATATATTTTGTATATACATAGCTTAATAGCTTAATAGCCTTCATATATATACATTTATCAACTAAATATTAGCAAGTCAAAAAATTTTACAGAGTAATTTTTATTCTATAGTATTAAAAGAGTCAATGCAACTAAAAAATCTTATTAATTCAAAATTGTCAAAAATTATAATTCTTAGTTCTGGCAACCCATCAGTCATCTGTGAAACATTTTAAAACACATATTCCTGACCCTTACCCTAGATCTACCAAATCTAGATTTCCAGGGGTGACCTCAGGACATTAGTATTAAAAATAGAACCAAAACCTCCACAGGTGATTTTGATACCTAGACAGGTAGGTTTGGGAACCACTGACTTAAGTCCATCATGCCTTTGACATCCAAAAAATTGTATTGTCAGAAAACAAAACATGCACATTTCTCCACACGATAAATTTTCATTTAATTAAAAAAAAAAAAAGAAAAGAAAATTAGATGGCCTAAAAAACAAAAAAAAAAAAAAAAAAAAACTAGCCATCGAGTGTGATTTGGCTCATAGCATCCCCTCCTTGGGTTTCCAAGGCAGTATCTCTATGGAAGTAGGTTGCCCAATCTTCCTTCCAAGGAGTGGCTGGTGGGTTTGAACCACCACTCTTCTGGTTAGCAATCAAATGCCTTAGGCATTAGACCACCAGAGCTCCCTGAAGTATCATATAGTGAACATTAAAATTAGAGATCTAGGTTCATATCACAATTTGACCACCTCTTCTTCTGTACCAAGGAGCTCTGATGGTGTAGTTGGTAAGGTACTTGGCTGCTAATCAGAATGTTGGCTGTTCAAACCCACGAGCTGCTCTGTGGGAGGGAGATGAGGCAGTCTACTTCCATAAAGATTGCCTTGGAAATCCAATGGTGGGTTGCTATGAGTTGGAATCCACTCAACAGCAGTGGGTTTGGTTTTGTTGGTTATTACAGTATCCTTGTAGTCAACCACTTCTCCCTAATCCTACTGCCTGAAAACAATGCCAGGGCTCAGGCAAGTCCCATAAATCTTAAAAAATATTTTATGAGAAGGCAAAAGAGAAATTATACCATAAGCCATGTAATAAAACTTTCCTTTAAAATCTTTCATCTTTTCCCTAAATACCCCTCCTGCCATTATCTCTTTCCTTATCCCTTTCCTGTTTGCTTCCTTAATAGTAAATGTTCTCTCTGATCCCTGACTCAGAGGAGACTTTACTCTAAACTCTATATTCTGCATTTCACTCAAATGACAATGAGGTATCCTGAACTGACCTTAGGATTCCTGACACAATCTACAGACCCTGCTGGTACCAGTCTTAAATAAAAGTAAACAGACAAACTTTCCTTTATCTGGTTTGATTATTGCTGTATCACCATTCCGTTAGATTTTTACTGGCAGGATTGAATTCCACTGAATTTACTGTTCAGTCAGAATCTCCACTAAAATACAGTCTTCCCTGGATCTTGGAGATAGGCCAGGAGTCCTCTCCCCAGATGGCCTTCACTGTCAATCATCCCACCCCTCTTTGTAATCCATGTTCTTGCTCAGCTTCCTTGAAATAGTTTAACCAACAACATACAAAGAAATATCTCTTATTCAAGACTCTTGAAAACATGAACAAAAAGGACATAGCAATGATTGTTGAAAAAAGGTTGTGGCAGAGAGAGAGGGAAGGTTTGGGAAAATGTAAAGACAGTTGTCTAGTGAGTGTGAGAGTAGAATTAATGTTGATTGAGAACTCATTATATGCCAAGTGTTCTGGTAAGTCATTTGAATAATTTTTCTTATTAATTTCACAATCTTCCTATAATATACTTATAACTATCACAGTTGTACAGGACTGAGAATCTGAGATTATGTAATTTGCCCAAATTTTCACTGCTAATATGTAGTAGAATTGAAATGCAATTCCCCATCTGTGTTTCATTAAAATGTGCTCCCATTTAGGAGATTAATTATCTGTAAAATTTCTCTAACATTCATATACACTTGATGTCCCCACAATCTGAAAAAGTTTATTTTGCTCATTAATATAAGAGCTCTGGTATAAATAGATTCATATGTTCTGCATGCTACATATATGTGTGTGTGTGTGTGCACGTGTGTGTGTGTGTGTGTGTAGGAGCCCTGGTGGTGTAGTGCCTAGCATTTGACTGCAAACTGGAAGACTGGTGGTTCAAACCCACCAGCCACTCCTCAGAAGGAAGATTGGGCAATCTACTTATGTAGAGACCCTACCTCAGAAACTGAAGGAGGGGTTGCTATTAGTCAGAATTGATACATACACACACATACACACACATATATATTATATATACACACACATATACATATATCCATACATGCATATATGTATATATGTATATATTTACTTTAGGAGCTCTGGTGGGAAATGACTGCTAACCAGAAAGCTGATGGTTCGAACCCACCAGCCACTCCTTAGAAGGAAGGTTGGGCAATCTACTTCCTCAGTGATACTGCCTCGGAAACCCAAGGAGGGGTTACTATGAGTCAGATCCAATTTGAGGCCAGTGAGGGTTTTTTTTAGTATATTTACTTTTATTGTGGTGAAAACATACACAACAAGACATTTGCCAACATAATAGTGTCCACATTTACAGCTCAGAGACATTAATTACATTTTTCATCTTGTGCCATCAAAGAATTGATATTCTTTTCCAAAATATTCTACCACCATTAGCATAAACTCAATGTCCCCCAACAAAAGCTTCCCCCTCCTCCCTCTGGTAACTGCTAATAATCTTAGCTTTCTCTCTCTCTCTCTCTTCTCTCTCTCTCTCTCTCTCTCTCTCTCTCTCTATATATATATATTTCCGCCCCCCCCACCAGCCTATCTAAAAATTTCACTTCCCCTCCCTTTTCCTCCCATCCCCAGTAACCAATAAAAAAAGTTTCCTTCTATGTATAAACCTTTCCTTAACTTTTTACAATAGCATACTAACACAATATTTGTCCTTCTGTGATTGACTTACTTCACTCAGCTCTGGTGGCATAGTGCCTAAGGCATTTGACTGCTAACCAGAAGGCTGGCAGTTCAAACCTATTAGCCACTCCTCGGAAGGAAGGTTGGTCAATCTACTTCCGTAGTGATACTGCCTCAGAAACCCAAGGAGGGGTTGCTATGAGTTGTTTCCAATTCCACGGCCGTGGTCATGTTGCATTGTCAGTGTCCTCCAACTTCATCCACATTATGTAGTGTTTTGCAGATACTACATTATTCTTTAGGGTTACATAGTATTCCATTGTGAGTATGTATCACAGTTTTCTTATCCATTCCTCAGTTGATGGGCACTTACATTGTTTCCATCTCTTTGCTCTTATGAATAGTGCTACAGTGAACATGGGTGTGCATACTGTATTCATATCCTGCCTCTCACTTCTTTAGGATAAATACCTAGTAATGGGATTGCTGGGTCAAATGGTATTTCTATCTCCAACTTTTTAAGGGATCTCCATACTGATTTCCACAGTGCTTTTACTATTTTACAGTCCCACCAGCAGTGGATGAGAATCCCATTCTCTTCACATCCTCACTAGCATTTATTATTTTCTGTCTTGTTGAAATTTTTTTATTAATGCTGGGGTGAGATGGTATCTTATTACAGTTTTTGTTTGCATCTCTGTAATACTGATGATCGGGAACAATTCTTCATGTGTTTGTTGGCCACCTAAATATCTTCTTTGGTGAAGTGTCTGCTCATGTCTTCTGCCGATTTTTAAATTGGACTGTTTGTCTTTTTGATGTTGAGATGTTGGAGTATTCTATGAATTTTAGAGGTAAGACCTTTGTCTGATATATCATTGCTGAATATTTGTGCCCTACTCTGTAGGTTTTCTTTTTACTCCTTTAGACAAATCTTTTGATGCACATAAGAATTTAATGTCTCAATCATCTAGTTTATTTTATGCTGTTGGTGTATCCTGGGTTATGCTTGATAGTCTATTTATGCCATAAATTAGGGCCCCTAAGGTTGACCCTATTTTTTCTTTGATAAACTTTATAGTTTTAGATTCACATTTAAGTTTTTGATCCATTTGGAGTTAGTTTTTATGTATGGTATGAGATAAGGATCTTGTTTCATTTTTCTGCAAATGACTGTATCTTCCCCATTTAATAGATTTGGGCCCTTTGTCAAAATTAGCTGACCATTGGTCTATGGATCTATTTCTGGGTTCTCAATTCTGTTCCACTGGTCTATGTGTCTGCCATTATACCAACCCCAGGCTGTTTTGACAACTGAGGCTGTATAGTAGGTATTGAGATCCAGGAGTGTGAGACCTCTGACTTTGTTCTTCTTCAATAGTGCTTTGCTTATCCAAGGTCTCTTTCCTTTCCTTATAAAATAAGCGATTATTATTCCCATGTCTTTGAAAACTTTTGATGGAATCTGGATAGAGATTGCATTGAATGTATAGATTGCTTTGGGTAGTATTGACATTTTCACAATATTCAATCTTCCTATCCATGACATTGTGTGTTCTTCCATTTATGTAGATCTCCTACAGTTTTTTTTTAAGTAATATTTTGTAGTTTTCTTTGTATAGGTCTTTTGTGTTCCTGGTAAGATTTATTCCCAAGTATCTTTTCTTTTGGGTAGTTATTGTAAATGGTATTGATTTCTTTTTTTTTTTTTTTCTTTCAGAGACTTCTTTGCTGGTATAGAGAAATCCAACTGGTTTTGTTGTTGTTGTTGTTGTTTTTGGTATGTTGATCGCGTATCCTGCCATGATGCTAAATCTTTCTATAAGTTCCAGTAGTTTTCTTGTTAAGTCTCTGGTTTTCTATAGCATCATATTATCTGCAAATAGGCATAATTTTATTTCTTCCTTACCAATTTGGATGCTTCTGTTTTCCCTCTCTTGCCTTATTGTCCTGACTAGAACTTTCAATACAGTGTGTTGAACAGAAGTGGTGATAGAGGGCATCCTTATCTGGTCCCTGTCCACTAGGGGAATGGTTTCAGTCTCTCTCTCAATGTTGGCTGTTGGTTTTGCATTTATGCCCTTGTTATGTTGAGGAATGTTCCTTCTATTCATATTTTGCTGAGAGTTTTTATCAGGAATGAGTGTTGGATTTTATCATATGCCTTTTCTACATCAATTGATATAATCATGTGGCTCTGTTCCTTTATTTTACTTATGTGATAGATTATATTGATTATTTTTCTAATGTTGAACCATCCTTGCATACCTGGTATGAATCCCACTTGGTCATGATGCATTATTTATTTTTTATTTATTTATGATGTGTTATTTTATTTATTTATTTTTATTTTTGATTTCTGCAGCTATATTCATGAGGGATATTGTCTGCAGATTTCCTTTCTAGTGGTGTCATTGCCTGGTTTTGGTATCAGGGTTTTGATTGCTTCATAAAACAAATTAGGGAGGAGTCCATCCTTTTCTGTGTTCTGGAATAGTTTGAGTAGGATTGGTGTCAGCTCTGCTCTGAATGTTTGGTAGAATACTCCAGTGAAACCATCAGGGCCAGGACTTTTTTTGTAGTTGTTGGTAATTTTTTATGACCTGTTCAATTTCTCCTTTTGTTATGGGTCTGTGCAACTTTTCTACTTAGTCTGTTTTGGTTTAGGTAAGTAGTGTGTTTCTAGAAAACTGTCCATTTCTTCTAGGTTTTCAAATTTGTTGGAGCACAGTTCTTCATAGTATCCAGATACTATTATTTTTATTTGTTGATTCTGTTGTGACATCACCCATTTCATTTCTTATTCGTGTTATTTGCATATTCTTCTTTTCCTTTGTTCAGTTTGCCAGTGGTTTGTCAGTTTTATTAATCTTTTCAAAGAACTAACTTTTAGTCTTGTTGATTTTTTCTGTTGTCTTTCTATTTTGTGTTTCACGTATTTCTGCTCAAATCTTTATTCTTTTCCTCTGGTGACTATAGGCTTTTGTTGCTGCTCTTTCTCTAATTGTTGAAGATGTTGGCTTAAGGTGTTGATTTTGGATCTTTCTTCTTTTTTGATGTGTGCATCTATTACTATAAATTGTCCTTTGATAACTGTTTTTGCTATGTCCCCAAGGTTTGGTATATTGTGCTTTCATTCTCATTTGATTCAAGGAACTTTTTAAGTTCTTTTTTTTTTTTTCCCCTTCTGTTACCCAGCCATTTTTGAGGAGGGTGTTATTTAGTTTCCATGCATTTGCTCTTTTTCTGTTAGTCTTCTTATTGTAGATTTCTAATTTTATATTGTGATCTGAGAAGATACTTTGTAGTATTTCACTGTTTTTTAATTTATTGGGGCTTCCTTTGTGGCCTAACATATGGTCTATCCTGGAGAATGTTTCACGTGCTCTGGAAAAGAATGTATATCTTGCTGTTGTGGGGTGAAGTGTTCTGTAGATGTCTATAAGGTGCGTTAGTGCCTACGGCACTTGACTGCTAACCAGAAGTTTGGCTGTTCAAACCCCCCAGCCACTCCTCAGAAGGAAGGTTGGGCAATCTACTTCCGTAGTGATACTGCCTCAGAAACCCAAGGAGGGGTTGCTATGAGTCGGGTCTGATTCGATGGCATGTAACAACAACAACAATATAAGGTGAAGTTGGTTCATCACATTGTTTAGTTCTTCTGCATCTTTGCTGAGTTTCTTTCCACTTGTCCTATCTCTTGTTGAAAGTGGTGTGTTAAAGTCTCCTACTATTACTGTGGAGTCATCTATTTGTCTTTTCAATTCTGTTAAAGTCTGCTTTATTTATATCTGGGCTCTTTCTTTGGGGAATAAATATTTATTATTGTTATGTCTTCTTATTCAATTGATCATTTAATAATTATATAATGTCCTTCCATATCTCTTATGGTCATGTTTATCTTAAAGTCTATTTTATCAGAAATTAATATTGCCACTCTTACCTTGTTTTGGTTGCCATTTGCTTGGTATATCTTTTTACAACCTTTGATTTTCAGTGTATTTTGTCTGTGTCTAAGGGTAGTCTCTTGTAGGCAGCATATGGATAGATTATGTTTTCTTATCCAGTCTGGAAGTCTCCATCTCTTGAGTGGTTCATTTAATCCATTGACATTCAGTGTAATTATTGACAACTATTAATTTATTGGTGTTATTTTCTTATGTGTTTTTCATAGTGTTGCTAATGTCTTTGTTCCATATAATTTTCTGTGCTGAGCTCATTTTGTTTATGAATTGTGTTATCATTTCCTTCATTGCTAATATTTTAGTATGCTAAATATTTGTGCTTGTCTTCTTTTTTATTTTGATGTGAAAGTTTACTGTTTTTCTTTGAGGTTATGCTGTGATTTTTTATTTTCTTCCCAGGTTTAAAACAGTCTGTTCTGTATCGCAGTTGTCTTGACTTCCTCACCATTTAGAAGTTCTATTACTACACTGTTTATGCCTTCTGTTTGATTTGTAATTGTCTTTATTTACCAATTGATGTATCTGGTTCCCTGTTTACAGTCTTCTAAGCTTATTTTACTTTGGATATTTCTATAACAGGTTTGGTTTCTTGGTTATGTCATCATGTGTGTTAATCATTGGTTGTTTGCTGTTGTTGGTTCTCTATCAGAAGGAGTCCCTTTAACATCTTTTGTAAGATTGGTCTGGTTTTAACAAATTCTCTTAATTTCTGCTTATCTTGAAATCTTCTGATTTTACCCTCATATTTGAGAGACAATTTTGCTGGGTATATAATTCTTGATTGGAGATTTTTTTTTTTTTTTTTCTTCTTTCAGGGTTTTATATATATCATTCCCACTTCTTTCTCACATGCTTGGTTTCTGCCAAGAAATCAGAGCTTAGTCTTACTGGCTGCCCTTTATAAGTAACTTTTGTGTTTCCCATGCTGCTTTCAGGGTTCTTTTTTTGGTTTTGGTTTTGGTGAGCTTCATTATATATTTTGGAGATTTTCTTTTGGAGGTCTGTCCTATTTGGGGTTCATTGAACTTCTTGAATGGATGTATTCTCATCTTTCATTGTATTAGGGAAATTCTCTTCCAACAAATCTTCGAGAGTTTTCTCTGTGGTTTTATGTGTCTCTTGCTGTTCTGGAATTCCAATTACATGTAAATTATTCCTCTGGATGGTATCCCACATGAATCTTAGGCTTTCTACATTTTGTTTTGATCTTTTGTCTGACTGATCCCTTAACGGAATACTATTGAGTATTTGTCTTCAATCTCATTAATTCTGTCTTCCATTGATTTGATTCTATGCTTTCATCCCTTCAATGTTTTACCTATTTCTGAAATCTTAGTATTAATCTTCTGGATTTCTGTTTGTTTTTGTGTCATTTCTAATTTTTTGCTTATTTTGTCAGTTTGTTCTTGTATTATTTTCCTAAATTGTTCTAGAATTTTGTCAGTGTTTTCCTTAATTTTGTCAGTGATTTCCTTGATCTGTCTCTCAGTCTATTGCAGTTACCCACATATAATTCTTTTGGATTTCTTACCAGGGAATTCCATCCTGCTTCCCCAGGGATATTTTAGTGTTTGTTTCCTGGTCCTTTGTTACTACTATTTTATCTTGCTTCTTTGTGTGGACTGTGATAGTCTGATGTCTCCAAGATATTGTGGTGGTGATATATTTATATTTAATGTGTGAAAGATAATGTGAATGTTTGCACAGATGTCTGTTAGCTGTTTTTTTAAGGAGCAGTTGAGGGTGAATTGGGCTAATATTGGCTGCCATCTATTGCTGGTCACTTGTTGCAAAAGTAAGCATTGGCCCTTACTCATTGGGTAGGACTGCAGGAGGTACAGGTATGTTTGGCTTATATTGGAACAGTTACTGTCTTCTACTCAGACAAAAAAAAAAAAGGAAAAAAAAAAACAAATAAAAGCAAGAATACAAAAAAATCTCAAACTGTGTAAACAAACAGGAACAATCACCAAAAACAAAGCAAAGCAAACAAACAAAAAATGCAATAAATGAGCAGAATTTTTTTAAAAATTATATTAAGAAGGGATAAGAGAAAATAATGAGAAAAGGAGAAGGAAGAAAGCCATAACATCTGGGGAAGGAGGAATGAGAGAAAAGAGTAAAAGTAAAAGAATAGTAAAGAAAAAATGGGAAAAGTGTAAAAGGAAAAACAAGGGATGGGAAGAATCAAAAAGAAAAACTGGAACCAGGAAAAAAGGGAAAGAAAAACACAAACCAGGGACAGGAAAGAGAAAAAAGAAAAAAAGAGGAAGCTAAAAAGAATAATTAAAAAACAAACAAAAATAAAACTGGGGGTGGCCAGGGCACCCAGACTCTGCCAGGGCACAGATCAGGATGGAATTTCTACTGGTTAAGAAGGTTGGGGTGGAGGGGATCGGGTAATGACCACACCTCTTTTCACCCAGAGTGTAGGGTGTAAGAGTAACAAGAGGAATACTGCACCTTTCCAGTTGTCAGCCTTCAGTGCAGCTGCCTGTCCTGTCATCAGAAAATGAAGCCCACTCCTACATTTCAGTCTACAAAGAATGCCACTTGCATATATTCAAAATGGTCTCACTTGCTGCTTGTGAATATTTCAAAATGGCTGTGCCCTCAGGACAGACACTCCAGTTCACAGGTCTGTTTGTCTCCTCATTCGCTGTTTTCCTTTATGGTTGTCAGGCACCAATGCAGTCCTTGCCCATGTAGTCTTTAGTGAGCAGAGCTGATTCGTAGGTTGCTACTAGAATATAATCAAAATACCTGTGCCCTCAAGGCTGCCAGCCATCCACAGCTCCATTTGTTCCCTTACTCACTGTTTTCATTCAGTCTTCTGCTAGTCAGTATTTAATCCACTTCTTTATCCTTGCCTTCGAAGCTCAGGATTCCAGGATCATCTTCTGTATTGATTTCAAGTGGTTTCTCATTGCTTTGTTGTGGAGGGTCTTTGTAGCTTATCTGCCTATTCCACCATCTTGCTGGAGCTCTCTGCATGCTGTATTTTCAAACATATATTCCACTTCTCACCTTCATGCTACCAGTGCTCCAGTCCAATTACCAAGATAACTGGGTTCATCTGCCTCCCTCTCTGCTCCTCTAACACCTTCAACCAAGGAAATGCTTCCCTCATCCATCTTCATTATCATTTTTACATGTTCCAAATCTCCAATAATTTGGATAATAGAATCTCCTCCATAAAGCTCTCTTGAATTCTCCCAACTAAATATTATTTCTTCTTCATTTGAACTTCCCTTCCATTACATTTAACTCTTGTAGCCTTATTTCATTAAACATACACACAAACTTGATCCCCTCTACAAGGCAAAGTGATCCTTGAGTACGAAATCTGTATTCTAGATCAGATTTTTTTCTTCCACATTACCTAGATGAGTATCTGATACATAAACTGTATTATTTACTGTGTATTTACCATAGAGCAGGTAATTTGCTTAGACTTTACACACTACATCCCATTTAACCTTAAAATGAACCTATAAGGTATGTCTTAATTTCCTAGAAAAGGCAACTGAGATTCAGACAAGGTAAATAATTTAGCCAGTCACACATCTAAGTAAGTGGCAGAACCAGACTCAAACCCAGGTCTTTTGACCAAAAGTTCATACTGTTCCCTCTATGTCCATAGACTCCCTCCATATTTTCTAAATCTAGTAAATATATGGCAAATGAATAATAGATTAGTAAAATATAAAGGCTACAGTTGTAAATTTGTTTTAATTGTGTTATCATTTCTATAAAAGAGTTTTAGCTAGCACATAATTTCCCTGAAGTAGACTAAAACTTGACCAGAATCTTCTTACTAACTGAATGTTGAACTGAAGACATTTGAGACTGTGACAAATTTAAATAGCAAATATAGTTAGATCAATTAAGCCATCCCATTATTGTTGTTATTATGTGCCATTGAGTTGGACCTGACTCATAGTGACCCCTCCTTGG
This sequence comes from Orycteropus afer afer, assembly GCF_000298275.1. Classification (NCBI taxonomy): domain Eukaryota; kingdom Metazoa; phylum Chordata; class Mammalia; order Tubulidentata; family Orycteropodidae; genus Orycteropus; species Orycteropus afer. The sequence goes on along the minus strand of NW_006921741.1, from coordinate 2,731,978 downwards.
GTCTCCAAAGTGGTATCACTACAGAAGTAGATTGTCCAACCTTCCTTCCAAGGAGTATCCCATTAGTCATAACCAAATTATTCATAATGCTGCTTTTGCCAAGGTTATAATATCTCGTAAGTACCTGTATATCACATGTTGTTGTTGTTGTTATGTGCCGTCAAGTTAGATGATAGAAGAGTTAATTCTAAGGTAGAAAAAAAAGTTTTATCTGTTTCTGGGATGTTTGAGAATGTGTTTCTATTTCAGGCAGAATTGAGCAGGATGACGTGAAATACCACTTATAGGGTATACAGCATATGACCTGCCTCATAATTTCTCAAGATACATAGCTATTGTTGTTGTATTTAAAATACATCAGAGTGTAAAACCAAGTGACAATTTAGAACAAAGAAAAATGTGCAGTCAGGTATACATTAGAAGTCTTTATGGAGACGTAAGAATAAGATCCAGCTGTAAATTAGGAACAAAGTATATACACATTCACAGGAGCTTCCTACAGAAGGCTTTTGGAAGAAAGGACCAATCACATCAATTTTATTCAGCTGTAAACCATCAACTCAAGGGAATTTATTATCTCAGTCTGTATCTTGGCAAAGGTCTGCACCCTTTCTGAAATCCTAGTTAAGGTGTCTCTTAGTCAGTTGTTATTCTTGTCAAGTGCCATCAAGTCAGCCCAACTCATAAGGACTCTATGTACAGTAGAACAAAACTGCCTGGTTCTGCATAATCCACACAATCCTTGCTGTGCTTGAGCCCATCATTGTAGCCACTGTGTCAATCCATTTCATTGATAGTCCATCCCAAAGAGAACAAGGTAATGCTACAAAAATCTGTTGTTCTTATTGAGTCTTATAATCTGCTTAGGTTAACAAGCACAGAAGGGTAAATGTCAAAAGATATATGGAAGAGAGAAAAATGGATGATTTCAAAGAAATTGGAAATAAATAATTTAAGTGATTTAGTTACAGCTGTTTCATCTTTCCTGTTGATAATTAGAGAGTTATGCTCTTATGCTGGAGGCTTTGCCACTGATATTTCACATACAAGTGGAGTGACACATAGTAGATAGGTTTCAGTTGCACTTCTAGTCTAAGTCAGACTAGGAAGAAAAATCTGGCAAGCTCCTTCCACAAATCAGCCAAAGGAAAGCCTATGAATCACAGAATATTGTCTGAGACTTTGACTCACTTACTTTGGCTCCATCATCAAGGAGTGATTGATCACTGCACAAGAGCATCCTGCTTGGTAAAGTGGAGAGCCAGCAAAAGCAAGGAGGATTCTCGGTGAGATGGATTGACAAATGACTGTAACAATGGACTCATATATACCAATAATCATGAAGGTGGTACAGAACTGAGAAATATTACATTCTGTTATCCCTGGACTCACCATGAATTGTACCTGACTCAATAGCAACTAACACCAAAAACTAATGTTTGAAATTTGTTTTTCTACTAGGAGATGCTATTACATTCAAGCTTGATTTCCATTCAGTTGAAGGCATAAGGGTTTTTCCCAAAATACAGTTTATATTAAAATGCAAAGTTGGCATGCATAAGTATATAATTGAACAAACATTTCCCATTCTGTTTTAGGAGATATGATTTTGTTAAACATATTTAGATATGTAGGTGTGAATTTTAAAACTGAAAACTTTATCAGATTTGGCCACCTTTCACTATAGGTGTTACAGATGTAAATAATCTTGGAGCCTCTGAGGAAAGAAAAAGATTATTTTAGAGTTTTAGAGTTGGAGTTTTTATTCTATAATATTATATTTTAAAAGTGATAAAAAAGAATGAAAACCTAGGAAGGTAGTACACTTCAGATTTTGTCTTTTTCTGCCTTTGTGTTGTTCCCAATATTTTTCTTTACACCATTTAAACAGTTCTCCTTTGTAGCTACCAAACTTTTCTCTAAGAGGAATAGCCTTGCGTTCTTTCTGTACACCATTTTTGACTTGTGGCTGAGAACATGGAGACATGGGTAGTGTACCAGACAGACCAAACCTACGATTATCAGTGGAAGCCCAGCTTGCCTAAAACAGCTATGTCCTGACTATAGCAATGCTGAAAAGAAAAACCCACAAGGACCAGGTGACTCACAGCCCTATCCAGGGCTTATTAAACAGGATGTCAGTTTGTCATATTGCGGTGGCTTGCTTGTTGCTGTGCAGCTGGAAGCTATGCCTCTGGTATTTCAAATACCAGTGTGGTAACCTATAGTGGACAAGTTACAGTAGAGCTTCCAAGACTAAGACAAACTGGAAAGAAGGACAACATCAGGTCCACTTCTGAAAAATTGGCCACTGAAAACCTTGTGAATAGTAGGGTAACATTGTCTGATAGAGTGCCAGATGAACTCCTCAGATTAGAAGAAACTTAGAATAACACTGGGGAACAGCTGCCTCCTCAAAGTAGAGTTTACCTTAATGACATGGATAGAGTAAACTTTTTGGACCTTCATTTGCTGATATGGCATGACTGAAAATAAAAAGAAACAGCTTCGAACATCCATTAAAAATCAGAACATGAAATGTATGAAATATGATTCTAAAGAAAATTGGAAATGGTTAAAAAATGAAATGTAATACATAAAGATCTATATCTTAGGCATTTATGAGCTGAATGGACTGGTATTGGCCATTTTGAATTGGATAATCATATGGTCTACCGTATAAGAAATGATAAATTGAAGAGGAATGGTTATGCATTCATTGTCAAAAAGAATATTCAAGACCTATCCTGAAGTACAATGCTGTCAGTGATAGTATAGTAATCATATGCCTACAAGGAAGACCAGTTAATACAACTATTTTTCAAATTTATGCACCAATCACTAAAGTCAAAGATGAAGAATTTTAAGATTTTTATGAACTTGTGCACTCTGAAATTGACCAAATAAGTGATCAAGATATACTGATAATTACTGGTGATTAAAATGTGAAAGTTGGAAATGAAGAAGAAATGATAGTTGGAAGATATCATCTTGGTGATAGAAATGACATTGGAGATTGCATGATAGAATTTTGCGAGACCAACAACTTATTCATGGCAAATTTTTTTTTTCAACAATGTAAATGTCAGCTATACATGTTGGCCTTGCCAGATGGAATATAGAGGAATCAAATCAACTACATCTGTGGAAGGAGACAGTGGAGAAACTCAAATATGATCAGAGCAAGGCCAGGGGCCAACTATGGACAGACCATTGATTGTTGTTGTTGTCATTAGGTGCCCTTTCCTGTGCCAGCCCCAAAATCCTTGCTATACCTGACCCCATCATTGCAGCCATTGTGTCAATCCATCTCATTGAGGGCCTTCCTCTTTTTTGTTGACCCTCCACTTTGCCAAGAATGACATCCTTCTCCAGCGAATGGTTCTTTCTGACAACATGACCAAAGTAGGTGAGACGAAGTCTGGCCATTCTCACTTCCAAGGAGCATTCTGGCTGTATTTCTTCTAGGACAGATCTGTTAGTCTTTTTAGCAGTCCATGGTACTCTCAGGGTTCTTTGTCAACACCACAACTCAAAAGTATAGACTCTTCTTATCGATTACTCATATGCAAGTTTAAATTGAAGGTGAAGAAAATTAAAACAAGTCCACAAAAGCTAAAACACAACCTTTAGTATATCCCACCTGATTGTCTAAGGCATTTTACTGCTAACCAGAAGGCTGGTGGTTCAAACCACTAGCCACTCCTCAGAAGGAAGGTTGGGCAATCTAGTTTTGTAGTGATACCACCTCAGAAACCCAAGGAGGGGTCTCTATGTGTCAGATCCGACTTGATGGCACATAACAACAACAACAACAACAGCAACACCTGAATTTAGAGACAATTTGAATAAAAGATATGATGCATTGAACACCACTGATCGAAGACTAGATGAGTTGTGGGATAACATCAAGGACATCATACATGAAGAAAGCAAAACGTCATTAAAAAGACAGGAAAAGAAGGAAAGACAAAAATTGTGTCAGAAGAGACTCTGAAACTTGCTCTTGAATGAATAGTAGCAAAAGTGAATGGAAGAAATGATGAGTAAAAGAGCTGAACAGAAAGTTTCAAAGAACAGCTCCAGAAGACAAAGCAAACTATTATAATGAAATATGCAAAAAGCTGGAGTTGGAAGATCAAACGGAAAGAACAAAATCAGCATTTCTCAAGCTGAAAGATCTGAATAAAAAGTACAAGCCTCAAGTTGAAATATTGAAGGATTCTATGGGAAAATATTGAACAATACAGGGAGCATCAAAAGAAGATGGAATGAATATACTGAATCACTGTATCAAAAAGAATCGGTCAACCTTCACCCAATTCAGAAGGTAGCATATGATCAAGAATCAATGGTATTAAAAGGAGAAATATGAACTATACCAAAGGAATCAGTGAAATACAAGGATCCAGTAACTGGCAATATCCATTGAGATGTTTCAACATCTGAATGCAACACTGGGGGTCTCACTTATTTATGATAAGAAATTTGGATCACAACTACCTGACCAACTGACTGGAAGAGATCCATATTTGTGTCCATTTCAAAGAAATATTATCCAATAGAATGCAGAAATTATCAAACAATATCATTAATATCACACAAGTAAATTTCTCTGAAAATAAATCATAAACTGTTGCAGCAGTACGTAGAGAGAGAACTGTCAGAAAGTCAAGCTGGATTCAGAGAAGGACATGAAATGAGGGATATCATTGCTAATGTCAGATAGACTACCAGAAAGATGTTTACCTGTGTTTTATTGGCTATGCAAAGACATCTGACTGTGTAGGTCATAACAAATTATAGATAACATTGTTAAGAATGAGAATTCCAGAATGCTAAACTGTGCTCATGAGGAACCTGTTCATAGACCAATCTGTACATATATCTGTACATGTATCAGCCTGCACATAGACCTGTACATAGACCATTGTTCAGACAGAACAAGAGGATATTGCATGGTTTGACATCAGGAAGGGTGTGCATCAAGGTTGTATCCTTTCACGATGTGTATTCAATCTATATACTGAGCAAATAATCTGAGAAGTTGGACTATATGAAGAATGCAACATCAGGATTCAAGGAGGACTAATTAACAACTTGTGATATACAGATGACAGTCTTATTTTCTGAAAGTGAAGACTTGAAGCACTTACTGATAAAGATCAAATGCTGTAGCCTTCAGTATGAATTACATCTCAACATAAAACAGAAATCCTCACAACAGGACCAAACATCAACACCATGACACCATGATAAATGGAGAAAAGATTGAAATTGTCAAGGATTTCGTTTTACTTGGATCCACAATCAATGCCCGTGGAAGCGGAAGTCAAGAAATGGAAGGATATATTGCATTGCACAAATTTTCTGCAAAACATATTTTTAAATTCTTAAAGAACAAAGATGTCACTTTGGAGACTAAATTGTGCCTGATCCTCACCATGGTGTTTTCAGTAGCTTCACATACATGTGAGATCTGGCCAATGAATAAGGAAGACTACAAAAGAATTTATGCATTTGAATTGTCGTGTTGGCAAAGAATATTGACCATTTGAAATTTGACTGCTAGAAATAGGAACAAATCTGTCTTGGTGAAAGTATAATCAGAATGATCCTTGGAAGCAAGAATGCCCAGACTGACCAGGTTTGCTGGTCGAATTGAGCCTGGTGGAACCCCTGAGACTATGACCCCTAGCTGCCCTTTAGGTCTAGACTTGAACCCACACCTGTGGCTTCCAGCCAAACAAAAGACAGGCCTATGAGTTGAACATTTACCTGAGGTAGATACACTCCTTAGAGAGAACAGTCATTGGAGAAAGAAGGGCTGTTTATGCATGGAGACAGCTCAGGGGGCAGGGGTGCATGGAGGGATGGACACAGGGAAGAGGTAACTATCAGGAGGAAGTGGGAGGGGAGCTGTTGCATTGGGGTAAATTGTAGTCAATATTATGAGACAAAGCGTATGTGAGCTGCTGTATGGAAAGTGAATTTGTTCTGTAAATTTTCACCCAAATCACAATAAAAAAAAAAAAAAAAAATTGATGCCCAGACTTGTCTCTTATACCTTGGATATGTTGTCAGAAGAGACAAATCCCTGGGGAAGGATATCATGCTTGGTAAATTAAAGGGTTGGTGCAAAAGGGGAAGACCCTCAACAAGATAAATTAACACAATGGTTGCAACAATGGGGATGGCAAAGATTGTGAGGATGGGGCAGGAGCAGGCTGTGCTTCCTTCTCTGGTAGTGGGTTTGCTAGGAGTTGGAACCAACTCCAGAGCACCTAACAACCTAACAACTGTTGATCCCACAAGGAGCCCTGGGAGTGCAGTGTTTAGCATTTGGCTGCCAACTGACATGTCACTAGTTAGAACCCACCAGGCACTCTGCCCTAGGGGCAGTTCTCCTTGATAGCAACTTAATAGGAATAGAATTGATGAAAACACATTTGGTTTGGGGTTTTTATGTTGACCCAAGGGGTGCCAACCTTCAGACAAGCAATGTCTCAAATAGATGAACTAGGGTTTTCAAATACTCTCTTAGGGATTTTAATTGAAAAACAGGCAGATTTAGGCAATTATAAGGGAAATTTGAAGCCAATAGTTTATGATGTGAATGAGGCCAGAGTGCCCATCATAGGTTTTGTGAAACTTGATGTTATTAGGAATCAGAAACTAAAGAGGTAAATGTTGTTGTTATGTGCTGTCGAGTCAGACCTGACTCATAGCGACCCCTCCTTGGGTTTCCAAGGTGGTATCACTACAGAAGTAGATTGTCCAACCTTCCTTCTAAGGAGTGACTGGTGGGTTTGAACAACCAGCCTTCTGGTTAGCAATCAAGTGCCTTAGGCACTATGCTAAAGAAGTACCCTTACTCTTAACTGACTTGGTTAGGTTCCAAAGACTAGGTCATTATACAAAAATTGGTGTTATGTGAAAATGGAGGGTGACCACATCACCTTACCTCTCACCTGTATTGTGAATGTCTCGCTGGGCCCCTGCTGAGGTCACTAGCCAGTGCTAGCTTCCACTCCCACATCACCTAGGGAGAGCTTGGCCCATCCACAAGGGAGAGCTACTCAGTCTTCCAGAGCCAGGGTGGCCCAAATGCTGACCCTTCCTTCTCCAGGGTCCCTTCTCTCTCCTGCCCTTACCATATATCCAGGATGGATGGCCCCAGTGTATCCCCTCAACAACTCCAAAATGTCCTTGGTGGTTTTGGTGGGGTAGGGGGCACCCTGTCCGTGTGCAGGAGAACCTGGATGCTGCATGGGAGGCTGCCTGCTGCCAGCTGGGTCCCCCACTGGCCCCTTACCCAGGCATCCTCCAGTTCTCACTGGGCAGCCTTAGCTCCCTCCATCTCCATGTAACTGTGAGGAACGATAATCTAGATCTTCCTCTAAGGTTTTGATCACCAGGTCCAGTCTCTGCCCTTGACCTTAAACTGCAGCTGCTGCTGACCACTCACTGCTGACCCCAGCCCCACCCAGGTAACTTGCCTCTCCTTCATCTGTGCCCTCCTAGTAGGAGACATCAAGGAAGAATAGGGGCTGCACAGGTGCTGGACAGCTAATGTGGGGTCTCATGGACCCTGGGAACTGTCCATCTCAGGGCTTTTTTTAATCATGGCCCAGCCTGGCCATGCCATCCTTGGAGCTGGAAGCTGGGGCCAGACCCCAACGTCCTGTTTCCTCCCAGCCCTAAAGGCAGACCACCTTCACTACACTGGCTGTCACTATCCCAGCTTCAGCCCCCTGTGGGCACTCAGGACCTTCCCGGCAATTCCTCATCCCTGCTGGCCCTAAGCCAGACCCCCTCTGCTCAGCCCAGCACCCTGGCAGTCCCCTCTCCTCTCCTGGACAGTGAAATACTATGAGATACGTGATACGTGCTTCCTTTCTATGTGCACACAGGAGTCCACCAGTCAGGGATCTTGTTAGAGATCTCAGCATTTGTTACTGCCAGACACATATTATAAATGTTCAAAATAGTTGGATAGTAATTTTGTTTTACTGTTATAAATGTGAAAGTTCAGATAACAAGATTGCCTGTAAGTGAGGAGTAGGTATAATTGTTATCGGACCAAAGGGCAGTCAGGCCAAAACAGTTTACACACAGAGATTGAGAGGAGAGAAAATTGCAAAGTGGCAAAGCAAGGAGTTGGGGTAGTTTAGTACCCAGATCTCACTCCCCAAGATGCCATCTAAACACAGCCTTTGTAGGTTTCAGGAGAGGGGTTGTGCATAGTCACAAAAGGTTGAGGAATTTGGGGTGAAGGTGAAATGGATGAGTCACACTAGTTTCCTGTTAATCTAATAGGGGCTTGGGCAGAGGGGAGAGGGTCTCAATTTTGTTCCTTTTTGTATTATTGCACATGTCCCCAGGCCAGAGTTAATTTACAAGTTGTTTCTAAGATATTTTTAGGATTCTGTCATCAGTAGGAAGGAATGTTTTCCTTTCAGTTCTTTAAGGAACTGAATACTTATCTGTCAGGGTGGGAAAATAGTTGGGGGTAATTTAGTTTACTTATCTATTCCCATGCCAGGGTGGGGGAAATAGATTTTACTTTACTTGGTTTCCTAAGCACACAAAAAAATGGTGTTAACTTGATGGAAAAGCTCTAGAATAAAGATGAAGCACATGAGATGTCATTTAAAGAGCCCTAGTGTCTCAATGGTTGAGCTCTCAGCTGCTAATCTAAAGGTCAGCAGTTAGAACCTGCCAATGCCTTTACAGGAGAAAAGATCTGGCTATCTGCTCCCATACAGATTCCAGCCTAGGAAATTTCATGGGACAGTTATTCTCTGTCCTAAAAGATCACTATGAGTTGGAATTAACTGTACAGCAGACAATGACTTCCTGATCTCTTACTTTTCTGCTTCTTCTGGGTTCCCATGCACGTATAGCCCATTACCTGAACTAGATAAAGTGAGTCTGTGTTCCTTGCAATAATGACTAGAGGGACCACGTTCACTACTGTATAGCTAGTATCTCTTGCTAAACCTGGCGTGAATGAACATGCAAAATGACCAAACTCCTTTAATCATATTTAGTGGGAGGAGCACTAATCTCCATGACTTCCCAGATTTTAGTATAGTACTCATGACCCACCTACTTTGACAATTTTGTCTACTATTCAAACCTATACAAAATATCTAAATCGAGTATGTTTTCAGATTCCTCTTTAGCTTTGCACATAACTGTTACCACTTTCTAGAAAGCTCTCTTTCATGCTACCCCAGCTCTGCTCTGGAATCTCTACTCCTTAGCTTTTCATTCACATATCCTTAATTCAGTCTCTCTCCCAAATGGTTAGAGCCCTGGGTGCTTTCAACTTCAATTGTCCCCATAGCTCCATTTACGATGTGTATTCTATCTACCTAGTATTAGAGTATAAAGCGTTTTGCTATAGCATTAAATTTTTTCATGAATATTCACTTTAATGACTAAGCAATAAGCCATCATATGGATATATTTTATGTTCTATACCATTGTCCCCTTGATAGACATTGTGTTTCCTTTGTTTCTGCTTTGCTCTTATAGCAAACCACAACGACCTTCTTTTAGAACTTTTCCACAATTTTTTTATTATTATTATTTTCTCCTTAAGACAGCATACTAAAGGTAGAATTGCATAACCAAAGGGAAAGATTATTACTAAAACTCTTGACATATATTGCCAAAGTGTTTTCTTGAAATATCGTAAGGGACTTTTTAACTCCATATCACTAGAAGAACGTCTGTCTCACCATACCATAGCAAACTTGTGCTTTCTAAATTTTTATATTCTTTTTTATTTTTAAACAAGCAAAGGAGGCATATCATTTAATTTGCATTTCTTTTATACCTAATGAAGGTAAACATTTATATGTGTGTGTCTATTTGTCATTTGTATCTTTTTTGTGTGATTGAATATTAATAGCCTTTCTCTGCTTCCTATTAAAATTTTATTGTTATTATTAAGTTGTATGTTGTTGTTGTTGTTATGTGCCATGGAGTCGGACCCGACTCATAGCAACCCCTCCTTGGATTTCCGAGGCAGTATCACTATGGAAGTAGATTGCCTCATCTTCCTTCCGAGGAGTGGCTGGTGGGTTTGAACTGCCAGCCTTCTGGTTAGCAGTCAAATGCTTTAGGCACTATGCTACGAGAGTGCCTTAAAATATCAATAAGTATAGTTGAGCAGATGTTTTCCCCAGCTTACTGCTTATTTATGCATTTTCTTTACTATCATGGTTTCAACTTTTAACTCAGGCCTTTTGTCTTACTGTGATTTCTTTCACTTATCTTATGCCTAAAAATTTCTTTTCTATCCAGGTGTTAGATAACTACTAACCTGCTTTCCTCCCCTCAAGATTTAGATTTTATTCCAGGATTTCAGTTAAAGAGGAAAACAAAATCTTTAAAAGTAGGTTTATAAAATGTAAGAGGTTAAGTACCATGACAGGACATAGTCAGCTTTCTTCAAATCATTCAAATCCATGTTTCATAGGCCTTGGTGTGGGCATAATACTGGGTGTATGCATCTCAGGTAATACTTGTTTTGACATCTTTCAGAATACCACAAAAGTACTACTTCAGACACACCCAGTAACAAGGTATGATGTTCCCTATCCTCTTTGGCTATGTATCTGTCACCATCACTATTGTGAAACACATTGATTTCCAATGTCATATTTCAATATAATGTTGGTCTCAGGTCTTGAAAGGAGTGTCGGCGCGAGGAAGCTACCACTGACACGATAATGCAAAAGCAAAAGGAAAGTTTATTAGCTAGCTTGAGCTAGGGTCTCTGCTTATACCGACACAGTGGTTTGGGCAAAAGACCCCGTGCTCTCCTACTATTACATTTTTATAGGAAAAATACAGGGTGGAGTAACACCAAGGCAAAGGGGTACAAATGATTGGTTGTTGCTAGGGGGTAGAAAAGGAAGGGAGGGGGTTTGAGGTAAAGCCCTGAGGCGTGGGAGATGTGCTGGAATCGCTGGCACTAAAGACTCCTGGTTAAAGAAGAATTACCTGGAGGGGAGGTAAAGCTCTGAGGTGTGGGGGATGTGCTGGAATCCCCAGCAGTAAAGACTCCTGGTTAAAGAATAATTACCTGGAGGACATTAGTACAAAACGAGTGGTCTCACAATAATATTCTATGACTCTTGTAAAACCTACTGTCATTCCAAAAAAAAACAACGAAACCCACTGCCATTGAGTTGATTCTGACTCATAGCGACCCCTCTTGGGTTTCCAAGGTGGTAAATCTTTACAGAAGTAGATTGCCTCATCTTTTTAGTGTGTCCAATTTGGCTGAAATCCAAAAAATACTCTTATGAAGGAAGTAAAATATCTTAATCTTTTAAAACTACTGTTAGTGATCCAGTTATTACTCTGCCTTTCCCTCCTCAATATACATGGTAAAACACAACTAAGAGTGATGTTTATATAAAATTTGTGGATCAATTCTAATGTCCATTTTAAAAAAGTAAGTATTTTCAGATTATGGTACATAAGCTATTATTAATAACAAATTAGTTATGACTCAGTTAATTTAATATGACACCACAGCTGTGAACCATAACAAGAAAACAAATCATTTTGAAAGTGCAGGCACAAATTAGGGGTTAGAGTAGGACTGATGTATTGTGAGGGGCAAGGAAGATAATTGAAGAGGTCAGAGAAATTGAGCATCCAAGGCTGTGGAAAAGGACTTTTTAGTTGTCAGGAGCAGAAGTGAGTCTTTAGAAGGCACCATTGTGCAAGCACGTGTTGTGCTACTAAAAACGACTGATTGTTACTTCCTTTGTTCAACCCTCTTCTGGAGAATTCACATAATATACAAGTGTTAAGATGTAAACAGCCTGATTTTGGATGAATAGGTGAAGAGTGTGTTTTGTGTGTATTCATAGAGAGAGGAGCAACATTCTCAGAGTTCATGCATCCCTGAGCTTGATTGCCTGAGAATAATAAGCAATAATCAGAGTAAAAATGACTGCCATTTGATGAGCCCATAGTGCTTGCCAGGCACTGAGCTAAGTACTTTTCATGCCTTTTCCCTATTTCTCACATCACTGTAAGACTAGTATTATTATCTCCACTTTACACATGTGGATGCTAAGGCTCAGAGTGGTTAAACAGCAGCAGATTCCACAGATAGAATATGAAAAAGCCAGAATCTGAACCTACATTTTTCTCTTAGCCCTGGTCATATGATAATTTTCCTCTGTCTATGATATACAGTTTACAATTTTGCTGATTTGCAGAGACTTCTTATTATTACAGCTCTATAAATGAAGGTAGCATAGTGTCTAAGGCACTTGACTGCTAACCAGAAGGCTGGCAGTTCAAACCCACCAGCCACTCCTCAAAAGGAAGATGGGGCAATCTACTTCTGTAGTGATACTGCCTTGGAAACCCAAGGAGGGGTTGCTATGAGTTGGGTCCGACTCGACGGCACATAACAACAACAACAATAACATAAATGAAGAAGCTTAGTCTGGGAGAAGTTAAGAGAGTATGATGGGAAGAGCTTCTACTACAAGGACTCCAGAAGGAGTTTGAGAATCCCAACCTGAAAGTGCTTAGAATTAAGGGAATGAAGGAGTCCTTTTTTCCTCAAAAAAAAAAAACCCCGTTGCCATTGAGAGTGGCTGTTGATTCTGACTCATAGCAACCCCATTGGGTTTTCAAGGCAGTAAATCTTTGCAGAGGTCGATTGTCCTGTCTTACTTCTGTGGAGTGCCTGGTGGGTTTGAACCACCGACCTTCTGGTTAGCAGTCAGATGCTTTAGGCACTGTGCTACCAGAGCTATTTAACTTTCTCCCAATTCCCTCTGTACCATAGTTTAAGGCCCTTGTAGCACCTTCTTCTTAGTGGCTAACATATTGCTGCTGCTTGTTCTTATCAGGTGTTGTTGAGTTGATTCCAACTCCTAGTGACCCTATGTGCAACAGGACAAAACACTGCACCCAGTCCTACACCATCCCCACAACTGTTGCTATATTTGAGCTCATTGTTGCAGCCACTGTATCAGTCCATCTCTTTAAGGACTTTTTTCTCACTCTCTGCTTTACCAAGTATGATATCCTTTCCAGAAACTTTCCAGAAACTGGTCCCTCCTGACAATGTGTCCAATGTACATGAGACAAAATCTCATCATCCTTACTTCTTAGATTTCTGGCTGTATTTCTCCTAAGACTCATTTATGCTTTCTTCTGGAAAACCATGGTATATTTAGTATTCTTTGCCAACACCATAATTCAAAGGTATCAATTCTTCTTTGGTCTTCTGTATTTATATTCTGTCTTTTGCATGCATACGAGGTAACTGAAAATACCATGGCTTCAGTCAAGTGCACCTTAGTCTTCAAAGTAACATCTTTGATTTTTAGCACTTTAAAGAGATCTTTTGCAGTAGATTTGCCCAAGGCAATGTGTCATTTGATTTCTTGACTGCTGCTTCCATGGGTGTTGATTGTGGATACAAGTAAATGAAATTTTTGACAACTTCAGTCTTTTCTTTGTTTAACATGATGTTACTTGTTGGACCAGCTGTGAGGATTTTTTGTTGTCTTTACCTTGAAGTATAGTACATACTGAAGGCTGTAGTAAGTGCAGCAAGGAATGTTGTTTCATCTGCATATCATAGGTTGTTAAGGAGTCTTCCTCCAATCCTGATGCTGCATTCTTCTTCTTATAGTCTCTTGGATTATTTGCTTAGTTTATAGATCAAATAAGTATGGTGGAAGGATACAACTCCGATGCACACCTTTCCTGATTTTAAACCATTCCGTATCCCCTTGTTCAGTTTAAATAACTGCGTTATGGCCTATGTACCACAGATTTTTCATTTCCTATGACTGCTTAGTTCAAACATTCTTGTGTTCAAGGAAACAAAGACAAATGGTATTCGGTTCTGGTCCTCTTGGATTAATGCCTGAGAAAGAAAGGGACCTATAAAGCATATATGACAGTATAATGAGGTGATGACCCAGTCCAAGACAGCCGACTGAGGGCTTTAATAGCAGGACGTTTTCTGGGGAGTCGAGGGAACACTCACTAAAGTGTGAGCCACTCTTCCAGTTACCTTTAGGAGGGGTCATAATCCTTTGACCTTGTATCTTTAGGTATTATACTAATCAAATGTATTACTATCACAGTCATCATCATCATTGTTTTAAACATTTGTTACCTCTGGCATAGGTCTGAGACTAGGGTTAGGTGAGTAAGGCACTCAGAACATGTACAAAACTTAAGGGGGGAAGGGACAAGAAAATTGCACAATTAACATAAAAATATTAATGCAATATTTTAGAAAATAAAATTAATGCATAAAAGTCATGATAAAAAAGATATCAAAAATTTTAAGACAGGATCCATCTAGTATTGCTGTCAGATGCTGTAGGTTACTTAAATGTTCAAGGTTTGTTTCCTGTCCAGTGAGGTGATCTAAAAGTGACAGTACAAACAAACAGTCTGTTTTATTCCTATTCTATTGATCGCAAGAAAGAGAGAGATCTGACCTAAACACCAGTAAGGGGACAAGGTAAGAGGTAGTTGACTTTCATTACACAATATCATATGGGAACCACCAGGAAATTTGTTAACATGAACCCTACTGTTGTTGTTGTTATGTGCCATCGAGTCAGACCCAACTTCTAGCGACCCCCTCCTTAGGTTTCCGAGGCA
>NW_006921741.1:2705479-2717024 GCF_000298275.1 Orycteropus afer afer | reverse complement strand
CCTCGGAAGGAAGGTTGGGCAATCCTACTTCCGTAGTGATACTGCCTCGGAAACCCAAGGAGGGGTCGCTATGAGTCGGGGCCGACTTGACGGCACATAACAACAACAACAACAACAAACCATTTAGCAACAAAACTGGATGGAGGTTCACTCTGCTACTCTCTAATTAGGGTACACAACTACAACTACCCTCGTCATGTTTGGATCTTTCTCTTAGGCTACCAGCTTAAAAAAAATTTTTTTTCTATTCTTTTATTCATATTTCATAGGATAATCTAATTGTTTTAGTCCGTTTTTTGAGCTACATGTCACAGTTGTGAGGTCAGTCCGATGGTCCAATCAGCTTTGCCTAGGGGGAAAATTGAGTTAGGGTGGTGTCACCGGACCAAATGGGGAGGAGCAATTGTAGGCAGGGTTATTTCTTTAGCAGTCCCCCAACCCATCAACAATTTGGGTTAACAATTGAAAATGCCAGGGAAGCAGAACAAATAGCAAGTGCTAATGGAGTTGAGAAGAAAAAGAGATCAAGGAGGGCCAGAGTTTGCTAATTATATGCTATAAGAGCCTGTAATTATAAACCCATAGATATGCAAATAAATGCTGATGGCTCAGCAGATGGGACTACAAAGCCATTTATCTATGGCCCCTGATAAATGGACAGCAAGATAAATGATCTGTTTATAAATTCATTTGGAGAGTACACACTAATGTCTCTAACTACTTCCCCTAACCTACCCCACTTCTGGGACATCCACAGGATAAAGACAGCCAGTAGCTACCTAGGATTAGATTTCCATATTCATTATCTTCTGACCTAGAAGATTTTGAAGATTTATAATAGGATAAACAGACTTTTTCAGTTGGGCTGGCTGGTTCACACTTTCCAAAGTCATTTCCCCATGGCACTATTTTACTGACTAAATAGAAGTGATGGCCACATCTGTTTCTGCCACTCAGATCCCAGTGACAGCTCATAAATTGGCCTTTCTTATTTCCTGACAGGGAGGTCGCAGAGAATGTAACTGCAGGGAAGTTACTAAGAATGAGGACTGACTGCCTGTGTTAGACCTTCTGGTCCTCAGGGTGGAGAAGTCTTTGAGTGGCAGCATGCTCCTGGGTAACGCTCACAGGATTTGTGGGCAGACATTACAATAGCCAGGCCCACACATGCGTGGCCCTCTGAGGGCCAATGAACTGCACTTACCAAGTACTTCAAGCTCATCAGTTCCTAACTGGCAGTGTTAGGTTTCTAGTCCCTTTGTATAATGTGTCAGAATTAATGATGACCTAAAAAGTTAAGCCTCATTAGGAGATTCAGAATAATTTTTGTCTTCTTTGATGGAACCAGAGGTCTTTTTTATTATTATTTTATTTCTCTTACTGAAGAACAGCTAAAAAAAAAAAAAGTACCTATTTAAAGAAACATGTGTCAAGTACCTACTGTGTACTATTCCCTATGTTCAGATGATTCTTGTGTAGTATTGACTGTTTTTTGAACTGTGGCCTATATACATAATCCATTACAGAATCACGTTGTTATTATGTGCCGTGGAGTCGGACCCGACTCATAGCAACCCCTCCTTGGGTTTCCGAGGCAGTATCACTATGGAAGTAGATTGCCCCATCTTCCTTCCAAGGAGTGGAGTGGCTGATGGATTTGAACCACCAGCCTTCTGGCTAGCAGTCAAGTGCCTTAGGCACTATAATGCCAGTAGACATGAATCTTCCAATGTGAACTCCAATTTCACACCACTTGAAAGGATATTCTCACGATGTGTTTAATTGTTTTCAAGAGGAGTTTGTCAATATTACAAGAAGACTTTATCAAGTTTTTTCAATGTTTTGCTTTTTTTTTTTTTTTATCTGTTTATCTCCCTGAAATATCAAATGTCCTTGAAATCATGAAAAGAGACTTTGGATTTGATATGCCTGTCTACGCAATAGCCAGTACCTGTACAAAATAATAAATTAGTGATGAGTGAAGGTCTGATTTTTAAAAATCTACAGTATTAGTAGCTGTATCTTTGCATTGACAAGATTTTGGATTGTTGTTAGACTTTGAATGATGAATGATTGAGCTTAGTCAAGTAATCAAACCACAATGAAAGAAGTCCACCTTCTAAAAATCCAAGGTACTTAAGCTTTCTCCAAATAGCAAATCTATTAAACATGTAATTCATGAAATAATATTACTTCCATAAGATGGTTTTATGTAGATAAAAGTTTCAAAAGTTCAACACTGGGCCTGCTACAATGCCCCATTTTCCTTCTCTTGAATTATTGTCGTGTTCAGAGAGTAAAATGATTTCCCTTAATTCAGTTGAGTACTACTATATAAATAGGATTTATTTTTGGAGATATGTATTAGGTAGCTTTGATTCTGAAAATTTACCTCAAACTATGGTGCCACTAAGGTAAAAGGACAGAGAAAATTGGTAACATCATTTTCTTGGTCTGTCAAGTCAACATCACACTGAGAAAATTCAATCAGCCCTTCTAGCCAGAAAGTACAAAGCTGCTGAAATGGAATCATCAGAAAAATATTTTATGACCTAAAAGAAGTCATTGACTCCTTTCTTCTTGGGTTTTGTTCTAGAAGTTTAGATCAGCTTCCATTATATACTTATGTTTTTTTGGTAACAAAGACACCTGCAGACCTAGGCATCTAAATTATATAGTGCGAGAATAGCATTGTTTGTATTTTTCGAAGTATACCAAAACAAAAAAATGTATGTATGTATGCAGGTGGTATTAAATGGACTCATGATGTAATTAAATGCATTTGCACCTTATAGTAGGCCAGGCCCTGCCTACAATTATTTGTTTGTGTTAGATTTATAATCTTATATTTTTGTGGGAATGCATCTATTAATATTGCATCCTGTTTATTTAACAGGTTTAAAAAAAGAGAGAGGAGATGAGCTTAAATGAGATAGAAGTTCATTGTGGGTGTTTTTTTTTTTTTTTTTTGCCACGTTAAAAAAAAATCAGAGACAGGTAATTGAGAGGTGAAACTATGTCTCCACATATCATCAGTGACCATGTTTGACTTTTATGCTCCACTATCCATATTATTCACTTCCAAACTTGAGGTTGCTTCATGGTCCAAGATGACGACAGAGGCTCTCTGATCATCACATCTGGGTTCCAAGTCAGCAGCAGGAGAAAGTAGGAGAGAGCATAATTACAATAAAAACCAAAAACCAAACTCACTGCCCTTGAGTTGGATCAGATGCATAGTAACCCCTCCTTGGGTTTCGAGGCAATATCACTACAGAAGTAGATTGCCCAATCTTCCTTCTGAGGAGTGGCTTTATGGTTAGCAGTCAAATGCCTTAGGCACTACACCACCTGAGCTCCCAAAACTGCAATAATCCTGGCTATATCTGCTTCCCTTTAAGTAGCCATCCCAGGAGTCCTACAGAAGCCTTCTTCTTAAACTACTCAGCTGAACTTATTCATAGGGATATATCTAACTGCAAAGGAGACTTGAAAATGACATCTTTATTACAAGTAAAATGAGGAGTAGAAAATTGGGTTTCTATTCATAAGAAAGAAGGAGTAAAAAAAAGGATGCTTGGGAGGCAATCCAACTGTCTCTGCCAAAAGGGATATATCTCAGGAAGAGTAGAAAATTCAAAACAGTATCAGATGATCTTATGAAAATCTAGTCAGAATAATTCTCATAAAGTTCATAATACTATTTCATTTCTTTGTTAATATTTATACAGCCTATTATACTGAGAGGTACCCTGGTAGAACAACAGCTAGGTGCTTGGCTGCTAACCTTAACATCAGTGGTTCAAACACACCAGTTTCTCCATGGAGAATGATGTGACAGCCTGCTTCTGAAAAGATTTACAGCCTTCAAAATCCTATGGGACAGTTCTACTCCTCCCTATAGGGTCACTGTGAGTCAGGATCAACTTAATGGCAACGGATTTGGGTTTTGGGTTGTTTATTAATATTGAGCCCTTTCCAAGCTTATTTTTTGTGTAGAAACACATTTTAGGTACAGACACAACTTTGATCTCTCAGAGCCAACTCTCTCTCATTATGCGTCTTTCTGTCTCTAAAATTAAGAGAAATATATATATATATATCTTCATAAAGTTGAGTATATAAACAATGCAAAACACAGATAAATAAAAAATTATGAACAGCTCTTTCAATATGACTATTTTTCATCTTTTTATTGTTATAAAATACAGATAACACAACATTTGCCAATTCAACATTTTTCACATGTATAATTCAAATAGACCAATTACATTAATCATGTTGTGCAGCTATCACCAGTATCCATTGCCAAGTTTTCTATCACTATCAACAGAAACTGATTTCCTCCTGCCCCTGGTAACCACTGGTAAACTCTGATCTCTGTGCATTTGCCTATGTTAGATATTTCATATTGTGTGATCATACACTATTTGTGCTTTTGTTATTGACTTATTACACTCAGCAAAATGTTTTCAAAGTTCATCCATGTTGTGGCATGTGTCAGCACTTCTTTTTTATGGGAGAATAGCATTGCATTGTATGTGTAGAACATAATTTTTTTTTAATCCATTCATCTATTGATGGGCATTTGGGTTGTTTCCACCTTTTTGCTATTGTGAATGGTTCCAAAATAAACACTGGTGTACATGTGTCTGTGTCTCTGCTTTCAGATCTCATGGGTGTATACCTTAGAGTGGAATTGCTGGGTTATATGGTAGAGCTATGTTTAACTTCTAGAGAAAGTACCAAACTATTTTCCCTAATCAAAAAAAAAAAAAAAAAACTCACTGCCATCAAGTCTGATCTGACTCATATCGATCCTGATCTGACTCATATCGACCCCTCCTTGGGTTTCCGAGGCACTATCACTACAGAAGTAGATTGCCCCACCTTCCTTCTGAAGAGTGACTGGTGCCAGCCTTCTGATTAGCAGCCAAATGCCTAGGCACTATGCCACCAGAGCTCCCTAATAGCTGTACCATTTTGCATTCTCACCAATATTAAATGAGATTTCCAATTTCTCCACATCCTTGCCAAAATTTGTATTTTCCATTTTTTGTTTATTTTTTATCCCAGCAGGTGAAGTGGTATCTCACTTCAGAAATTTAAGAAACCTGAAATTCTTTCTGTAAAATTTACTTTAGTAGCCACTGTATTGTTGTTGTGGTGGTTTTGATTTGCATCACCCTAATAGGCTAATGATTGTGAGCATTTTTTTATGTGACTGTTAGCCATTTGTATATCTTCTGTGGTGAAATACCTCTTCAGGTCTTTGTCCACTTTTTGTTTGAATTTTTTGTCTTTTTGTTATTAAGTCGTAGGTGTTCTTATATTCTAAATAGCAGACACTTATCTAGTATATGGGCCCCAAATTTTCTCCTATTCTATAGGCTATCTTTTCCCTTTGATGATAAAGTCTTTTGATGTGCATAAGCTTTTCATGGTGATGATACCCTATTTATATATTTTGCTTTTGTTGCTTGTGTTTTCCTTGTCATATTTAAGACCAATATGACCATTTTTTTTCTTTTTAATGTATTTCAGAAGCTAACCAATGTGTTTTTCTTTTTATATCACGTTACACAAACTAAATTATTAAAACTGATTTTTAAAAACTTTTTTCAGGAATAATTTTTCCTTTAAATTTTTTTTTTTTTAAAGAATTATTGTTTATCATTATCAATGGCATGTGTGTATAGTTGATGAGATATCCTGGGTAGTAGAAACAGTTAATGCACTCAGCTGCTAACCAAAGATTGGAAGGCCACACCCACTTGGAGGTGCCTTGGAAGAAAGGCCTGACTGACTGCTTCCAAAAACGAAAATCATTCATTGAAAACATTACGGAGCACAGTTCTGCTCTGACACACATGGAGTTGCTATGAGTTAGTGTCAATTCAGTAGCAACCGGTACTGGTATAAGTGATGAACAGAAATTTTAAAACTCATGAAGATTTTCTGAAAATGGGGCACTGGTTTAATTGAGAGTACATATCAGCTTTCCTAATTTTTTTTTAAATGCCTATCTCATTTAAGAAACCTGAAATTCTTTCTGTAAAATTTACTTTAGTAGCCACTGTATTGTTGTTGTTGTTGTTAAGTGCCGTAGAGTCGTTTCCGACTCATAGCGACCCCATGCACAGCAGAACGAAACACTGCCCGATCCCGCACCAGCC
Source organism: Orycteropus afer afer (assembly GCF_000298275.1). Classification (NCBI taxonomy): domain Eukaryota; kingdom Metazoa; phylum Chordata; class Mammalia; order Tubulidentata; family Orycteropodidae; genus Orycteropus; species Orycteropus afer. Next base: position 2,710,848 of record NW_006921741.1, on the reverse strand, counting down.
CCACAATCCCTGCTATACTTGAGCCCATCATGGCAGCCACCGTATCAGTCCATCTCACTGAAGGCCTCCCCCTCTTTCGTCGACCCTCCACGCTACCAAGCATGACATCCTTCTCCAGGGAATGGTCCCTTCTTACAACATGACCAAAATAGGTGAGACGAAGTCTGGCCATTCTTGCTTCCAAGGAGCATTCTGGCTGCACTTCCTCCAGGACAGATCTGTTAGTTCTTTTAGCAGTCCATGGTACTTTCCGCATTCTCCGCCAGCACCACAACTCAAAAGCATCAACTCTGCTTTGGTCTTCCTTATTCATTGTCCAGCTCTCACATGCATACCAGGTGATTGGAAATATAATGGCTTGTGTCAGGTGCACCTTAGTCCTCAATGAGATATCCTTGCTCCTCAGCACTTGAAACAGTTCCTTCGCAGTTGACTTTCCCAATGCTACACGTCGTCTAATGTCCTGACTGCTGCTTCCGTTGGCATCGATTGTAGAACCAAGCAACGTGAATTCTTTGACCACCTCAATCTTCTCTCCATTTATTGTGATGCTGCTCATTGGTCCAGTTGTGAGGATTTTTGTTTTCTTTATGTTGAGATGTAATCCATACTGCAGACTGTATTCTTCAACCTTCATCAGTAGGTGCCTTAAGTCATCCTCACTTTCAGCAAGCAAAGTTGTATCGTCTGCATATCTCAGGTTGTTAATGATTCTTCCTCCAATCCTGATACCACGTTTTTCTTCATATAGTCCAGCTTCTCGGATTATTTGCTCAGCATATGGATTGAATAAGTGTGGAGACAGGATACAACCCTGATGCACTCCCTTCTTGATTTTAAACCATGTAGTGTCCCCTTGTTCTGTTCTAATGACAGCCTCCTGGTCAAGGTACAGATTCCTCATGAGTACAATCAAGTGCTCGGGAATTCCCATTCTTCTCAATGTTGTCCATAATTTGTCATGATCCACACAATCAAATGCCTTTGCATAGTCAATAAAACACAAGTAAACATCTTTCTGGTATTCCCTGCCTTGAGCCAAGATCCATCTGACAACAGCTATGATATCCCTTGTTCCACGTCATCTTCTGTATTAGAACAAATCAATTCAATTACATTCTGGAGAACAAAATAGACCTTTGTATTCCTCCTCACCACCTGTATTGCATTGTATAAAATAAACAGATCAAGGCATCTCTTTCAGTATAAAAGAAAGTGTTATGTTAGGGGATAGTCCAGTTCTCTAGACTGTGTGTCTAAGACATGATGGCCCATAGTAACACTGAAAATTAGATGAAATTTCCATTTAATGCTCTGCTTATCCTCTTTTACTGCCTGCTTTCCTTCCTCTATCACTTCAGGAAACATTTATTGAGCACTTATTACATATATGTTAGGCCTTACATTGGGGGCTAGAGGTTCAAAAAGAAATTAGACATGGACTATACCCTCACTGGGTTTACCACCTACACTGCCTATATCTCCTATGGAACTACTTGCTGCTCCTGGTGTCTCTTAGTCTCATAGAGATGAGGTCAGCCACACATAGACATGGCCCCATGGCCAATGCCCTATTTTCTGAGCTGCTCCTTACCTTTCCAACCAAACTTACCCTTCCTGGATCATGCCCAGTCTACCAGATGATTCTTGAATTTGAATTCAAATTTTTCAATTCTTACATTGAAGGGAAGATAGTAGTAGCAGTTGCAAACCAGATTTTTGAGATTTTTTTTTTTTTTTAACAACCAAGGACTTTTTAGCATATAGATCTTCGAAGAAAACTTATATGTGAATTTTATCTGATCATGTGATGCTTGTAAGTAACAGCTATAGTAAAGTTGCTATTTTAGATAATGTATCAATATTCTTTGATAAATTTGTTTAATAGAAATTTTAATAAATTATGATTTCCTCTTCATAAAAAAAAGAAAAAAAACTCCTAGAGATAAATTCTTGATGGGCTATCTATATGTAAATATATGGACGAATCACACAGATCATGTAACTTATAGGTTCTTAGATAAAATCAGCCTTTTCCCGACCCAAAAAATAATTGAATAAATATGTGAGAAGCTGCACCATTTATTCACTTATATATGCATTTAACAAATATTTATGGAATGACTACTATATGCTGGGCTTTAAGTGTTTAACAAAATAAATATAGTTTCTGCCCTCATGAAATTTATTGTATAATGAAAGTGTAAGATAATATTAAACAAAAACAAAAATGTCATTTCATACTGAGAAAACTATTATGAACAGGCTGCTGGCAAAAATAGCAAAGTCCTGGCTAAGGTGATTAAGGAAGATTTCTGTGAAGTTAACATTTAAGAACTAATGACACTAAAGTTTAGGAAAGAGTCATGTCATGTCAGAGTATCTCAAAATTTTGCATTTCAGACTAGATTACCCAAATAGGAATGGCATTTGTAGGATGATCATGACAATATTGATGTCGTACAGATTGTAGTCATTCCGTATGTCAACCAAAGTCCTAATTTCTAACCAGACATCCTGCTTTCTAAAAAGACTCTTAATCTTAACTCAGGCCTAATAAAACTTATGGCATCATTCTGGGTTTTCACTTTTGCATATGGTGAAATATTACAGTTGCATAGTTGTGTGTGTGCTAACCACACCTATCTTTCTCTTCCTCTTGTATCACCAGGCCTCCGGAACCTGTTTACAGCACTGTGAACAAACTGTGTGATAAGCCTGCTTCTCCCAGGCACTATTCCCCTGTTGAGTGTGACAAAAGCTTCCTTCTCTCAGCTCCCTACCCCCACTACCACCTAGGCCTGCTCCCTGACTCTGAGATGACCAGGTACTGCATGTGCTTCCTCACTTCATCTTTTCAAATTGCATGTGCTTCCACAAAGATGAATGGGTAGAATCCGCCTCTGCTAACTTCTCTTTCACTTGACATCCTCCTCAAGATGGAGAGAATTTCTGTTCCTTTCACCTCCTTTGGGAGAAATTAAGAACATAGCCTCCCTGTATTTTTTCTGTTGTGATCACAGTGCACTCAGATATGGTTGCACAGTGCTCTGAATATTTTTGGTTCCCATGCATTTTAATAAGATATTAATTCCATTTTTCTAGAAGAATTAATTTTGGAATATAATTAGCACTATTTTCCTCATATAGAAGGGTAAAAGAGAAAATGTTTGGAATAGTATTTAATAAACACTTACCATCCTTCCACCCTGTTGGAGATTCTGATGCATGTCTCCCTAAAACCTTACCAATAAGCAGATGATAGATGATACCTTCTGTGTATACTCACAAGATAAGTTTCTTAGAAGTAAGCACCATTATGTTATCACCATTTGATAAATGAAACAGCTGACTTCTAGAGGTATTAAGCAACTTGTCTAAAAACCACAGACTAATTGGCTCAAATTAACCATAAAGAACAAAATCTTAACCTTTTCACTAGGTTATTATGCTAGATATTAACATATATTCTCTTCCTTAATTACTCCCATTTTATATAAGAAAAATGGGGCTCAGAGAGGTTAAGGTTTTGTCTTCAGCATGACATTGGCAGTTAATGTGGAGTCCAGATTTGAGCTTAGAACATGGTGAGTCTTTCTACAACAACTTTGTAAACAAACCATTGTAAAGGTTGGACATCATTCTGCATTAATATTCTCAAGCATGTGTATCATAAATAATAAAACCCTATCTTCACATAATAGTAGAGTCAGAGAGAAAAGTAAGAAAAATAGAATGTAGTGTTTCATAGGGTAGTTCCAATTCAGCCTACATTGAGAGATCACAGTTATCATGTCTCAACCTATAATGGGGTGCTTATATAGTTATGCTTTTACACTTAACATTTACAATTAGTCTGTGGTTTTAGACAATACATATCCCCATAGTATTGTTGGGTCTTAGAAAAAAATTTAGAAAGATACAAAATGAAAATGGGTCTTCTTAGAGCATCTTATCTGTTTTTGGATATTCCTAAAGGATGCATTTGTAGGCCAATTACTAGACTGTGTAGGGGAAGTAAGTAACAAAATTTAAATAATATTTAACACTTCTGGAAATAAATGAGAAAACATATTTTCAGTTATCAGCTGGGGCACTTTCACTAATCTGCAATAATTAAAACCTAATAATATTTCAGAATGCTTTTCAAATATTAAATCATTTTATAATTTTTAACGAATCACAAAATCTATCTCTTGGTACAATGAACTCTATACAGTTTTGAAGCTAAGAGGGCAGCGTCACTGTAGCCATAGGAAGTGAGAAGATGCACACACCTACAATGAGAACTTTCTACTAATTATGCATCTGAGCTCTGGTGGTGTAATATCTAAGGCATTTGTCTGATAACCAGAAGGCTGTCAGTTCAAACCCACCAGCCATTCCTCAGAAGAAAGATTGGGCAATCTACTTCCATAGAGATACCACCTCAGAAACCCAAGGAGGGGTCACTGTGAGTCGGATCCAACTCGACGGCAGTGAGTTTGGTTTGTTTTTTGTTTTTTTTTTTTGGTATAGCCAGCTGCAAAAGGGCAGCTTTCCTCTGCATCAGGCATTTTGTTAAGCACATTTTATGAATTATTTCTTTTAACCCTCATACCCAAAAACCAAACCAAACTCATTGCCACTGAGTAGATTATGACTTATAGCGACCCTATTAGAGTAGAACTGCCCCATAGTATTTCCAAAGCCATGATGGAAGCAAACTGCCACATTTTTCTCCCTCAGAGTGACTAGCGGGTTTGAACCACCAATCTTCAGGTTAGCATCCCAGTGTTTAATCACTATGCCACTACAGCTCCTTTTAACCCACATAAACACCTCAAAAGTAGATATTATCATTATCCTTGTGATTACAAATGAGGAAATCAAGGCTTGAGAAGTAACATTATCGGTCCAAAATCATTGCTAATAAGTGGCAAAGCTGGGATTCAAACCCAGGGGACCATTTGCACCTGGCAGACCATTTGCACCTACAACATAGGCATGATAGCAGACAAATTTGTTTGCCGGAAAAAATCACCACTCATTTTTCTTCCTTTTGTTCACTCTCTTCTCTATTTTTATTCTGCCTACTCATCTCCATTCCTCTGGCTCGTTGTCATCGATTTTTTTTAACCCATACTGTTTATGATGAGCACAAGCTACATTGACTTCTTTCCACCTTCCTAGAGATTCTGATGTGTTCCTTCCTAAAACTTTACCAATAAGCAAATATTAGATGATATCTCTTGTGTATAACCACCAAATAAGGTAGTTTTGAGTTTACTTTTTATACTCTATATTTTTCATACCATAGTTTTGTTTTTCAAATCAAAAATTACATTATAATATTGAACATCTCTTTTTCAAATTACATACCCTCAGCA
>NW_006921741.1:2701760-2705094 GCF_000298275.1 Orycteropus afer afer | reverse complement strand
ATATATATAAATCTCATAAAGATTTCTTAATTCTCCCACTCGATTTCTGTTCCTCCTCCATATTTTCCCCACTCAGTAAATGGCAGGTTATCTACACCATTTGTTCAATCCAAAAACTTAGGAGCCATCCTTAATACTTTATTCTTCCTCATACCCATTATTTAATCCATCTTCAAATTCTATTGAGTCACTTGCAAAAATATCTCGAATCTATTCACTTTTCTCTACTTCTGTCCCCACTGCTTTAGTCTAAGCCCCATCATCTCCCACATGCAATAGCTTCCTAGTTGGTCTCACTACTTGCATTATTGTCCTCCTGACCTTTTCTCCTCAGCACAATCAAAATGATCTGTTAAAAATATACATCAGATCTTATATCTCTCCTTTTGCATTAGCAAAAAATGCAAAATCATTAACCTAGCATCCCAGCTCTGCATGATCTAGCCCCTGCCTGCCTCTTAAATGTTGTCATCATTACTCTTCCCTTTGCTGACCACCCAATTCACATTGGCCTCCTTTTTATTTGTAAAATACATTACATTTCTTCCTGACTCAAGCTCATCACATATACTCACCTCTCTTTCTTTATGCTCTTCTTAAATTTTGCCTTGTTAAATTCTGGTCATCCCAGATCTGAGTTCAAATGACACTGCCTCAGAAAAGCCCCTGAAATAGAAAACTCAGGTCACCTCTTACATGCTCTTTTTTTCTTACATGCTCTTTCCATCTCACACTCTGCACTGTAAACTCAACGAGTGGCATCACGTCTATTTTGTGCACTGCTATATCCTTTACTCTTAGCACAGTGTGTGGCATAGCAGGAGCTCAGAATTATTGAATAAATAAATAAACACAGAAATAGGATCTGCAGACATCTAGACAGATAACCATTTCAGGAACAGGTCAAATTATGCTTTATCCAGTTTTTAGTAGATACATAAAACAACTCCATGAATGAATGAATCCATGCTTGGAAACAATTAACAATAGACTAGAGCTCACTTTCTGTATAGTACTGTTACCTTAAATTATCTTGATGGTCAATGTCCACATTGTAGATTTCATTAAGTAGCTGTCAGTTCTTCATGAAGACTAAGTAATTAATTTCAAAAATTAATTTCTTTCCAATGGAAAAAAATACCTCTCTGAGCAAATGTTTCCTGAAATGTAGATGATAATTCAGGGACACAGTTCAAGAAATCTAGGTTCCATTTATGACAACATCACTTGTTTTTTTCTACTGTGACCTTGAATAACTCATAGAATCTTGAAGGTAAAGAAAACCTTAGAGTCAGACAGATAAACCCTTCTAAAACTCCAGTTGGGATGTTTTAATGGGTCCATGTCTTAGTTCCACTCATGTAAAATAAAAATATTCTGCATCTTCTGTCCTGAAAAGGGGTATTATAGGAATATATCCACCAATTCATTCAACCAAATCTATCAACTACTAACAGAGTGCATGATACTGTATTAGGACAAATTTTTTTACAAAATAGAACCTGAAAAGGCTGGCCAAAAGTATTGAAGAAATGCCTGACTTTTAAGTTGTGGTATGTGGCGATGTATATTTTTCAGAGCATGAGAATTTCTATTCCATTTCAGAAACATGTGCATATTGATAAACCAGTAACTCCCTCAGATTAGGACATGAGCTAGCATGTGATACCACCTTACATATGTACCAGTTTATTCCTTAATCGACATTCGGAAGAATGGTAACAAGTCAATAAAAGCAGTGAGAGTCAGTAACCTGGATTTTAGCAGAAACACTCAAGTACTCAGATCTTTAAATTAATCCTATGGATCACAGTTGTATTTTTATATGCATGGAGTTGCCATGAGTTGGAATTGACTCACTGACAACTGGTTTGGGTGTTTTGTGGTTTTTGTTTTTTTGTTGTTTGGAGGGGATATCTTTGGTGAATAGGAGAAAAAAACTTTCTCTCTTTGTAAAATAATAGAAAATTTATCCAGGATTTAATATTAACAGTTAACTGTTTCAAAAATTGGTAAATCTAAAATCAAGTTATAATTTCCAGACATAATAATATAATCAAAGTACATGTAAAGATACAAAGGTGAGCAGAGGAGGAGTCACCTAACTCTGCCTTTGTTTTCCTTAGAGAGAGTGGTGTCTGGGCTGAGTCTTTCAGGATGGCATTGAGTTCATCAGTCAGATGAAAGAAAAAATGTGTCCAAGTAAAGAGAACAGCAAAGAGTAAAGACTCACAGTGTATGAAAGTGTGGTGCATTCTGGCACTGTGAGTAATTATGTGTGGCAAAGGAGTAGTGGGTAGGTCATAAGGTTGGAGAAACAAGTAGATGCAAATCATAGAGGGGCTTACTTGCCAAGCTGAATTTTTTTTATTTTATTCCGTAAGTAGCAGAGAATGGTTGAAGAGTTTTAAAGCAGTCAAAAGACATGATCATATTCTGTTTTTAGAAAGATCATTCTGTAAGCTGTGTAGAAGGTAACTGGATAGGAAAGGATTTGTAAACAGAGAAGCTAGTTAGTGTAACCTAGTCAGGGTTGAAATCATGAAGAATTGAACTAAGACTGTGGAGACAGAAAAGAGTAAATGGATTAAGAATCATTTATCAAAGAGAATGATGGTACTTGGTGGTTGACTGATTTAAGAAGAAGAGTTGCCCAGCTTGGAGTATTCACTGAATGGTGATTGCATCACTTCTTCTTTGAGACAGTGAGCACTCCTGGCCAAAATAAATACAGCTCAACACAAAATTCTGTAGAAAACAGTGGAAGGATGGGAGTAATGCATTTTAGAACATTTCTTATTTGAGGAAGAGGCAATGTGATATGGTAGAGGAATCTAAGTGTGACACCTTCCTTTGGCCATACTAATCATGCATTTAGCTAAGGACTTTGCCTCCCTCAGAGCCTCAATTTGCTCATCAGAAAAATGGGGAAATAATCATATCTGTGCTCATCCTCTCATAGAATTGTCAGTGTCAAGGGAAATAGAGCAAATGAATTTTAATCCCAGCATTATCCCTGTTATTGTTGTTGTTGTTATGTGACATTGAGTTGGACCTGATTCATAACGACCCCTCCTTGGGTTTCCGAGATGGTATCACTACAGAGGTAGATTGCCCAACCTTCCTTCCAAGGAGTGGCTGATGGATTTGAGCTTCCAGCCTTCTGGTTAGCAGTCAAGTTATCCCTGTTAGTCATTATTAATTGCCTCCATATGTTTATTCTGTTTTAAAACCTCAAGTTTTATTGCTACCACAAATCAGGTAAAATAATTCATAAGCACAGTGTGTTGGATTGGGTTCTCTAGAGAAACACAAAAACCAGCAAAGTATATAT
>NW_006921741.1:2691233-2695240 GCF_000298275.1 Orycteropus afer afer | reverse complement strand
CAGTTTGTTCCTGGGATAGTATTACAGGTAGGCCACACCCCTGGGGAAACTCCCCCTAGACTGACCGGCCGCTTAGGACGTAGTCATGTGATCCATCATGAGAAACAACACTCACAAGTGAAGTCCAGCCAAGCTGACAGATCTTCAACTATCACACACAGTAAATCCCCAGAGACCCTAAGAAGCTGTTGATGTTAAATCCTTCTTTCGTTCTTAGCAGCAACCCTTCTTGTCACCATAGACAAAGTGATACATTTTCTCTTTTATTATTGCATTCGTAGGTTTCCTGTAAAGGGTGGATTGTTTCTAAAGCCCTCTGTGACTTCACAGAGATAATTTTCTTTTTCATCCAAACATGTACTTTCTATCCTACATGTACTTTCTTAGGAATGTGAACAGAATTTTAGCAGATTTTCTGGAGCACAGATTCAAGGTCAGGTGCTATACTTGCATGGATCCCTTATCTTTTCTAATGAGCCCAAAAACCCTTCAAAGTGCTGGGATTTGGATTCACACCAGGACTTTCCCACATCCAAGCTCATTCTCTGTGGAACCTTAATTCCCTCCTCAGGCCACAGCACCACTTCTCACTCAGTCTTCCTGTCTCACATCTACTCTACCACTAATCTATGGATCCTGAAAGGAAATCTGAGCCTTGTTCACATGATATAATCTGGGAAGTAGCACCATTTAAAAAAAAGAAAGAAGAGGTTTAACAAATCACTGACCTTTTCATCCCTTAGGAAGCTGATATAATCTTAAAGAACACTTAATTTCATTTCTCATTAAAATTGGGAAAGGACATTTTCTGGCCATGGCTCATAAGGCACAGCTCTTGTCAAGTTTATGCAGCAGCTTCTTCAAAGGTCTTCACTGCCTTTGTGAAGGAGGTGATCACTAAGCCCAGTTTGAACTAAGGATAATAAGAGGAAATTAATGCAGTCCCACAAAGGCACAGAGGCCACTTTTGCCACATTGGGTTTTACAGGCTCTTTTCTCTGCAATGTGATACATGCTAGGGTTCAAATTGAAGGAAACTCCTCTGACTTCCAAATGAATGCATTCCATGTAAACACTGTTTCTTAATACATGACATTTATTATAGCACCATTCTTTTTCATATTTACTATAATTTTGTTCTTTTATTAAGATGTTCTTTTATTGAGAAGTCAAGTATTGAACATATGCACCAAAAAAAAAAAAAAAAGCCAAACTCACTGCTGTCCAGTTGATTCCAACTCATAGTGACCCCCATTGGGTTTGCAAGGCTATAAATCTTTATGGAAGCAGATTGCCCTATCTTTCTTCCATGGAGCCAGTGGATTTGAACCACTGACCTTCTGGTTAGCAGTCAGATGCCTTATCTACTATGCCATCAGAGCTCGTTACACACACACACACACACACACAGTTAAAATTACATTGTACAATGTAAAGGATGAATAAAGAGAAAGAACATACCCTGTTCCAAAAAGCTCCCATTTAATCTTCACATCAAGCCTTGCAGATAGGTTAAGCATGAGAAGGCTTGATCTGTGTCTGTCACATTATTTTGTAATGGCAAAGTGGGAAATTAACCCAGATTGGTTTTACTCTAAAATTTTTGTTCTTTGATGTTCAAATAACTCCCTATAATGAGTTAGACTCTATAAACAGTCTAAAATTGAATTGGCTTGGTTTAAAGATATATATTACTTATCTACTTGATATGATGGGCACTTGACTGCTAACCAGAAGCCTAGTGGTTCAAACTCATCAGCCACTCCTCAGAAGGAAAATTGGGCAACCTACTTCTGTAGTGATACCGCCACAGAAACTCAAGGAGGGATAGCTATGAGTCGAATCTGATTCCATGGCATTGGATTTGAGTTGTTTGATATGATATGGATATTTTCCTTTGGTTTTTGGAGTGTCTTTTTGTGTTTCAGGAGAAACCTTCATATTTACATTAATAACCATCATGTTGGAGGAACCCTGGTGGTACAGTACTTAAGGCTCTCAGTTGTTAACCATGAGGATCAGCAATTCAAACCCACCAGCTGCTCCACAGGAGAAGGATTGGCAGTCTGCTTCTGTAAAGATTTACAGCCTTGGTTATGCTATGGGTCAGTTCTACTCTGTCCTCCATTGTTGCTGTGAATTGGGATCTACTTAATGGGTTACCATCAAGTTACTAGGTAGCAATAAGTTATCTGAGAATAAGCATAACTTCAAAAGCATAACTCTATGAAGACAAGGTAGCTTTGAGAAAATTCTGTGCTAAATCACCATAGCAGCAAATTATAGGGACCTAGAAAGAATCAAGACAATAACTTTAAACTATAAAGATACCGCAGCAAAGATTTAAAAAAAAAAAAAAACTCATTGCTATAGAATTGGATCTGACTCATAATGACGCCCCCCTTGGATTTCCAAGGTGGTATCACTATGGAAGTAGATTACCTAAGCTTCCTTCCAAGGAGTGGCTGGTGGGTTTGAACCACCAGCCATCTGGTTAGCAGTCAAATGCCTTAGGTGCTACACCACCAGAGATCCTACAACAAAGATACTACCTTTAATTACAATCAGTAATATATATTGAATCTTGTTATGGGCTAGACACTGTTCCAAACATTTTATAAGTACTAATTAATTTTATCTTCACAACAACCTATAAAGTGTGAGTATTCCTATTTTACAGAAAAATCACAGTACATAGTTTGACAAACAAATAGAAGCAGTGGATAAGATGTTGGAAAGTGAAGTTATCAGGACTTAGAGTGTAAATTTTATTAAAGCAGGATCTTTGCCTGTTTTGTTTATAGCTGTATTCCCTATGCTAAAAGCAGTACCTGCCATGTATGATTAGTAGTAACAATAATCATCGTGATAAATTATGATGATGATCCTAATAATCATGAACATATATACAATCTTGTTATCACCAGGAAGCATATTGTGTGTGTGTGTGTGTGTGTGTGTGTGTGTATTAACTGACTAATCCCCACAGTAACCTAAAGAGATACGTGCTGTTATTACTGCCATTTTGCAGATAAGAAAAATGACATCTGAAGAGGTAAGCAACTTGCCTAAGTTCACAAAGGTAGAATCTGAGCAAAGCAGGCTATTACCAGAATCTGTTCTTTTAAAGATAAACACTTACTGAATATTGTTCTAGTCACACATAATGCTACTCAAGTATTGAATTCTTGAAAAAATATATATTCCATTTAACCATAATCAAATCAATTAGATGGTTGGTAGGTAGATACGTAAATAGGTAATGAATATGTGGTCAAAAACCTAGACTCTAGAGTAAGGCATTTGACCGCTGACCCAAAGTTTGGCTGTTCAACCTCGCCAATCACTCTGCAGAAGGAAGATAGGACAATCTACTTCCTTAAAGATTTACTGCCTTGGAAACCCAGTAGGGGGTAGCTATGAATTGGAATTGATTAGATAGCAGTGAGTGAGTCAGAGTATTAGAATTTGAATACTGCCTCCTCAACATACCCACTGTATAAACTTGAGCAAATAACATCTTCTCTGAGTCTCAGTTTCCTCATCTACAAAGTAACAATAATTAGGGTTGCTATGAGAATTTAGGAGCTCTGATGGCACAGTGATTAAAGCACTCAACTGCTAATCAGAAGGTCAGTGGTTTGAATCCAGCAGCCACTGTGTAGGAGAAAGTATAGTAGCTTATGTCTGTAAAGATTTACAGTCTTCGAAACCCTATGGGGCAGTTCTACTCTGTTCTATAGGATTGTGATAAATCAGCACTGTCTTAATGGCAGTGAGTTTGGTTTTTGGTTTATGATAATTTGATAAGATTATATTTGAAGATAAGAGTAATGTCTGATAAATAGAAGTCCTCCGTAAGTGTTACTGTTGTACCCAGGCTATAAAGGAGATGCTCGGAAAAGAGGAATATGCCAACACACGACAATGCAAATGCACTAGGAAAGTTTATTAGCTAACTTAAGTTAGGGTCTTTGCCCTTACCAGGTCAGTGGCTTAAGCAAAAG
>NW_006921741.1:2689858-2690893 GCF_000298275.1 Orycteropus afer afer | reverse complement strand
CTGTTAGCATTGCTGACACTAAAAGGTTTCTGGTTAAAGATTTTCCTGGAGGCTGCTAGAACTCTGGCTTCAGATTGACTCACATTACCTGTTATTTTATGTATGTGTTTTAAATGACGTGTTCAAAACCAAAAGCCCACTGACATCAAGTTGATTCTGACTTATAGTGACCCCCATTGGGTTTCTTTTTGAGGCTGTAAATCTTTATGGAAGCAGACTGCCCCATCTTTATTCTGCAGAGCAGCTGTTGGGTTCAAGCCATGAACCTTTTGGTTAGCAGACAAATGCCTTCACTACTACCTCAGAAGAGCTCTTTAAATGACATAAGCCCCTAAATAAGTATCTCAGGTTGAATTGGAAATAAATTTTTATTAAAAGATAGTTTTAAAAGACTGTTTCCATTCATACCCTGATAACTTTTGTTTTCTTGAACTGGCAATTCCATTGATTAGGAATGTTAGGGTAGCATGGGAAGAAAGTTGTGCAAGTCTGCCTATATTTATACAGAGATATAAGTACTCTGGAATTTAGAATTCTGTTTTAATTAAGGGATCAAAATTTACCTCTCAGAGCAGAGAAAGTAAATCTTCCACTTCAACCCTTTAATTCAGTTCTGTAGACATTAATTAAGCTCATGTGAAGTTTAAAGAATCCTTTGAACAGAGTTTTTAAAGTCAGCAGAAATATGTGTTCCAAACTGAATACTAAAACATAAGATCACTCTATTCCAGAGAAAATAAATACATTAGAAAGTAACGAAGACATTTATGATTTGCTTTAAAAAGGGGAGAGTACTGAGTTACTGCTAACCCAGCCACAAGCATTGTCTAAACCAGAAAAACAATAATAATAACCTCTCCTTCTCTGGATAAAGGCCACAACATGCCAGTGCCCATGGACTAGTAAACGTAATTCAACCTGGATTTCAACCTGATCTAATCCCTGTTACCAAGTGTCCTTATGAAAGTTGTTGTTGTTGTTGTTTGCCGTCGAGTCAGCCCCATCGTGATAAATTATGATGATGATCCTAATAAT
>NW_006921741.1:2671300-2689758 GCF_000298275.1 Orycteropus afer afer | reverse complement strand
TTGTTGTTGTTGTTTGCCGTCGAGTCAGCCCCGACTCACAGCGACCCCTCCTTGGGTTTCCGAGGCAGTATCACTACGGAAGTAGGATTGCCCAATAGATTGTTCAATAACCAGCCTGCCCAATTGAATGGATTGTTCTGGTTGAGAATAAAGTGGATATAGTAATGACAATCTTCCTTCTCCTTTCCATCTCTCTCTCAGATTCATTCTAATATTCTCTTCCTTTCTCAGTAGCTTCTACCTCTGGCATAATTGTAAGAATGTCATTTTGTCCTTCCTGTAGATTAAAATACAACTAGAGACTACTTTAAATTTAGATCAGAGGGTACCCTAGAAGTAATTTAGTTCAACTTTTATATATTACAGATGAGAAAATTGTCACTCAGATAACAACTCTGTGTTAAGTGTTAGCATTTGTGGGATACACAAGCCATATATGGCTGGACCGTGGTCTCAGGAAGTTTAGGAACCAGTGGGCCCAGAAGGTTTATTTTGTGAATATATCTGACTACCACCAGTAATGGGGGAAAAAAAATTCAGTATGGATTGCATTTTTCAAATATATGTGAGTTTTAATTATAGCTTAGCCTTATTTCTTTTGGATCGCTCCAGATTTCTCCTAGATATTACTACTATAGATTTGTGTTCATAAAATTCTAGGTACTCAAATTCTTCATGTGAAATCTAAAGGTCAGATGACAGTGTACATTTTCTGTCACTCCTTCCAGTTCTCCCAGCTTTCACCTAACCAGTGACTTCATAAGTTCTTACTGTCAGTGGATTCTGTGTTACCTTAGGCCTTGGATGATATTAGGCAGGAGGAAGGGGATGCGAGAGGAGGAAAAAAATGGAGTCCCTGATCAGATTCCTACCATTATGATTGCTGAAATTCTGAGACTCTGCTTTCCTGACTTTCAGAGTTCCCCATCCTACAATACAACTTTTTCCCATTAGTTTTCAATAGGACAGCTCTAACTTAAAATACCTTTCTTCTTTTACCTTTGTCACTGTTTCAATCTGTTAGAATTATGTTATTTCAGGTACAAATTTCCTACCTTCCCCCTGTTGTCTTCCCCAGAGCTCCATGCCTACTTCTAGGAGATGGGAAGTGTCTGGCAGGGGCAAGGTAAGAAGCCTTTCATCTTTGCCTTCTGCTGCTGCTTCACCATTGGAAATCTTAAGTTATCATACCAAAGTCTCCACTTCTGCCTGGTAACAGGATCCAGGTGGGATCATTAGTCTCCTGAGGTCTCTTCTACTTCCCTAAGAATGACTTGCCTCTTCACCCAAGCAGAGACTGTGGAATTTCCTGTTTAGCCTCCTATCTTCTACAGAAACTGTCATATTCCCTGTCCTGATTTTCATATAGGAGTCTTTTCCTCTGGGATTTTTGTGACCCGTAGAAACAGGATTTAATCTAGGCTTTTTCTCCTGCAGAGAAATAAGAAAGATAGATAAGGATTTTCCTTGTTGAGCAAAATTAACAATCAGTTTCTAGCACATCAAAATTTTCTCAGATGATCTTTTCAAGACTCAGAAGTTCAAAAGTTACCCACAAGATGGATGGGGGTAGTGACTATGGAAAATTAAAGTAGGGAATGACTGAATGACTTGGCCTTTGGGTACCTTGGTTATGCTTTGGGTACCTATAGATATCCAATTGATTAAGTGTTCCTATAATCCTCTTTATAGGTGTCTAAGACCACCTATAAATCATGGCTCCACAATACTAGTTGTCATTCCTGAAATCTTACCTAAAGATACAGTGTTGATTTCTTCTCTCCACTATCTCTAAATGGCCACCTAGTATATCACAAGTCTTTACTATAACCTAAAATGAGACCTCTGTTGTGAAATGTCATGGAATCCTCTGCCTTTCACCAGGTCTGTAGAAATCCATGTGGATTAAAGAGTCAAACTCTTTCTAACCCCACCTCTTCCTTCTCAGGGTATTGATGTCTTCAGATATTTCCTTTCTTCTTGCTAGGTCCAAAGTTAGCTTCTTGCCAAAAAAAAAAAAACCCAAACACACTGCCATCAAGTCAGAGGCAGTATCACTACAGAAGTAGATTGCCCAACCTTCCTTCTGAGGAGCTTCTGGTTAGCAATCAGATGCCTTAGGCGCTATGCCACCAGAGCTCAAGCAATCCTTAATTTTTTCTTTAAACCTTTGTATCCCCATAATACTCAGGGGAAATAGATGGAAAAGAAACTTCAGTAAAAGCTCAAGTCAGTTTGAAAATTTCACTCTAGCAATAACCTTTTGAATCATGAAAGCAAGACTCTCTTTTTAGTTCTCTATGGGTATGAACAATGCTATGTGTTGTCCATGTTACACATGAGCATTTAGTAAATATTCATCGGAATGGCAATTGGTAAGTGTTCACCTACAACAATGACTCATAGCTTAAAGAGGACTCTATTGGTCCTCTAGTGCTGCTCTAATAGAAAAATACAGCAAATGTAGATGACTTGAAAAAACAGGGGTATATTCCCTTACAATTTAGAAGGCTAGAAGCCTGAAGCCAAAGTGCCGGCTCTAGGGGTTGAGTGAAAGCCCTTTGAATTTGTGTTTTAGCTTTTCTTCTTGCTCCCAGCCCACTGAAGCTGGAGGCTTCTCTTAACTCAGGCAACTGCTAGCTGCTGAGGCTGACAAACCTAAGGTCAACAAATAAAATGGCACAATGCCAAGGTTACCAAACAACACAGAAGGCCACTAATTCAAGTCCAGAAACAGTCTCAAGATCAGCAAGAAACATGTAAGGCAGCTAAATGAAGACTGGGTACATGCAGGGTCTAAGTAGGCCCAAAAGCTTCAGACCTTTCTCAAAACTTCTTATTTGTTGAAAGTAGACCATGTCCTCAGACAGCTACTTAGCTGCTCCAGTAAATTTCATCATGTCTCATCAAAGGGAATTACTACAACCAGCTGCCCAGCCACTCAAAACCAAGCTTAGCCAAGCTGACACACAACTACCACACGGACATTCATACTTAGTTGAAATTCTCCAATGCCTAGAAGAGTTGGTAAATGGAGAAGAATCTTTCCATCCAGGTCAGTTTTCATCCCTATTCCCTTGGAAGAAGATGATGCATACATTTTCATCCCTATTCCCTTGGAAGAAGATGATGCATACATTTTCATCCCTATTCCCTTGGAAGAAGATGATGCATACATTTCTTATTTGTAAGTTGTATTGTTGTTATGTGCCATCGAGTCGTCTGTGACCCATAGCCACCCTTCCTTGGGTTTCCAAGGCAGTATCACTACTGAAGTAAATTGTCCAACCTTCCTTCCAAGGAGTGGCTGGTGGGTTTGAACCGCCAACCTTCTGGTTAACAGTCAAGTCCCTTAGGCACTATGCAACCAGAACTCCCATTTCTAAGTTAGGCCACAAAAACAGATTTTCTTTATCCTACCTGTTGTGCATTTTAATCAGTATATCTACTTTTTGATAAAGTTTGTTTCATTGGTACAAAGTCAGTGCCAGATATTTTAGAGAATCACATCACTGCGATTGCCTTTAACATGTCTTAGAGAATTTAGTCCAGTAAGCAACTCTAATGACCCTGTGAAAGGTAATGAAACAAAAATCAATTCAACAAATTTAGAAGATTGAAAAGGAACAGATTAAGACATGCAAAAGGACTATATTTTCAGCACAAGACACTCTGAAAGTTCGCTTAGTGTGCTATGTAAATGTCAGTGCTTGACAAGGTGAAGGTAATTGCCATTCCCTTTCTCTAATGTTCCTTCCTCCAGCTATGTAAAGGAAAAAAATGGAAAAAAAAACACATGCTGCAAACATGTCTGTTCTTGTAACCTAGTGCAGCTCTCACAAGAAAATACAACAAATAGGATGGCTTGAAACAAACAGGAATTTATTTTCTTGCAGTTTGGGAGCTTTTAAGTCTGAGTTCAAAGTGCCAGGCTCTAGGGGCTGGGTGAAAGCCCCTCAACCTTGGGCTTCAGCTCTGTCTCCTGCTCCTGGCCCACTGAAGCTATAGGATTTTCTTCACTCTGATAGCTGCTGGCTGCTGAGGCTGACAAGCCCAAGGTTGACAAGTAAAAAGGCACAGTACCAATATTACCAAACCACATGGCAGGCCGTTAATTCAAGTCCATTGAAAGTCTCCAGGTTGGCAGAGCATGGCAGGCTGCTGAACATCAAGTCTACATGCAGTGTTCAAGAGTGCCATAAGCTAGAGACCATTCCCTAGGGCTTCTCCTTATGCAGGAAGCAGACCACATTCTTAAGGCAGCTACTCAGCTGCTCACAGTAGATTTCACCATGGAGTTAATTACCAATCTCACCATGGGGAATAACTACATTCAGCTGCCCGGCCACTCAAACATGGCCCAGCCAAGTTGACACACAAACTTAACAACCACAATGCCTAAAGCTTATAATATATTCCTAGAACCCTAAGTATTATTAAATGCTTGGCCAGAAATCATTAGAGAATATTGAGTCAAAATATTAAACACACAAACAGTGATGAAAATGAGACTTACCTAAAATCACAGTCACACAGTTGTTCACAGTTATAGGACTTGAATCGAGACCTTAGGTGGCCAGTGCGTTTTCCAACACCCCATCCTGTAATTTTAACTAAATGCATCCTTTATAATTGTTCATGCCAAGAAAGGGTCTATATTATAGATCAAGACTGAAAGGGAACATAGAACTATTAGCAAGTGAAAACCTTAGAAGAGTGTGATAGGGTTGGGAAGAGAAATTATATCTTTTACTATACAATTTAAATTTTTTATTGTTTATAAGGAAGGAAGGTTGGGCAATCCTACTTCCGTAGTGATACTGCCTCGGAAACCCAAGGAAGGGTCGCTATGAGTTGGGGCCGACTCGACGGCACATAACAACAACAACAAATAACAAGCATGTTTAAGTTTTTTTTTTTAATCGAAAATGTATTTTAATACCCTCATTTAAACTCAGCAATTCCACTATTAGGTATATACCCAAGAGAAATGAAAACCTATATCTACACAAGAACTTTTACATGATTTTTATAGCAGCATTATTCATAATAGTCAAAAAGTAGAAGCAACACAAAAATCCAATGAATGGATAAATAATATGTGCTACAATGAAATTGTTTCCAGCCATAAAAAAGGAATAAAGTACTGACACATGCCAAAATACAGATAAACCTTGAAAATATTATGCTAAAAGCCAGTCACAAAAGAGCACATGTTGTATGATTCTATTTATATGAAAGGGAAGAATACTTGAAGCACTTACTGATGATGATCAAAGACTGGATTACACCTCAACATAAAGAAAGCAAAAACCTTCACAACTGGACCAATAAGCAAAATCATGATAAATGGAGAAAAGATTGACGTTGTCAAGGATTTCATTTTACTCTGGCCCACAATCCACACCCATGGAAGCAGCAGTCAAGAAATCAAATGACGTATTGCAGTGGGCAAATCTGCTGCACAAGACCTTTCTAAAGGGTTAAAGAGCAAAGATGTCACTTTGAAGAATGTGGTGCACCTGACCCAAGCCATGGTCTTTTCAGTAGCCTCATTTGCATGGGAAAGATGGGCAATGAATAAGGAAGACAGAAGAAAAATTGATACATTTGAATTGTGGTGTCAGCGAAGAATATTGAATGTACCATGGACTGCTAGAAGAACAAACATAGCCATCTTGGTGGAATTATAGCCAGAATACTCATTAGAAGCAAAAATTGCAAGACTTTACCTCTCATACTTCGGATGTGTTATCACAAGGGACCAGTCCCTGGAGAAGGACATCATGCTTGGTAAAGTAGAAAAGAGAAAGACTCTCAACAAGGTTGATTGACACAGTGGCTGCAACAATGAGCTCAAACATAGCAGCATTTTTTATGGTGGCACAGGACCAGACATTATGTCATAGGTGAGGTCACTTTGACTCAAAACCTACTTCATGGCACCAAACAACATTTATATGAATTGTCAAAAATAGGCAAATCCATAGAGACAGAAAGTAGATTGGTGTTTGCCTGGGGCTGGAAGGGGTTCTGGCAGGAATGCGGAATAACTAATAGTGGGTGCCAGATTTCTGTTGGGGGTTATGAAAATATTCTAAAATTAGATTATAGTTATGCTTACACAAATCTATCTATATACTAAAAATAGTTCACTTAACATGGGTAAATTTATGCTATATGAATTTTATCTTAGTAAAACTGTTAAGAAAATACTTATTTTAAAATTAAATAATTCTTATAGCAATGATGAAACTAAGGTTATGTCCTTATGACATCAAATATTTAGATAAAAATAACAGAAAACCTCAAAAGCTTAGATGAGTCATCTAACCTATGACAGATTATTCAAATAGTAATTATTCAGAGGATTAAAGAAGCTTCAGAGTTTTCACATTTTTTATAATGCCAGTACTCTCATTTACAGAAGAAAAAAAAGAACAACTCACAGCCATCAAGTAGGTTCCAACTCACAGCGACTCCTCCTTGGGTTTCTGAGTATCTCAACGGAAGTAGATTGCCCAACCTTCCTTTTGAGGAGTGGCTGGTGGTTTTGAACTGCCAGCCTTTTGGCAGTAGTCAAATGCCTTAGGCACTGCGCCACCAGAACTCCTCTCATTTACTGTTGTTGTTGTTGTTATGTGCCATTGAGTTGGACCCGACTCATAGCGACCCCTCCTTGGGTTTCCGAGGCAGTATCTCTACGGAAGTAGATTGCCCCATCTTCCTTCCGAGGAGTGGCTGGTGGGTTTGAACCGCCAGCCTTCTGGTTAGCAGTCAATTGCCTTAGGCACTATGCTACCAGAGCTCCTAAAGACCTACTTTTTGTCAAGATATCTGTAAAAATAACCACTAATCCTCACAATAAGTTTATAAAGAGGTTCTTTTTTATCACTGTGTTACTGATGAATAAATTGAGATATGGAAAGCTTAAATAATTTACCCTAATTCACAAAGCTAATAACTGGCAAATCTGAGATTTGAACCCAAGTCCACTGGGTTTTACTATACCACATTGTCCTATCACTTAAAAATAATCCTTAATACTTTCCTTTGACACTGGCAGAGTCACCTGTGCCATCTCCCCTTCTTTATGTCCCATTCATTCTTTAAAGCTCTTGTGGCTCCAGTTCTGCTCTCACCCTTCCACTGAAATCATTCTCACAAGTTATCAACATACTTTATTTCTACCCTGAGTGGATATTTTTTAGTCTTATCAAAAGTTATCTCTCTGTGCACTTGTCTCTGTTGTTTGATCCTTCCTTGAAAGATTCCCCTCCACCCCCCAGGAATCCCAACCCTGGAATTTCTACAATTCCATTCCAGGCTAATAGTTTTCCTGGCATTTCAAACTTTTTTTTCCTATCTTCTTCTCTTCTCATTTCTTATTTGTCCATTTTACCCAGCAATGTCTCATATTCCTCCTCTGCACACCCTCCCCAGTGGAATGCCTCTAGTCCCTTCCACAGACTAGTTTCTTAACCCTGAGTTTATGTCTCCCAGCTCTACATATGCAGTCATATCTTTCCTTGCCTCCAGAGTCATACATCTAAACATCTACCGGACATCTCATCATCTGTACCCTTTACCGTTGTCTCTTGTTATATCAACTCTCTTAGTAACCATCAACAGAATGGTATAATACTTAAGAGTATGTTCTTACATTTGTATTTTTGTTCCTGACCAGCTTTGTGACCTCTCTATGTCTTAGTTTCCTCATCTATAAAATGGAAGTAATAAAGGTATACATATCACAGGGTTATTATGAGAGTGAATGAGTTTATATATGAAAAGAGCTTACAGCAGTGCCTGGCACACAGTAAGTTTACTTCTTCCATCATTATAGCACAGTCTTCATTCTCTAGTACTGCTGTAACAGAAATACCACAAGTCGGCAGCTTTAACAAACAGAAATTCCGCATGGTTTAGTAGGCATTAGGGCAAGGCTTTCTCTCTCTGTCAACTCTGAGGGAAGGTCCTGTCCCTTTTTAGCTTCTGTTCTTGGTTCCTTGGTGATCTTCATGTGGTTTGTCATCTATCTTACCCCCTCTCTGCCTGCTTGCTTGCTTAATCTGCTCTTTTATATGTCAAGAGACTTATTAAGACATATTAAGTCTTGCGTGCCTACTGCCTCACTAATATAATAAAGAAGATCCAGTCCCAAATACGATTATAACCATAGGTGACAGGGGTTAGGATTTATAACAAGTATTTTGAAGGGACACAATTCTATCTAAAACAAGCACCAAAAAGTTTTCCTAAATTTCATCCTATTGATTCACTCTCTTAAATCCATCTCTAAGTCTTATCAATATATCTTTAATATCTTTTGAATGGTTCTTCTTCAGTCTTTCCATGTTATCTCTACATTTGGTTAGAGTCCTTAGTTATCTGAAGTAATTGCCATACTAACTGGTCTCCACCACTGTCTCTATGTACATGCAATCCATTCTTCACACTTTTGCCCACTGGAGGCTTCTAAAACGCAAATCTGATTTTGTCACTGCTTCATCCTTTACATCTCACATCCTGTCCCTTTCAGTCCTATCAGTTCCTCTTGCATTTCTCAGAAAAAAAAAAAAAAAGTACCACTGTCTTTGCCCATTCTTTGGCTTTTCTTAAATTCCTCTTTCTTCTTCCCCCATCCCCCTCTCTAACCATGCACATATACCATTCATCTAGTCTTCTTAATGCCAACTTCCATTCACAGATATATTCCCTTGGGTAACTCCTCATAAACCCAGGAAATGTATCTTCAGTGGTATACAGCCAGAAACTTCTCCCTGATGCTCTCAGACTGGGTGAGGGGGCCCTCCTTCAACCTTATAAAGTTATAGAGCTTGGCCTACTGCATTATTATTGTTATTAATTGATTTTCTTGTCTATTTTATCCACTAGATTGTGAACCTCATAAGCTCAGGGGCTATGTATTTTCTTCTCTCCCTGGTTTCTGGCAAGTATAAAGCTCTTGATTTAAAAAGGGAGGAATTATTTCTATCTGTACTTATTTATTCCAATATTTGTTTAGATAGCCCCATATGTAGTAAGGAGCTCTGGTAATGTAGTGCCTAAGGCACTTGACTAAGGCACTTGACTGCTAACCAGAAAGCTGGTGGTTCAAACCCAACAGCCACGCCTTGGAAGGAAGGTTGGACAATCTACTTCCATAGTGATACCGCCTTGGAAACCCAAGAAAGGGCTTCTGTGAGTCGGATCCGACTCAGTGGCACATAACAACAACAACATATGTAGTAAGTCTGGACAGGCACTGTCATCTGCATGGGGAATATAGATATAAATTAGACACAGTTTTTTTCCTGAATAGACTCACAATTTAACAGGAGAAAGCACAGTAGACAGGAAAACAATTAAAATACTTTGCAATAGCTGCTGTAATAGAGGGCATGTGATGAGGAGGTATTAATGAAGGGGAGCTCTGGTAGCATAGTGGCTAAGGCACTTGACTGCTCACCAGATGGCTGGCGGTTCAAACCCATCAGCCACTCCTCGGAAGGAAGGTTGGGCAATCCTACTTCCGTAGTGATACTGCCTCGGAAACCCAAGGAGGGGTCGCTATGAGTCAAGGCTGACTCGACGGCACATAACAACAACAACAACAACATGTTAATGTATTAAGATGATTAAAATAAGAGTAACATTAGGGATGTATACACATACATACACATATGCACATTGTTACTGACACTGAAAAGTCTGTGAGCTATTAACTCATAAGATCAGTGATTACATTAAATTTAATACGAAATAGTAAGACCCTTCATGGATATAACCATTACCCTCCCAGCTTTACTGTTTCTACTATTTAAATCACCTTACTAAGCTCTTCTCCAATCATTAAAAAGCCAGAATATACAACATTCAGTTATCTCTAGTTCCAGAACTTCTGGATGCTCTCTAAATCATTTATTCCCCAAATTCAAGTCCACAGACTGTTGCTGGTCCATGGCCATAATTCTGTTAGTCTTTGGTAAAATAAAGGAAAAGAAGGACATTAAAATATACATATATGCACATCAATTTTAGGTTATCCACTGCCCTTCTTTGGGAAGAATCATTTCCTGACATTATAGCTTCCTTCCAATTTTGGTATTAAATTTATTTTATGAAGTTGTGTTGATAATAGACAGTAGATATTTTATTCCTAGCCTTATTTTGCAAAAGTAAACGATGGTGTTGTCTCCATAATTGTACATTTAAATGTTGCCTGTCACTGTGTGAAACCTTGTTGTATTTATTGTTGTTAGGTGCTGTCAAGTCAATTCTGTCTCTGAACGGCCCCTTGTGACCCAACAGAACTGTCCCACAAGGTTTTCTTTGCTGTAATCTTTACGGAAGCAGATTGTCAGTCTTTCTCCCACAGAGTCAGAGTGTATTCAAACTGCCAACTTTTCAGTTAGCAGCCAAGAACTTAACTTTTGTGCCACCAAGGCTCCTAAACACCTGATTTTTGTACTTGTGGCACAAATCCCTGCTCATTCTCTCAAAATGACTAACTTTTTTTCCTCTGTGCTGCTGTTGGTACCTGATGACCATGCCCCATCCACAATCTGTGGTAGCTGCTGTGTTTGGATGTCTGATTTCTAGCCTGAAGTTTTTCCTGTGGCTCCTCTCTTTCCATGAGCCCTTGGACTTTTGCAGCCTATGCACCAGACACATCAGACCCCAAAATAAGAAAAATATTAATACAAAAATCAAAACCAACTTCATTACCATCCAGTCATTTCCAACTAATGGTGGCCCCATGTCTTACAGAGTAGAACTGAGTTTGGAGCACAGGGTTTTCTTGTCTGTAATCTTTATGGAAGCAGATTGCCAGGCCTTTCTTCTGTGGCACAGTTGGGTGGGTTTGAACAGCCCTTTTGGTTAGTAGTCAAGTGAAAACCATTTGCACCACCAAGGAACCTAAATAATACAACCTAATTTGGGTTAGTCATAAATTAGATAATTGCCGTACATGTTAAGTTTTCATCAGTAATGTCACTTTAAAGTACCTATTTTGGTTTTGGTTATGTGTCATTAATGACTTTTCACACCTTGCCATTTGACACAATGAAATTCACATATTCAGAGGCGGTATTATTTTTTCTTTCTTTTTTATTAAATATGGCAGTGGTGCATGATTGCCTTGATCTACTTTCAGCCCCCAGCAAGTGATATTATATAAATTCAAAACATGATTGCCATTTTTTCTTTTGTTTTATTTGGTGCTGTTTCAGTCATTCTTCTTTCCACTGCTGTAAACTGCTTATATACCTATGGGATAGAAATTAACAAGCTCTCCGTATAACTTTCAAAACATCAAAATTGCAAAATATTTATAATTGCATTGTCCAAAGTAAAATTTGCTTTCCCTTAGATATGGGTATACAGAATGTGACTTTATTCCCTAAGGTTTTTCTTCCTCTAAATTGATCCCTCAGTATTTTAATTGATTGATTACACAATGCTAGTCTTTGAGAAAGCATATTTTTTTGTAGTTTGATCCTACTAGATAGAAAAGTAAAAGAGATTTAATAGTTCCATATTATTAAATATTATGAGGCTAACGTGTTAGAAAATTGATTGCAGAATTAGACAACAGAGGCCAGCAGTAACACATGGAGCAGATAATTTTACTGTAATGCCATCACTGTAAAATGTCACCCATTAACACTGTATATGCAGAGATGCTGGTCTGAAATACAAAGGAAAAATCCCACACATGAAACAAGAATGAAAGTAAAAAGAAAACTTTAGTTCACAAAAACACTCAACCTAAGACAACGTGCTGAGGAGAAGGAAATTATAGGGTGAGTCTCTTAATTCTACTAATGTGAAGCTGTAATCTGGAGAAAAAAAAAATAACCATGCCAAAGCAATATAAATTGTATGAGAAATCTTTTCCATCCTTTGTTTTCTTTTTCTCATGTTTCTCTTTCTCCTTTATACACTAAGCCTATACTTTGTTTCAGATTATTATGAACTGACTTCTTACCACAAGCACGTCTCCCTACTGCCACCTGTATCCCTGCCCCTCCCCTCCTTGGACCTGCCTATGCTCTTCCTCAGAACTGAGCTGCTTTCTCCATCCCTCTATGATTTTCAAAATTCTATCAATATATAAAAATCTTTATTAATTATTTACCACTTCCCTGAAAATTCCCTTCTATATCACTCTTTGCCACCTCTGAAGTCATATTATGGTTTTCTCATTTTGTGGTAGCATGGTGCCTAAGGCACTTGACTGCTAACCAGAAAGCTGGCGGTTCAAACCCCAGCCACTCTTCGGAAGGAAGACTGAGCAATCTACTTCCATAGAGATACTGCCTCTAGTAGGGTCCAACTCAACGACACATAACAACAACAACAATTAAAGATTGCCTTTTATTATTCTCAAATCATTCATTTGTATAGTCTTGTTTCAATCATTAGGTCATAAACTTCTTGAACGTATGTTGTTGTTGTTGTTATGTGCCGTCAAGTCGGACCCGACTCATAGCGACCCCTCCTTGGGTTTCCAAGGCAGTAAGTATCACTACGGAAGTAGATTGCCCAACCTTCCTTCCGAGGAGTGGCTGGTGGGTTTGAACCGCCAGCCTTCTGGTTAGCAGTCAAGTGCCTTAGGCACTACGCTACCAGAGCTCCCCTTGAACAATAGGCCTTTGATAATCTGTCTCTTCCAAAACCCTAGAATAGCGGCAAATACATAATAGGTAGTCAAATACTTAAAGCTTCATCTTCAGTAAAGATCACTACATTGATGGCTCTCAGGGAAATCAAAAGCAACTGAACTGTATTATCAAAGTAGCTGCACGAAACCAAATGTTGCTTTAAGTTTAAATCACTGTACTTTTTCCCTCCTCCGCCCTGAAAAAAAAAAAAAATCTTTTGTAGCATCAATTGAAACAACAATAAAAAAACAGTTACTCATGGTGCTTCCAGCATGCGTTAACTTGATGTTAATATCTCCTAAGACCTTGACCCTTTAGTAGAACATTTAAATCTTAATGAAAACTCTATCAACCAAGTATTTTCAGAGTTCCAGAGTTGTTGCTTTGAGGTCGTCATGTGTCACTCTGATGATTCTAAAAACTCTTCTGCCTTAAAGCAGAACTTTTTTTTTTTGTCACAGCATAATATCTGTGTACTTTTGCAATGCACATTAACTTCTTAAATAGTCCATTACAATGCTCACCATCCACAGTTCTCTTACAGATTTGACACCTTTTCAGTCCAATATTTCAGTGTAGCCTGAATTCCACTTCAACTTGGTTGATTTACTCTGTTGGGTTTATTACTGAACTGTTCATTTAATTTAATGACTAACAAAGGACTCAGACAAAATTCTTCATCCCGTTTTTAGAGCCTAGCATAATTAGTCACATCTCCCAAATCTTCCGATAGCAAATTTAATTAGAATCTCCAGTGGATCACTTTCTGGGGCACATAGGACATGAAGACATTGAGGCT
The DNA here is from genome assembly GCF_000298275.1 of Orycteropus afer afer. Lineage (NCBI taxonomy): Eukaryota > Metazoa > Chordata > Mammalia > Tubulidentata > Orycteropodidae > Orycteropus > Orycteropus afer. The sequence continues at coordinate 2,676,288 of NW_006921741.1, read as the reverse complement.
GCTTCCCTGGAACAGAGGAAGTCCTCCCAGGCTCTCTTGGTACTGACCTGTGTCAAATGCTTCAAAAGAAGTTTGACTAGAAGATATCTGTGAAGTACTCAAACCCTGTGCAAAGTATTTGCCAGGGATCAAAGTTCTACCCTGACCAGTATTTTTTTATAAAGTGTAATGATTAATGACCCTGGTAGTTTCTCATTTGGTCCAGCATAGTTCTTTCTTTGTTTAGATATTTAATATCTCCTTATTTCTTTCATCATAAATTTGAAATTCACATCAGTAAATGTGGCATCAGTAAATTTGAATCGTTAAACTTGTCTTTGTTTTATAATACCCATAGTTTCTCTGTCTTCTCGTTTGTTATAACCCTATATGAAACAAAAGGACTCTGCTTTCTTATCATTAACCAGAGTGAATGTAAATGAGATCATGGGCCGTTATTACAATCCCAGTTACAATCCTGCCAGTCTGGCCTGGGATCATGTTCAGTTTACTGACAGGACTTATTATTCTTATTTCTCTCATCAGTTACTATTTGCAATCACCTTGTGGTTGGATAGAATCAAAGAATACTAAAACTGAAAGAAATCTCAGAAACCACATTTTTCAATACTCCCATTGTACAGGTGGGAAAATAGTCCCAAAAGAGGGAAAGTGGCTTGCCCAAAGTTGTTTCTGATTAGAACAAAGTTCTTGTTGCTTTCACTCTAGTTGTCATTCTAGTACGACACTGGAATTTCTTGGATATTGTATAATGTAAAAGCTTGTATTTCCTTTAGCTTCAGGAAGCTGATATTTAGGTGAGGCAAGGAAGCAAAGTCTGTAGAGCCTGAGGAGCTGCATATCGAGCCCCTTCCTCTGGCCAGTGGCCTACTTCTAACAGTCATGCACAATAATACTGGATTTGAAAGGTATTTATTGAACAAATATGCATTTATTGTGCTATGAAAATTTCACTCAAATAATTTTGGCTAGATAAAAAAGGAATCTTATCTTTGCCTCTAAAGGCAGAGTAAAATATGCTCTGTGTTTTTCTATGTGTTTGTGTATATATGTGTATATGTGTAAGAGACAGATTGAGATTGTGATAGGAAATAGTCATATAATTTTTACAGGGTTCTGAAGAGAGAGAGATCTCAAATAGCTAGGAGATCAGGAACATCTCATATAAAAAGACTAACAGTGGGGAGATATACGTGGTTGGTATCCAGGGCTGTGAAGAAAAGTGAAATGACTTGAACAAAAGGAGTAGAGGTGCTAAAGTGTGTGTGAAGCAGGCATGATCCCATTCACTCATTCATACATTCAGAGATCACTTAGGAAATGCTTGTTTACTCTTTCCCAGGTTGTAATAGGAAGTGGAATACATCGGTAAAAGATAAGTTTTCTGACCTCAGGGAATCCATACATTAGACCAAACTTCTCAAACTTTAAGTGTTTCTCAAACTTTCATGTTCATAAGGATCACCTGGGAATGTTGTTAAAATGCATACTCTGATTCAGTAGGGCTGAAGTAGAACTTGATATTCTGCATTTACAAAGAGTTCTGGCACTTGAACAACACATGTATCAATAAACTTAATTATAAAGAAAGAGTCATAATCTAATCTAATAGTAGCCATAATAGGGGCAAGTCTGGAGTGCTTGGGAAAACCAAGGGTTGGAGATGCTGGCTGGAATTTGGTGGAAGTGGCTTAAGAGTAAGATACCCTCATGGCAGTGCCATATACATGGCAGTGTATGAGGCTGGAACTATGTCCAGGCACACCTTGTTTTACTGTACTTCACTTTATTTTGCTTCACAAATATTACATTTTTTACAAATTTAAGCTTTGTGGCAACCCTGCATTGAGCATGTCTGTTGCTGCCATTTTTCCAACAGCATGTTCTCACATTGTGTTTCTGTGTATAGTGCAGTGAGTTACTTATGATTCTTCTAGCCGTGGTCTTCATGACTCCCAGTAGATGAGTGAGTAACCAAAAAAACCAAACTCAACTGCTGTCGGGGTGATCGCAACTCATAGCAACCCCTCCTTGGGTTTCCGAGGTGGTATCTCTGTGGAACTAGATTGCCGAGTCTTCCTTCCGAGGAGTGGCTGGTGGGTTTGAACTGCCAGCCTTCTGGTTAGCAGTCAAGTGCCTTAGACACTACACCATGAGAGCTCCTAGATGACTGAGTAGGACTATACAAATGTGAAGTGCTTGTGACCCACCACAGGGAATGAATAAGTTGCTAATAATGTAAATAAGGTCTGTGGCACCCTTGTGGGAGTAGGACCATGCAAATAAGGTGTATGGATCTCTATTGTGGGGATTGGTAAATTTGGCCATCCTGCTAGGCTTAAAATGAGCCGTCCCTGAGGCAGAAAGAGAGAGTCTCATGACCATAAAACAGAAGAACCAGAAGTAGAGCATATTCTTGGATTCAAAATCACGGTGCTGGACCTCTTTGACCAAGGAGACAGAGAGATGGCAAAGAGATTGCAATAGCAGAGAGAGCAGAACCAAGAGCATGGCATGAGGTAGAGTGGCAGGCTTCCTGGCTCACAGAGCAAGAAAGTTGAGTGCCTTTGGGCAGGAAGCTTGCTGGCATGAAAGATTGCCTCTCTGGTCACCTATCAGCAGAGGTTAAAAAGCTAACACTTTCCTGAGCAGGGAAGAGGCCAAAGCCAGAAAGAAGCATGCCTACAACATTGTTGTAAAGAAGCTGTCCTGATTGAAGAACTGTATCCTGACTTGTTCCTGATTCTGAATTGTAATCTGTTACTTCCCTAATAAGCTCCATAGTCATGAGTACTGCCTGTGGTTCTGTGTGTCCATTGCAATGAATTGCTGAACTCCGTAGAGAAGTAGAGAGTGCTGTTGTGAGAAACGGCTGCTGTCAGAACTGGTAAAAAGTTTGGAGGGTGGAAGCATGTCTGACCTCCGCCTCACAGGAATCTGCCTTGGGCTGTTGATGTTGATGTTTGTGAAGTTAGAGGAGGTCAGATGCCACCTCAGGCCCCTTTTGCATTGTGTCACATTTTCACAATTCTCACAATATTTCAAACTTTTTCATAATGTTGTTTGTTGCACACTTGATAGACTATTCACTAAAACCAAACTCATTGCCATCGAGTGGATTCTGACTCATAGTGACCGCTATTGGGTTTCCAAGACTGTAAATCTTTACAGAAGCAGACTTCCTCATCTTTCTTCCACGGAAAGGCTCGTAGGTTTGAAACATGGACGTTTTGGTTAGCAGCCAAATGCTTAACCAATATACCGCCAGAGCTCCTTTAATAAACTACAGTGTAGTATAAACATAACTTTTATATACACTGGGAAACTAAAAAATTCATGTGAATCACTTTATTGAGATATTTGCTTTATTACAGTCATCTGGAATGGAACTCTCAGTGTCTCCAAGGTATGCCTGTATAATTTGGAGGACATTGAATACTAGAGAAAGAAAGAATTCAGTCTTGCTTATTAATTTCTTGATATGCTCCTGAGCATCATTTCTTCCTTTATCAGAGTTATGGCTTATAATAACTGATAATTAGTGAGCACTTATGACTGGCACTATGCAAAGCAGTTTACATGAATTAGTTCATTTGATCGTCACAAGCCACCTATGAAGTGTCAATTTCTAGTCTTTTTATAGAATTAAAAAAAAAACCCTGCAGCTTACACTATCTGGGAATTTGAAAATAACTATTATCTAGTCCAGGGCAGCTGTCATCCTAATTGATTCCATGTGAACCAAAGAAAGGCACCATAATCATGAATCCTCTATCCTCTCTTACTTACATATCTTGTCTATATTTTTGTTATTAACACAAAATAATAATTTGCTCATTAACCTGACACCCCACTGTTTTATCCATATTTTGGTCTCCAATATCTAGGATATAGTATTTGGTGAATTAATATATTTTCTACTTATCCTAAAATGATCTTTTTACCCTCTTTCAAGCTTTCTTTCTCAAGCTGTTTGTCTGTTATTAAATGTTCTATCTCATTCTCTGTATCTCAGACCTTAGTCCAGGATTTCAAATGCCATCTCCTCTGTGTAGCTTTGCCTGGGTTTTCCTTCACAGACCTGGAGGGAAATTGTTTTTCCTTCCTTGCAATTTTATAGCATTTGTCCTGTAGCTCTGTTATTGTACCTTTACTTTTCTGCTTTGTATATAATTATTTATGTGCTTCTTTGTTTGCCACCACTAGACTCTAAAACCCCTCAGAGGAGGGATCGGCCCCTAAAGTGTGATAATTCAGTGGTTAAATTTGGAACAAGACTGATCTGAATTTTGTTTTTTGGGGAATTTATGTTTGCTTGTTTGTGTTTGGAAGCTTTTTTTGGTTGGATTGGTTTTTTGTTTGTTTGGTTGGCTTTGGTGGTTGCATATTCCAACATCTTTGCTCATTGGCCCAATGACTTTGGGTAAGTTACTTAAGCCCAATGAGCTTCATGCATAAAATGAGAGAAATAAAATCTTGTAGACTATCTGGGTGACTGAGTGACCACATGAAACCAAAACTAAAATAAACCTATTGCCATCATGCAATTCCAACTCAAAGTGCCTTAAATTGCCTACATAGTAATTACTATATTCATAAAAGCCATTATTGTTTTAAAATTGAGATTTGGGGTTTTGCCTGTTATTTTTTAATTTTTATTGTGATTTGGGGAAATGTCCACAGAGCAAATTCACTTTCTATAGTGCAGCTCACATATACTTTGTCTCATGACATTGACTGCAATTTCCCACAAAGCAATAGCTCTCTTCCCACTTCCTCCCCATAGTTACTTTTTCCCTATGTCCTTCTCTCCCATGCACTCCTGCCCCTCAAGCTGTCTCCCTGTGCATGTACAGCCCTTCTATTCTCCCATGATTGATCTCTCCCAGGATTGTATCTACCTAATGTAAATGTTCAGCTCATATGCCTGTCTTTTGTTTGGCTGGAAGCCACAGGAGTGGGTTCAATTCCAGACCTGAAGGGCAGCT
>NW_006921741.1:2663281-2666960 GCF_000298275.1 Orycteropus afer afer | reverse complement strand
GCTGCATTGTAAATTTTGGTCAATGACATGAGACAATGTATATGTGAACTGCTGTATGAAAAGTGAATTTACTCTGTAAATCTTCACCCAAATTCTAATTAAAAAAAAAAAAAGAAGAAGACAGATTGTAAATAAGTAATCACAAAGTAACGCAATTAGTCATACAATTAATGTGAATTTTGGTAAATTCTGCAAAAGAAAAGAGGCAGTGTTCTTTGAGAGAATAAGACTAGAGTGTCAAGGGGAAGGCTTTTCTAAGACAGTTCCATTTAAGCAAAGATCCAAAAGATGAGTAAGAATCAAATCACACATGAGAAAAACTACTTTAGAGATGAATTAGGATGTGTAGTGACCCCTGATTCTTCTAAATATCTGAGCCTCTGCCACAGCTCCCTTACCTATTCCATGGTGATATTAATTTTCTCTACCCCTTAGGGTGGTTTTGACGATTAAATGACATGCTTAGTGGAGTCCCTGGGTGGTGAGAAAGGTTAATGTGCTTGGCTGCTCACCAAAAGCTTGAAGGTTGAAGTCCATCCAGAGGTGTCTCAGAAGGAAGTCCTGGTGATCTTCCTGTAACAAACATCATCCTTTGAAAATCCTATGGACAGTTGTTCTGCTCTGACACACATGGGATTTCCATGAGTGACCAACAACTTGCTGATGACTGATTTAATATTCTTAGTATAATCTTTGCCACTTATTAAATACTTGTTATGATTATTATTACTAGGAATTTTATCTTCATTGCAATGAAATGTCACTGAAATCAGGTTAAATAGGCTTAAGCAAGGAAATGACTATTAAGAACCATGAGGGATCTGGGATTTTACCCTACTTGTAAGCTAACAAGTTAGCCTGTGCAGTATCATGGTTGCTGGCACAGGATGTAAGAATACTGGAAAAGAAACAAAACATTTTAATATTCTGTTAGAACAGTAGCAGTAGCCAGAGTATCAGGATTCTCACCAGTTCTTTGAGCCCCAGTCTCCACAGAGCAACACAAAGGTCAGGTGATGCCTAAAGTTGCAGTGGGTTGCATCACAGGAAAGGAAAGTTGAGTGCAGGAAACCTGAATCTTTTATAATGAGCAGTAAGCATGGCTGACCTTTACTATGGAGAAAGACATTGTTTTTATTACGCCAAATAGTACCACATCTACTCTTTCCTCCAGAGAAATACACTATCTCTGTTTTTCAAAACTATTAATTATATAGATATCCTTGCAAAGATCTTGCAAAACTGTTCATTATACAAATGACTTTGAAATGATATTCCAAGACGAAGGTCAGTGCTTCTGCTAGCAAAATTTACAGAAATGTGAAAAGTTCATAGAGAATTGAGTCCCTGTAAATACATGAGCAGATATGATTTTTTTTACAAGATCATTCCAACAGATATTGAAATGGTGTATTAATACAATTTTATATTTGTATATTTTATACAACTTTAGTTAATTTTTTGTATCACAAACATTTTCTTCAAACTTCTACATCATGTTTTCAATACTAATTTCTAATGATTGCGCAATATACTAATAATATGATCCTTAATGATCTCTTTGGCTTTTCTCCTATTATAAGAGGTTCAGTTTGCTATAGTTTTTGGCATTTTTCAAGGAATATCTATGTTAAGATGTAGATTAGTTGAAAATGTAAAACAACTATTGTCTTTCCTGAAATAATAGTATAGATGATTGTATAGTGTTTTCAGAAACAATACAGTGCTTTGAGAAGGGTAAATGCTGATGTTGACAATTTGCCTAAGCCTCCAGTTTCCAGCAAGAAATGGTGCTAACAATGGAACATCTTTAGTCTGATTGCAAAGGTTTACCATATATTTCAATAAAATACTCAATAAACATATAAAACGTATTTTACTTCTACCAGAACCACATTTTAACCACATTTAAATTCTGTGAATACTGCATAAAACCATAAAAATTCCCTTGTATGAAAGTCTTACCCAGAGATGGAGTAGGAGGCAACAGGTATTCTATCAGTTGAAGCTTTGTGCATCTCCGCCTTTAAATATTCTCCATGTAAAATATATCCAAAGAAGTTTTTTCTACCCACCTAAAAAACAATTTTTAGATTAATATCCATACTTTTAATTATTATAAAGTAGGCCTTTATTTTTTATTATTAGAACATTCACTGTATGGCATTAGTTAAAATGCTAGATCATCAAATTTAAAGCACTCATTTACTGTTGAAGCAGCTCATTAAAAGGATGAATGAATTGCCCATGGTCATAAAATTAAATCAATTACAGTTATTGAGCACCTTCCATGTTAAGAGAGCTGTGTTTGGCATTATGAGGAATAAGAAGATGATTACACATTTCCCAGCCAGAAAAAGCTTCCATTATGATGGGTGAAGTAAAGAATATATAATTTGTCATGTGAAAAGTGTGATGATAGTGGTGACAAGCATAATGAAAGGAAGAAATGTGTCTGAATCATTCTTACTGGGAGGTAAAGAAAAACTCATATGGAAGATGGAGATTGAATCACAGTGTCTCAGGAACATTGTAGCTCATCTTACGCTACCTGTTTGGAGCTTGAAGGACCTTTACAGTGTCTCTTTCATTCCTACAGACTGCTTCATTAAACTCAGGGGCAGGAAACTAAAAATCTTTACATAGTCTTCACTGCCTTCCAATAGTTCTGGTGATTAAAAAGATCTTCTTTGGACTTCGTTTCTGTCTGATTCTTTATAATTTTTGCCTATTGGGTTGAGTTCTAGCCTTCAGGTTCATAAAGGGGAAGCCCACTGCTCCTTCCTTATGAAGGGACTACATATGTTTATAATTTGCTTAGAGCTACTTTTTCTCCAGGTTAAACATTGCCAAAGCCTTCTATAATTCCTCATGTGACATGATTAAAAAATATTCATCATCCTAATCCTCTTCAGATTGAACAGGTCCTTTTTGCCTCTGTCTCTTTTAACTGTGCTATCTTTGTTAATAGAGCCCAAAACCAGTTTTCATATCCACATAACATTATTGACTTATTATAAGATATTATCAAATGAATCTTCTGAACTTTTATTTACCAACTAATGCTAGCAAAGCATGGTAGGTGTGGTAGTTAAGGTTGTATGTCAACTTGGCTGCTGTTGTTGTTGTTATGTGCCATCGAGTCAGACCCGACTCATAGCGACCCCTTCTTGGGTTTCTGAGGCAGTATCACTATGGAATTAGATTGCCCCATCTTCCTTCTGAAGAGTGGCTGGTGGATTTGAACCACCAGCCTTCTGGTTAGCAGTCAAGTGCCTTAGGCACTACGCTACCAGAGCTCAACTTGGCTAGACCTAGTTTTGATTGCCTGGGCAGCTGGATGTAGTTATTCCCCATGATGAGACTGGTAGTCAACTCCATGGTGGAATCTGATGGCACTAGAGAACCATAACAGTAGGTGTTACAAAATGAAGATAATATCTATGGTACAATATAGGAAATGAGAGGAGAGCACTCTAGGATGAGGGAACCATATATAAATTCATGATGGCATTAAAGAATATAACATATCTGAAAAAGGCTGAGGACCCAGAGTGAATATATCATAGACTATGTAGAGAGAAGGAGCTCTGGTGGCATAGTGCCTAAGGCACTTGACTGCTAACCAGAAGGCTGGCAGTTCAAACCCACCAGCCACTCCTTGGAAGGAAGATTGGAT
>NW_006921741.1:2661843-2663181 GCF_000298275.1 Orycteropus afer afer | reverse complement strand
GGTTGAAAGTGGTAGCCGGGCACCATCTAGTTCTTCTGGTCTCAAAGTCATATAGGAAAAGGGATTATTTTTATCACTTGTGTTCTACCAGTACTTTATCATTGTCTCCAAAAATAGAAGCCAGTAATTTTGAATGAATGAATAAATATTCAACCTTCGTGTGAGGCTCATCTCTTCAGCAATATTGTAAGCAGTTCTATTTCATTTCTTCTGTACTCCTTTCTCTCCCAAACTGTGCACATGATATGTCTTTATTAAATATTGTCATCTAATATTGCAACTTTCTCATTAGCAACCTGGAAACTGGAGTTTACTTCTAACAAAATGCAGTTTTTCATGGAACAATTTACAATTTCAATTATGTGAGCTCTTAAAATGCAAAACTGTATAATTTTATTGAAATTGCTTCTTTTAAGGGAGAATCTATATATCAGAATTTATTTGGCCTACTTAATCTATTATATAGATGCATAACAGTATGTTAATAAAATAGAAATGGATTATGATAAAGATGAATTATACTGTTAAAATGTAAAAAGCAACAGCCCCTCAAAAGATGATAATGAAAGCTCAGTGGTACATTTAGAATACTTAGTGAGTAACAGTGCTTATAAATTAATTAGGATAAAATATTTCAAATTATTTTGTTCTCAATAAGTGGTCCAGAAAATGTATTCATGACCAAGACTGCCCATGGTAAACATGTCTGCTTGTCCACTATACTCTTTATTTCCCATTCCATTATGTGTTTTTTTTTCATTTCTTACTATATTCCATGAACTCTGAAAATGCCTCTGAAATTGCTCACAGAGTCCAGACCTCCAAATTTTATTTATTCTTGTAATAAAAATTTGCTATTTTCACAACAAAAGCAGAATAGCTACTTTGCATAACATTTTAAAATAATGAAATCCATGCCATGCAAGCAAAATACTAGGTTACAATATTCACAGTCACTTTTCATGTACATTTCACTTGTCCATCTGTTTATTCACTTTATCACATACATTGAGTACCTGTTTTGTCAAATGCTTTGGCGAACAATGGAGACACATTCCTTACTCCCTCAGATCTACCTAGGGTAGAAGACAGATTGCTGTTGTTGTTGTTATGTGCCATCAAGTAGGACCCGACTCATAGCGACCCCTCCTTGGGTTTCGGAGGCGGTATCACTACGGAAGCAGATTGCCCAACCTTCCTTCCAAGGAGTGGCTGGTGGGTTTGAACCGCCAGCTTTCTGGTTAGCAGTCAAGTGCCGTAGACACTATTCTGCCAGAGCTCCAAGAAGACAGATAGTCACCACTTCTATTCAACATTGTACTGGAAGTCCTAGCCAGG
>NW_006921741.1:2651537-2655186 GCF_000298275.1 Orycteropus afer afer | reverse complement strand
TGGCATAGTGCCTAAGGCACTTGACTGCTAACCAGAAGGCTGGCAGTTCAAACCCACCAGCCACTCCTTGGAAGGAAGATTGGATAATCTACTTCTGTAGTGATACTGCCTCAGAAACCCAAGGAGGGGTCACTGTGAGTCAAAATTGATTTGATGGCAGTGAATATACAGAGAGAAAGGAGGCAGAAAAAAGTGGAGCATGAAGGACTTTTGAATTATATTATTGAATAAGTGTTTTGATACAAGTTTAAAGGATGAATTAGAGAAATAAGACCTTGGAGAATAATAAGTTAGTTAATAATTATGAAAATAATAATAATGATGTTTAGCAATTAACTGAGCACCTTCTTTAGTTCTTTCACCTTGAGAAATGCCAAGCATGTTCTTCCACTATATCCTGTAGTCTACATACATTACCTTTGACATCACAAAAACACCTATGAAATACTATTATTATTTTATAAATGAGGAAATTTATGCTTAGTTAAATGGTCTTGCTGAGTTAACTCAGCTATTTTGTGATAGAGCTTGGATCAAATCCAAGTCTTCTGAGTTTGTGCTGTGCTACACTACACAATAACAGGGGTACTGAGAAATGAAGAACAATGTGAATAATATTCTGAAGGTAGAACTGATATTACTTGGCAACTCAGTAAATGAAGGAAAAGGAGGAATCTAACATGATTGACCTTTATCCTAGGAAACCAAAAGGATAAGATGGCCACCTGAGATGGAGATTGAAGTTCATTATTCATCATTAGAACAATTCCATTTCAGGAACTGACACTGCTGAATCCAACTGGGAGTACCAAGTCTCTGAAGAAGTCTCAGGAATGATGAATACACCCTTGTTGACCAATTTCCCTGGCTGTGGCTTAGTGATAATAATCAGCCATGTATTCAGAAACTATTATCTTAGACACCAGTTTATCAAATGACTCAACTTGATAATATTCTCAATCATTTTATATGAAAAATATTCCATACAATTTATGAATTCATCCATCTGACAATTAGTAATAGTAACTGTACTGTATAATTCTTACCTATCAGAACAACAATAAGTTCTCATATGTTTATGACACTTATTAAAGTTGTTAAATATTTAGATCATATTATCCATTTTATTATCCATATTTATTCATTTTATTTAGGAGCTCTGGTAGTGTAGTGCCTAAGGCATTTGACTGCTAACCAGAAGGGTAGTGGTTCAAGCCCTTCAGCCACTCCTCAGAAGGAAGATGGGGCAATCTACTTTCATAGTGATACTGCCTCAGAAACCCAAGGAAGGGTCTCTATGAGTTGGGGCCAACTTGACGGCAGTGAGTTTGGTTTGATTTGGATTCATTTTATTTATCTTTCTTTGGAATAGACACGTTTATGGATCTCTTCTAATCAGTTGGCCAGGTACCTCTCTGCCAAATTTCTTGGCATAGACCAGTGAGTGCTTGCAGCATTGCACCCATTTGTTGAAACATCTCAGTTGGTTCAGTTATTTCCTGAAGTCTTGCGTTTTGTTAATGTCTTCACTTCAACTTGCACTTCTTTCTTTAATACCATTGATTATATGCTACCTCATGAAATGGTTGGATGCTTATAAATTCTTCTTGGCATAGGTGACTGTGTAATCCTTCCATCTTCTTTTGAGGCTTCCTTTATCGTTCAAGTTTTTTGCCCATAGGATACTTCAGTATTGCAACTCAAAGCTAGGTTATTTTTCTTTAGTTCTTTCAGCTTCAGAAATGCCAGCTATATTCTCTCTTTTGGTTTTCTAACCCCAGGCCCTTTCTTATTTAATTTTAATATTGTACTTTATCTTCTCAAGCTATTCACTGAAATCCTTTCTTCAGCTATTTTACTTCATCTTTCTTCCTTTCACTTTACCTACTTCATGTTCAAGAACAAGTTTCAGAGTCTCTTCTTACCTCATTTTGGTCTTCTCTTCTTTTCCTGTCTTTTTAATGACCTTTTGCTTTATTCATGTATGATGTCCTTGATGTTATCCATCAAATCATCTGATCTTCTATCATCAGTGCATCAAATCTGTTCTTGAGTTGGTCCCTGAATTTAGGTGGGATATGCACAAGGTTGTACTTTGGCTCTTGTGGACTTATTTTCATTTTCTTAATCACTTTGAACTTGCATATGAGCAATTGCTGATCTCTTCCACAGTTACACATATTCCAAGGAAAGGTACCTATTCCAAAGAAAGCTGATTAAATAGAATGCAGAAATTATCAAACAAAATCATTAATATCATGCAAGTATAATTATACTGAAGATAAATTAAACATGATTGCAGCAGTACATCAACAAGGAACTGCTAGAAATTAAAGCTGAATTCAGAAGAGGATGTAGAATAAGGTATATCATTGCTGATGTCGGATAGATCTTGGCTGAAAGCACAGAATACTAGAAAGATGTTTACCTGTGTTTTGTGGACTATGCAAAAACATTCAACTATGTCAGTCATAACAAATTATAGGTAACAGTGCTAAGAATGGGAATTCCAGAATGCTTCATTGTACTCATGCAGAACCTGTTCATAGATCAAAACCAGTTATTCCAACAGAATGGTTTAAAATCAGGAATGGTGTGTGTCAGGATTGTATCCTTTCACCATAATTATTCAATATGTATGGTGAGACAATAATCTGAGAAGCTGGACTATATGAAGAAGAACATGGCATCAGGATTGGAGGAAGACTCATTAACAGCCTGCAATATGCAAATGACACAACCTTGCTTGCCACAAGCAAAGAGAAGCTGAAGCACTTACTGATGAAGATCAAAGACCTCAATATGGATTATAACTTAACATAAAGAAAACGGAAATCCTCAACACTGGGCCAGAAATCAACTTCATGATAAACTGAGAAAAGATAGAAGTTGTCAAGGATTTCATTTTACATGTTTACATAGTCAACACCTATGGAAGTGGCAGTCATGAAATCAAAAAACTTCATTAGGCAAATCTGCTGCAAAAGACCTCTTAAAACTGTTAAAGGGAAAGAAAAAAAAAAGATGTCACCTTAAGGATTAAGGTGCTTCTGAGCTAAGTCATGGTATTTTCAGTCACTTCATATGCATTGAAAAATGAACAATAAACAAGGAAGATACAACAAGACCTGATGGCATTTGAATTATGACGTTGACAAAGGATACGTCATGGACTGCCAAAGAATGAAGAAATCTATCTTGGAAGAAGTACAGCCAGAATGCTACTTAGAAGTGAGGATAGCAGGACATCATCTCACGTACTTTGGACATGTTATCTGAGGGACCAGTCCCTAGGGAAAGACATGATGCTTGATAAAATAGAGGGTCAGTGAAAAAGAGTACTCTCAGGGAGATGGATTGACACAGTGGCTGCAACAATGGGCTCCAACATGCCAGTGATGTGAGAGTGGTACATGACTGAGCAGTTTTTTTCTGTTTTACATAGGGTTGGTATGAGTCAGAACCAATTCGACAGCATGCAACAACAACAACATCCATATAAAACTGTATTCACATGTCTTCTGATGTATATACAAAGATATGAAAAGAACTAGGTAATTATGTTGTTGTTGTTGTTGTTATGTGCTGTCGAGTCAGCCCTGACTCATAGCGACCCCTCCTTGGGTTTCCAAGGCAGTATCACTACGGA
>NW_006921741.1:2636404-2648159 GCF_000298275.1 Orycteropus afer afer | reverse complement strand
ATGATGGGCTCAAGTATAGCAGGGATTGTGGGGCTGGCGTGGGATTGGGCAGTGTTTCGTTCTGCTGTGCATGGGGTCGCTATGAGTCAGAAATGACTCGACGGCACTTAACAACAACAACAACATCAGAAAATTAATTAGCCAGGGTAAAAATTGATAACTTCTATTACAAGTATGTAGAAGTAACTGGAGAAAGTATGAGTTGATTAATAGAAAAAAAAAATTCTCTGCCAGTGAGATCTGATTTTAAAATGTCTCTCATAAAGTAATAATAAGGGAAAAGAGAGAGAAAAGAAAAAAAAAGACTGTCCTTTACTTAATTTGATCAAAATTAGCACAAGTTTCTGGAAGTTTTTTAAAAGTTTTCATAATCAGTAGGCTTACAGTGAATGACCCAAAAAGTCATAACTTTTCTTTCCGTATTAGGAGTTTGTCTAAAACAAAATCATAATGTGCCATTTCAGGCACAAAATATTAACTGAAGAACTCCAGAACAAGGGAATCACACATTTCTACCTTTCTTAAGGAGAATGAAATTGTCAATTTATAATTATATTTTAAACAAAGATCCCCCTTTTTTTCAGAAGAAGTACTTATAAACTCTAGAGTATACTTTCACATGGTAAGTCTGATGGTAGTCATTTTTCAACCTCTGATAGTTGTTAGCTCTCTTGATATAGATAGCATTTACAGTAGTTAAAAGCATAGACTTTGGACTTTGACACACTAACAAAGAGTCTTAGCTCTAACTCTAGTTTTGTGATTGAAAACAAAGCATTTTAACTCTTTGAGTCTCAGTTCCCTCATGTATAAAATGGGGATAATATGATTTTCAGTAGTTTAAATAGATCATGTATGCAAAAAATAAACAAACCCACTACCATGGAGTCGGATCCGACTCATAGCGACCCCTCGTTGGGTTTCCGAGGCAGTATCACTACAGAAGATTGCCCAACCTTCCTTCTGAGGAGTGACTGTGGGTTTGAACCACCAGCATTCTGGTTAGCAGTCAAATGACTTAGCCACTATGCCACCAGAGCTTCCCATGTTTGTAAAGAAATTAGCAAAATACCTTGGACAAGTAAACTGCAAATAACCAACCCAAACCAAACTCACTGCTGTCGAGTTGGATACGACTCATAGCCACCCCTCCTTGGGTTTCCGAGGCGGTATCTCTATAGAAGTAGATTACCCAACCTTCCTTCCAAGGAGTGGCTGGTGGGTTTGAACTGCCAGGCTGCTGGTTAGCAATCAAGTGCCTTAGGCACTATGCCACCAGAACTCCTAAACTCTAAATAAATAGTAGCTATTTTCACTGTTATTTTGCTTTTTGCTCCCTACCCATTCCCACCATGGGAATTTAAGATGAATGAGTGCAGAGTTTTTCTGTACATTTTATTCAGTGCTTTAAAACTGTGTTCTGGAGAGCATTTGGCACATATTAAGCACATAGTAAATATGTGTGGGATGAATGAATGCATGGATGGGTGGATGGATGGATGATAGATGAATAATTCTATCTCTGATTTTTCCAGGATGGTCTTAAGACACAAGTTACTCCTTTTACACTCTATAAAGGCACATGGCAATAATATATTCAATTCAAGTAAATTTTAGGGGCTTATTTGGAGAGTAGAGACTCAAAGAATTATATGTTTGGAGCAATTCAACATTTTAAATATGATGTTTTATGTATTGAAGATAAAATCTGAGGCCTTGTAGTTTTACTTATCAGTTTGTACTGAAAGAGGTAAAGGCATTGAAAATAAGTTTATATCCTTCCCTTTGAATCTGTGCTTTTCTGTTTGTGTTCTTCCTTGTTATTATTTTACCATATCACAAAACTTCAAATCCAACCATTGTAAATCATCTGTGGCCGGACATGTAAAGAGTTGACCAAAGTCTAGTCAGCAGCTAATACTGTGTCCACTTGGCTATTGCACTCATCACTAACCTTGGTGTCCTGGCAATGGGTCCCTTGGGTCCCCTGAACAAAACATCCCTCTGATTTCAAGGCTAGAGAGGAAAGTATGACCAAACAGGAATATCACTGTCAGGTGTGAAATGTATAGAGACAACATCTATTCACAGTTAGCAGGAGAAAGAGGGAAGGGAAAGAGTGCTTAGGAAGTACTGGCTTCTATTAAGGTTAATAGGGAAATTTGGGAAGGGATAATGGTGATGACGCCATAAACAAGTATTGCACAACATGTTGAACATAATTATTGTCACTGAATTATGTTAAAAATGTTGAAAGGAGCCCTTGCAGCACAGCAGTCAAGTGCTTGGCTGCGAACTGAAATGTCAGCGGTTTGAACCCACCAGTTGCTCCACAGGAGGAAGATGTGGCAGTCTGCCTCTAGAAAGATTGTTGTTGTTATGTGCCGTTGAGTCGGACCCGACTCAGCGACCCCTCCTTGGGTGGCTGAGGCAGTATCACTACAGAAGTAGATTGCCCAACCTTCCTTCCGAGAAGTTGCTGGTGGATTTGAACCGGCAGCCTTCTGGTTAGCAGTCAAGTGCCTTAGGCACTATACTACCAGAGCCTTGTAAACCCTATGGGGCAATTCTACTCTGCCCTATAGGGTAGTTATAAGTTGGAATTGGCTTGACAGCAATGGTTTTTTTTTTTTTTTTTTTTGATACCACAGTAAAGGGGTGGGGGAAAAGGTGGTGCTTTTCACTTGTCAGAGATAGAATTATAAGTTTTCTAAAGACTCTAGAAATTTAGAGTTAAAAAAAGTACAATCAGTACTTGATGACATTACTTTTTTAAAGTTTTGTGCTATACTTTTCAACAATTGTGTATTTAAGGGGCAGGGCAGGAAGGAGGCAAGGAAAGCACTTCTTCCCTAAAGTACTTTTTAAATAACTTTATTGAGGTATATTTTACATATCATAAAATTCACTCATTTCAGGTGTGCAATTCAGAGATTTTTAATAACGTTATCCAGTGATAATCAGTTTTAGAACACTTTCATACCTCCATTAAGGTCCCTCATGCCCATTTACATTTACTCCCTTTTCTTCCCCTCCATCTCCAGGCAACCACTAATCTACCTTCTGTCTTTATAAATTTACCTTTTCTCAATCAACCTATATATTTTTTAATGTTCATTAATCCATGGAAAACTACCAGTAATTGGATGATGTACTAAGAATATTTGTTTATGGGGTCAAATTATGTTGTTTTCTTTTCAGTAAACCAAAGCAAATAAGTACATTTCATCTTTCATGAAACTAATAATTTCATGAAATTACACTTTACTATCTATGCAGTGAGCACTCCCGGTGGGTAGATTAAGATTCTGTAATTTCATATACAGCTGCATTGATGGCTTTTAACCTTGTTTGTGTAGCACCAACTGTGGACAGCAGTAAAACTTAGAGTAGCCTACCATGGTTTATTGCTTAAATCTTGTATCTCTAACTGTTTTTTCTAAATTTAAGTTATTTTGTTGTAGTTGTTGAGAATATGCGCAGCAAAACATGCACCAATGCAACATTTTTTTTTACTAGTACAATTTAGTGACAATTGGTTGTAATTTTCAAGTTGTGCAACAATTCTGACCCTCCTTTGCTGAGTTGTTCCTCCCTCATTAACATAAACTCAGAGCCCCCTAAGTTTCCTATCTAATCTTGAGTTGCTGTTGTCAATTTAATCCTGTATAGATCTTAAAAGAGCATAATGCTTAAAACAGACTTTTTTTATACTATTTTTAGGTTTTAAGAAGACTTCAGGAGATATTTTTGATTTAAAGGTTTAATGATTATCTCAGGGTAATAGTTTCAGGTGTTCATCTATCCTCCATGGCTCCACAAAGTCTAGAATCCATGAGAATTTGAAATTCTCTTCTTTATTTCCTCCTTTTGATCAAGAATTGACTGTGAAATCTTTGAACAAAATGTTTAGTAATTGTAGCCAGGCAACAACTAGTTCTGGTCTCATGGCAAAGGAGGCAGTTGTTTATGGACACAATTACCTACATATTCCATATTCTCCTCCTATTCCTGATTCTCTTTCTTTCTGTGTTGTTCCAGGTGATTAGAGACCAATTTTTGTAGCTTTAAAGTGTTAAAGGAGCTCTGGTAGTGTAGTGGTTAAGGCATTTACCTGCTAAACAAAAAGGTCAGTGGTTCAAACCACCAGTTCTCCATGGAAGAAACATAAGTCAGTCTGCTTCTGTAAAGATTTACAGCCTTAGAGGCCCAAGGAGGGTTCCTATAAGTTGGAATTGATTTGATGATAGTGAGTTTGGTTTGATTTTTTAGAATAAGTGTTAAGGAGAAAATAAAGTAGAATAAGAGGATGTGGAATGTTTGGGATGTGAATGGAGGACCTTTAGCTGGAAGACAAGGGAAAGTTTCTCTGGGGAAGTAACCTTTCAGTTGAGACCTGATTGAGAGGGAAGCATCTAGGAAGTAACTTGAGGAAAGAGGAAACAGTGCAGCTACTGGGTAGAGGGAAACAGCAAGAATATCTAAGGGTGGGGAAGATGGTCAGTGTGGTTGAATCTCAGGGAGTGATGGACAAAATGATATGAGCATCAAGAAGCCAGCAGCATCCACAGGATCTTAAAGCCCTGGAAGGGACTGTACATTTTATTCTAACTGTAAATGGAAGTCTTTGGAAGATTTTCTGTGGGAGAGCAATGTGATCCGATTTCATGCTTTAAAACAATCTCCTTAATGATAAGTGACTTTAGAAAAATGAGAGGAAAACCAAATGGGAGTCTGCTGCAGTAGCTTGCCAAATGATGGTGGTGTTTCAGTGAGGGTGGTGGCTCTGTAGGGGTGGGGTCTATTTTTGTGGTAGAAGCAAAATAGCTTGTTAATGGATAGGGTGTGGACTATGATGGGAAGTAAAGGATCAGTGATAATGTTTAGATTTTGTGAACAATCAAGGTGCTGCTGTTTAAGCAAAGGAAGACTGGGAGCAGAACAGATATGGGAGATATGCGAGCAGAACAGATATGGGAGATATGGTCAGAATGGTCCATGAATAGAAAAGTATCCTTTCTCCCAAGTAGACTGTAATTGCTTGAAGAGTATGATCCTTGTTTTAGCTTTATTGTTTCCCTGATGGCATCAGGCACAGAGCTTTGCAAACAGTGGATGCTAATGAACATGTATTGGCAGAGGAGGCAATGGGGAAATTGAGGTTTGGAGAACTGAAGTCTGAGCCTTCTAATATGTTAATATACAATCCCAAACTTTTAACTCTTAAAAAGAAATGATTGTTTAAATTATTTGCAATCTTAAGAAATGTGCAGATTAAGAAAACAATAACAAATTTTTAAATGTTACCCATATCCTCTTTCAAATCCTCTCAGACTTTCATCTTCAGGAATTGTAACTTGCATCCAAATTGCTGCGAGGTAACCGTTTCCATTGTTGTTCTTGTTATTGTCCTTAGGTGCCATCAAGAGCAAAGCACTGCCTGTTCCATAGCCATCCTCATAACAGTTACTATGCTTGAGCCCATTGTTGCAGCCACTGTGTCAATCTATTTTGTTGAGGGTCTTCCTCTTTTTCAGGACTTTACTAAGTATGATGTCCTTCTCCAGAGAATGGATGACATGTCCTTTGCATGTGAGATGAAGTCTTACCATCCTCCCTTATACAGAACATTCTGACTGTACTTCTTCCATGACAGATTTGTTTGTTCTTCTGGTAGTCCATTGATGTATTCAATATTCTTCTCCAATACCCTATTTCAAGGGCATCAATTCTTCTTTGATCTTCCTTATTTATTGTCCAGCTCTCATATACATATGAGGCAATTGTAAATTCCGTGGCTCTGGTCAGGCATACTTTAGTCCTCAAGCTGTTGCTATTAATGAGGATCAATATTCAGTTTCCTTCATTTTCAAGCTTGTCATAATCCAAAGGCAGAACATTTTAATATTTTGATACTTGCCTTAACATAGTCCAATGACTATAAATGCTAAATATTACCAAGTTGTTCATAGCTAGAAAAATAAAGAATTACTTTGTGTTGGGAAATAAATCACACAGGAAAGCAAGATCTTATTTAAATAGAAGGAGTTTGCTGAGACCAGAACTATGTGGTGCCCCGTTATCAATGCCAACCACTTGGAAGGGGATCAGAATTGGAGATCCTGGATAAAGTGGGACAAAAATGTAGAACAACATTCAAAAACATAAAAAAGACCAGGATTACTCATCAAAAAGAGACTGGTAAAACCCCCAAGACTATGGCCCCAAGTCACCTTTCGGGCCTGGAATGGACTCACTCCTGTGGCTCAGCTCTCGGCCAAACAGCAGACAGGCCTACAAACTGAACAACTACACCAGGGAGATGCACTCCTTAGAACAGTCAGCCATGGGATATCAGAAGGGCATCATTTGCACAAGAGAAGGCTAGGCTTGCAGGAAAGCAGATATAAGAAGAACATAAGGAAGGGGAACCTCAGCGAAGAGGTGGGAAGAGAGCTGTTACATTGTGGAGATTGTATTCATACACATACAAAATGTGTATGAACTGTTGAATGTAAAATGGATCTGCTTTTTAAAATTGTACCCAAATAACAATAAAAAGTAAAAAAAAAAAAAAAAAAAAGGAGCTGGTGGTTTGCCGCTGGCACCTAGTTCCACATCACTAGATTGAATTAAAATCTTCATTAAGAGACCTAAAAATCATTGCACTTTATCATATTGGGTTTTTATTTCTTTTCTTCCCTTTAATACTAGAGCTTGGGAAAAAGGAAAAGATAAGTAAAGCTAAGTGGACCACATGGTTAGCTTGAACATTTTCAGCCAAGGGAAAAATAGCCAGAGAAGGAGGCATTTCTTACCTTGGCAGTATTAATAGTGAAAAGTACAGGAAAATAAACAATTGTTTTTCACTTGTGTCACCAATTAGTACAATAATGGTAATGATTCTGTGGAGACCATTGAAAAGAAGATTCAGACAAGAGAGTCAAGTAGACATCTCCCATTTTGTCCAGTAGCTGAGGTTCTTCCATTTTACTAACCAACTAATAGATTTCTCAAAGCCAGGCAGCCTACATTTATTTGAACATTCGAACTGTCTGCATGAAAAATCAATAAAGAAAAGAAATTGTAGAATAATATCCAATACCTCACTGAAAATAGAACCAAGCAAAATGATAGGAGGCAGGAGTCTATTTTTTGCTTTGGCATTTACACTAGTTGGCCAGGGGAAATGCTTATTCCATTTGCTCTACAGAAAGATTCTGTAGGCCCAAAAATAAGAAAAAAAACAAACTTGTTGCCATCAAGTTGATTCCAATTCATAGAGACCTGATAGAACAGAATAGAAACGCTCCATAGGGTTTCCAAGACTACCATTATGAAGCTGACTGCACAATTTTCTTCTGCAGAGTGGCTGGTGGGTGTAAATGCCAGGAAAGAACGCCTTTCTTACCTAGTTGTTCCTCAGTGTCAGCTTCCTCTCATAGCTCCTTGATTGTCTCTAAACTTCTTACAGCTCTTTATATAGCTGGGGATCATGGAAGTGTGTTTCTAAACTGCAAAAAGTGGCCATGTTTTAATATTGCTTACATTTGCTCATGGCCTCCTCTTTGCCTATATAATACAGTTCACATTCTTCAGTATTAACTAGTGGGCTGACTTGTCTCCTCAGCCACTCTAGCCTTATCTCCTTCACATCTCTGTATTCACTCAATGCATCCATCCATACTAAACTCTTATTTTTGAATTTATGATGTGTTCTCCCTCATTTCTGTACCTTTACACCTACACATTGCACAGTGGTTAAGTGCTCAGCCACTAACCAAAATGTCAGTAATTAGAACATACCAGCTGCTCCACAGAAGACAAGACCTGTCGATCTCTTCCTATAAAGATTTCAGCTTAGAAAACTCTATGAAGTGGTTTTACTCAATCATACAGGGTCACTGTGAGTCAGTATGAACTTGACAGCACACTTCAACAACTAGATTTTAAGCTCCTTGATACTGGGTCTTATTACTCTTTGTAATCTTATTACTCTTCTCAGTGTCTAATGCAGAAGATCTTCAATAAATGTTTATTGGAATGACTTGTCCCTACAATGATGAAAATTTCCTTTTTCACGCCTCAGAATCTTTTTATGCTTTCAGTGGTTTCGCATTTTCTCTGCATTTATTAATTTCAAATATTTATTTTGTACTTGGGCATTTGGTATATAGTGATGAATAAGACAAAGTTGTTGCCTTTTGGAGTGTACATAATAATGAGGAGATATAGATAAAAACCATAAAATATAAATAAGTAAAATATGTTCAGATACTGTCACAAACAAAACATAATTAAGGGATAAAGAATGATTTGTGAGAGGGACTACTTTACTTTGACTGGTTAAGAAATCCTGATTAAGGGGAAAAAAACGGTTTTGGAAAATCATGGTAAGTCTTTTGAAATACCTTTCTCTTGGCTTTGCTTAGCTTAAATTTCCCACCTGTTCCCTGGATCCTATGTTACCATCACTTTCCAGGTGCCTCAAGATCTTCCATCTGACACCTGCTGTTGTTTCATAATCTTTAATTTTCCCTCTCTGCTAGTTCTGACACATCCACATTAAACAGGCCGAAGTCTAAAGTTTAAGCATCTTTTAAAAGTTAGGCCCTTCCTTTCTCACATACCCTATCCTTGTTTTCACTGTCAAGCTTCCAGAAAGAGATTGCCTATATTTTACCCCATTAATTCATTACCTACCAAGCTGTCCTTGAAACAATCTCTCTGTTTATATTCCTGGCTCACATTGTCTCATATTCTCATGGTTTTCCAACTACCTTTCTGCATTATTTTTAGTCTTCTTTCCAAGTTTAGGGATATCTTGTTGTGAAGTGGTTAAGGCACTTGGCTACTAACTACAAGGTCAGTGGCTCAAAGTTACCAGCCGCTCTGCAGAAGAAAGATAAAGCTGTCTGCTTCTGTAAAGATATACAGCCTTGGAAACCCAGCATGGGTCACTGTGAGTTGGAATTGACTCAGTGGCAGTAAATTTGGTTTGGTTTGGTTTCCAGGTTTATCTTTCTCCACTCAGCCTATACTCTTGACTGACACCTGTTCTCCATCCTCGTCTTTAACTTGTTCTTATCATCAGTTCTTTCTAGGAAAACTCAGGGCTTCAAGTGCACCTATTCTCTGTTGACTCCAAAATTTACCTTTTTAGACCAGAACTCAGTGAGGTTTTTTTTGTTTGTTTGTTTTAAACCAGAACTGAAATCTAGATTTCAGTATTACCAGATATCTCTACCTTGATGTCACATAAGTACCCCCAACTCAACATATACAATTTTGAAATAGTCACATTTCCCTTAATCTGTTATTCTCCTCATACTTCTTTCTCAGTACAAAATACCACCATTGACCCAGTCATCTCAACTAGAAACATGGAAGTTGTCCTAGACTCTCCACTCATCTACCACATACAAAAAAAAAAAAAATCCTGTAATTCCAATTTTCTTAATAATTCTTAGCTCTAGCCATATTTTTTATCCTTAGGTCCATTTTGTTACTTCAGGTTCCAATCATTAGTTTCAGACTTCTTATTACTAAATGAAATTGCTTTCCTGGAAAGAAATTTCCATTTACTATATTCATTAAGTTGTGTCATCTGCAGTTAATGAGTTTTCCGCCAAGCCTGATGCCATGTTCTTATTCATATAGTTCAGCTTCTCAGATTACTTACTTAGCATACAGATGGAATAAGTATGGTGAAAGGGTACAGCCCTGATGCACACCTTTCCTGATTTTAAACCATACAATATCTCTTTGTTCTCTTCAAGCACTTATGTTTTAATATATAAACAAGTTCCTCATGAGCACAATTAAAAACATTCCTCACAGTGTTATCCATAATTTGTTATGGTCCACACAGTTGAATGCCTAGTCAATAAAACACAAGTAAACATCTTTCTGGTATTCCTTGCTTTCAGCCAAGATCCATCTGACATCAGCAAAGAAGTCCCTCATTCCATGTCCTTTTCTGAATCCAACTTGCATTTATGGAAGTACCCTGTCAATATACTGCTGAAACCATTTTTTTGATTATCTTCATTAAAATTTTACTTGCATGGGATATTAATTATATTGTTTAATAATTTCTACATTCAATTGGATCACCTTTCTTTGGAATGGGTACAAATATGGATTTCTTCCAGTCTGGCCAGCTAGCTGTCTTCCATATTTCTTGGCATAGATGAGTAAATGCCTTCAGCAGGACATCAATTTGTTGAAACATCCCAATGGGTTTTCCATCAATTCCTGGAGACTTGTTTATCACCAATTCCTTCAGGGCAGCTTAGACAGCTTCCTTCAATACCATTGATTCTTGATCATATTCCACCTCATGAAATTGATGAACATTGACCAATTCTTTTTGGCACAGTGACTCTGTATTCTTTTGATGCCTCCTGCAAGATTAAATATTTTGCCCATAGAATCGTTCAGCATTGCAATACAAGTCTGGAATTTTTTCTTCAGTTCTCTCAGCTTGAGAAATGCTGAACATGTTCTTTCCTTTCAATTTTCTAATTCAAGGTCTTCATGCATTTCATTATAATAATTGACTTTGTGTTCTCAAGCTGCTCTTTGAAATCTGTTCAGCTCTTTCATCTTGTCATTTCTTCCATTTGCTTTAGTTACTTTCCATTCAAGAGCAAGTTTCAGAGTCTTTTTTGACATCCATTTTTGTCTTTTCTTCCTTTCCTGTCTTTTTAATGACTTTTTACTTTCTTCATCTATGATGTTCTTGGTATCATCCCACAATTCATCTGCTTTTCAGTCATTGGTGTTCAATGTGTCAAATCTATTCTTTTTTTCATTTTACTTTTATTGTGGTGAAAACATACACAAGACATTCACCAACCTAACAACTTCCACATTTACAGCTTAGAGACAGTGATGATATTTTCATGTTGTGCCACCATTATTGCTATCCTTTTCCAAAATATTCCACTATCATTAGCATAAACTCAGTGCCCCCCAAACAAAAGCTTCCCTTTTCCCCTCCCTTCTACTCCTGGTAACCACTAATAATCTCTGGGGGATAGCTAGCTAGCTAGCTAGCTAGATAGATACATAGATAATCAACTTATTTAGGAATTTAACCTCCCTTACCCTCCCATCCCTGGTAACCAATAAAGAAAGTACCCTTCCATGTATAAACCTTTCCTTGACTTTTTACAATAGTGGACTAATATGATATTTCTCTTTCTGTGATTGACTTACTTCACTCAGCATAATGTCCTCCAAGTTCATCCATATTATGTGGTGTTTTTCAGATTCTACATTATTCTTTAGGGATGCATAGTATTCCATTGTGTGTGTGTATCATAGTTTGTTTTCTGTTCTTTGGTTGATGGGCACTTGTGTTATTTCCATCTCTTTGCTCTTGTGAACAGTCCTGCAATGAACATGGGTATCCATATATCTATTCATATCCTGCCTGTCACTTCTTTAGGATATATACCTAGTAATAGGATTGCTGGGTCAAATGGTATTTCTGTTTCCCACTTTTTAAGGAATTGCCATACTGATTTCCACAGTGGTTGTATCACTTTACAGTCCCACCAGCAATGCACAAGAGTCGCAGTCTCTCCACATCCTCACCAGCGTTTGTTATTTTCTGTGTTCTTGAACTTTGCTATTAATGCTGAGGTGAGATGGTATCTCATGGTTGTTTTGATTTGCATCTCTCTAGGAGCTCTGGTAGCATAGAGGCTAAGGCACTTGACTGCTAACCAGAAGGCTGGCGGTTCAA
>NW_006921741.1:2631848-2632992 GCF_000298275.1 Orycteropus afer afer | reverse complement strand
TTAAGGAGGATGTTATGCAGTTTCCATGTGTTTTCTCTTTTTCTGTTGATCTTCTTAGTGTTGATTTCTAATTTTATAACATTGTGATCTGAGAAGATGCTTACAGTATTTCAATGTTTTTTAATTTATTTAAGCTTGCTTTGTGACCTAACATATGCTCTAGGATGGTAGTTAAGGTTATGTGTCAACTTTGCTGGGCCTGGCTTTGAGTAACTGGGCAACTAGATGTTGTATTCCCCATGATGAGACTGGTAATCAACTCCGTGGTGGAATCTAATGTGAGCAGCTGAGTAGCTGCCTTAGGGATGTGGTCTGCTCCCAGTATATAAGGAGAAACTTTAGAAATGGTCTGTAGCTTTCTGGCATGCTTGAATCCTGCATGTAGCTGAATCATTGTTCAGCAGCCTGCCATGTTGTCTGTTGATCTTGGGACTCTTAATGGACTTGAATCAGTGGCCTGCTGTGTGGTTTGGTAATATGGGGACTATGAGTTTTACTTGTCAACCTTGGATTTGTCAGCCTCAACAGCCAGAAGCTGAACAATGAAGAAAGCCTCCAGCTTTAGTGGGCTGAGAGCAAGAGGCAGAGCTGAAGCCCAATATTAGATTTTCACCCAGCCCCTAGAGCCTGACACTTTGAACTCAGACTTCTAGCCTCCAAGAAGAGAATAAACTTGTAAGAAAATAAATTCATGTTTGTTCACACCACCCATTTGTGGTATTTTCTGTTAGGGTAGCACAAAGTAACCAAAACACCTATCCTGGAAAATGATCCATGTGTGCTAGAAAAAAATGTATACTGTGCGGTTGTTGGGTGAGGTACTCTGTAGATGTCTGTAAAGTCAAGTTGATTGATAGTGTTGTTTAATTCTTCTGCATCTTTTTGAGTTTCTTTTCCATTGTTACATCTCTTATTGAAAGTGGTATATTAAAGTCTCCTACTATTACTGTAGGAGCTCTGGTAGCATAGTGCCTAAGGCACTATTTTTGTTTTCTTTGTACAGGTCTTTTGTGTCCCTGGTAAGATTTATTCCCAAGTATTTTGTTTTCTTGGTAGCTATTGTAAATGGTATTGATATCCTTATTTCCTTTTCAGAGATCTCTTTGCTGGTGTAGAGGAATCCAACTGATTTTTTTTTTTTTTT
>NW_006921741.1:2626570-2627924 GCF_000298275.1 Orycteropus afer afer | reverse complement strand
GGGCCGACTCGACGGCAAACAACAACAACAACAATGGCTAATGAGGAGCTCTGGTAGCACAGTGCCTAAGGCATCTGACTGCTAACCAGAAGGCTAGCAGTTCCAGCCAGAAGGAAGGTTGGGCAATCCTACTTCCGTAGTGATACCGCCTCGGAAACCCAAGGAGGGGTCGTTATGAGTTGGGTCCAACTCGACAGCACATAACAACAGCAACAACAACAATGGTTAATGATCGAGAACATTTCTTCATGTATTTGTTGGCTCCTGGATATCTTCTTCAGTGAAGTGTCTGTTAATATCTTCTGCTCATTTTTTTAATTGGGTTGTTTGTCTTTTTGATGTTGAAGTGTTGGAGTTTTCTCTAAATTTTAGAGATAAATCCTCTGTCCAGTATGTCATTGCCGAATATTTTTTTCTCCATTCTGTAGGTTCTCTTCTGGAGGAGTCTTTTGAAGAACATAAGAATTTAATTTTTAGAAGGTCCCGATCATCTAGTTTATCTTCTGCTGTTTGTGTATCTTGGGTTATGCTTGATAGTCTATTTATGCCATAAACAAGGGCCTCTAATTTGCCCCTATTTTTGCTTTGATGAATTTTATAGTTTTATGTTTCACATTTAAGTCTTTGATTCATCTGGAGTTCATTTTTGTGTATGGTGTGAAGTATGGCTCTTGTTTCAAATCCAGTTTTGCCAGTATCATTTGTTAAAGAGAGTATCTCTTCCCCTCTTATATGGATTTTGGCACTTTGTCAAAGATCAGCTGACCATAGGTTGATGGATCTCTGGGTTCTCAGTTCTGTTCCACTGATCTTTGTGCCTGTCATTGTAACAATACAAAGCTGTTTTGACAACTGTGGCTGTATAGTAGATTTTCAGATCTGGGAATGTGACACTTCCTACTTTGTAGTTCTTCTTCAGTAAAGTTTTGCTTATCTGAGATCACTTTCCTTTCCATATAAAATTAGTGATTGGTTTTTCTATGTCTTTAAAGAATGCTGATGGAATCTGGATCAAGATTGCATTAAATGTATAAATTGCTTTGGGTGGTATTCACATTTTCATAATGTCCAATCTTCCTGTCTATAAGCATGGAATGTTCTTCCATTTATGTAGATCTTTTTTATTTTTTTAAAGTAGTGTTTTGTAGTTTTCTTTGTACAGGTCTTTTGCATCCCTGGTAAGATTTATTCCCAAGTATTTTATTTTCTTGGTAGCTATTGTAAATGGTATTGATATCCTTATTTCCTTTTCAGAGATCTCTTTGCTGGTATAGAGGAATCCAACTGATTTTTTTTTTTTTTTTCAGTAACTGATGAGTTTGTTTGTTTGTTTTTTATTGTGCTTTAGGTGCAT
>NW_006921741.1:2601507-2624170 GCF_000298275.1 Orycteropus afer afer | reverse complement strand
ACCAATTCAGGTGCCTTTGATTTCTGAGTTATGCCAGAAGGCTAGCGGTTCAAACCCACCAGCCACTCCTTGGAAGGAAGGTTGGGCATTCCTACTTCTGTAGTGATACTGCCTCGGAAACCCAAGGAGGGGTCGCTATGAGTCGGGGCCAACTCGATGGCAAATGACAACAACAACACTATTACTGTGGAATCATTTTGTTGTCTGTTCAATTCTGTTAATGTCTGATTTATCTATTTTGGGGCTCTTTCATTGGGTGCTTAGATATTTATTATGGTATGTCCTCTTGTTCAATTGATCCTTTAATCATTACATAATATCCTTCCTTCTCTCTTATGGTCCTTTTTTCTTAAAGTCTATTTTATCAGAAATTAATCTTTCCACTCCTTCCCAGTTTTGGTTGCCATTTGCTTGGTATATCTTTTTCCAACCTTTGATTTTTAGTCTATTATTGTCTTTGGGTCTGAATCTCTTGGAGACAGCATATTGACAGGTCATGTTTTCTTATCCAGTCTGCAACTCTCTGTCTCTTGACTGGTGCATTTAATCCATTGATATTCAATGTAATTACTGACAAGTATGAATTTATCATTTTTCTGATTGATCCCTTAACAAAGTAGTGGTAGTAGTAGTTGTTAGGTGCCGTTGAGTCATCTCTAACTTGTAGCGACCCTGCACAGAGCAGAACAAAACTCTGTCTGGCCTTGTGCCAGCCTCATGATCCTTGCTATACCTGAGCCCATTATTTCAGCCACTGTGTCTATACATCTCATTGAGGGCCTTCCCCTTCTTCTTTGACCCTCCACTCTGCCAAGCATGATGTCCTTCTCAAGGGAATGGTTCCTTCTGACAACATGACCAAAGTAGGTGAGACAAAGTCTGGCCATTATTGCTTCCAAGGAGCATTCTGGCTGCACTTCTTCTAGGACAGATTTGTTAGTCCCTTTAGCAGACCATGGTACTCTTAACATTCTTCTCCAACACCACAACTCAAAAGCATCAACTCTTCTTCAGTCTTCCTTATTCATTGTGCAGCTCTCACATGCATAAAAAACAATTGAAAATACTATGGCTTGGGTTAGGTGCATCTTAGTTTCAAAATACCATGGCTTGGGTTAGGTGCACTTCTTTCAGCACTTGAAAGAGGTCTTTGCAGCAGATTTGCCCAATGCAATACATCCTCTGATGTCTTGACTGCTGTTTCCATTGGTGTTGATTGTAGAACCAAGTAATATGAAATCCTCGACAACTTCGGTCAACAAAGTAGTATTGAGGTATTTTTGTTCATTCTCCTTAATTCCGTCTTCCATTGACTCCATTCTACTCCTTTGCCCATTCAATGTGTTACCTATTTCTGAAATTTAGTATTAATCTTCTGGATTTCTAATTTTTTTACTTATTTTGTCAATTTGTTCTTGTATTGTTTTCCTCAATTGTTTGAGTTTTGTCTGTGTTTTCCTTAATTGTGTCAGTGTTTTCCTTGATCTCATCAAGTTATCCTTGATTTGTCTCTCAATCCCTTGAAGGTACCCAAATATAATTCTTTTGAATTCCTTATCAGGGAGTTCCAATGCTCCTTCATTCTCAGGGATGTTTTCTGGGTTTATATCCTGATCCTTTGTTTCTGCTACTTTATCTTGCTTCTTTCTGTGGACTATGATGGGTCTGTTGTCTCTGAGACATTGTGGTGGTGTTGTATTTATGTTTAATTTGTGGTTGTATGTTGGTGTGATGTGCCATAGATTTTTTTTTTTTCATTTTTTTCCCTTTATTTTGGTTTATCTGTGTGAGCAGGGTGTACTGTGTTCTTCTATTCACTAATTGTTAGCACTTAGGCACTCATTACCTGTCTCCTTGTGGGTGATAGAGAATGAGCGTGTGTGCACAGATCTCTGTTAGCTGTTCATTAGGAGCAGTTGAGGGTTAGTTGAGCTGGTATTGGCTGCCATCTGTCATTCGTCAGTTGGTACAAAAGCATGTGGTGGCCCTCACTCAGTTGGTAGGACTGCAGGAGGTGTAGGTATAGTTGGGTTGGGTTGGAATGGTTGCTGTCTTCCACTAAGTTAGGGGGGGAAAAAAGTCAAGGAAACACCACAAAATAAAAACAAGGGAACAAAAAACTCAACCCGGTAAACAAACAGGAGCAGTCACACACACATACACACACACATACAAAGCAATAAATGAGAAGAAAATTTTTCCAAATATTTAAAAAGGGTAAAAGAAAGATAAGGGGAAAGAAAGCCACAATATCTGGGGAAAGAGGAGTGTGAGAAAATAGCATGAGTAAATGAATAGTAAAGAAAAATGAGAAACCTTAAAGAAGAAACACAAGGCATGAGAAGAATCAAAAAAAAAAAAAAAAAAAAAGAAGAAGAAGAAGAAGAAAGAAAGAAAGGTAACTAGGAAAAGGGAAGACAAAAAAAAAAAAGAAGAAGAAGAAGAAAGAAGGAAAGAAACTGACAACCAGGGATGGTAAAGAGAAAAAAAGAGGCGGGGGGAGATTAACATAATAATTTAAGAACAATCAATCAGAAACAAAACTGTGGGTGGCAGAGCATGGGACCCGTGCTCTGTCAGGGCATAGTCAGGAATGGAATCCTGCTGGTAAAGAAGGTGGCTGGAAGAAGGGTATGGCCACCCCTCTTTTCACCAAGAGAGTATAAGGTATAAGTGGTGTTGTTGTTGTTGTTATGTGCTGTCGAGTCAGACCCGACTCATAGCGACCCCTCCTTGGGTTTCCGAGGCAGTATCACTACGGAAGTAGATTGCCCAACCTTCCTTCTGAGGAGTGTCTGGTGGGTTTAAACCGCCAGCCTTCTAGTTAGCAGTCAGGTGCTTTAGGCACTATGGTACCAGAGCTCCAAGAGTAATATCACACCTTTCCAGTTGTCAGCCTCCAGTGTGGCTGCCCATGCTGTCCTCAGCAACCAGAGCCCACTCCTATGTCCCCATTCAAGTAAGAACATCACTTGCATATATTCAAAACGGTTGCTATTGCCATTTGTGAATATTCAGAATGGCTGTGCTCTCAGGATAGCTGGCACTCTGCAGCTCCATTTTTCTCCTTACTCAGTGTTTTACTTCAGGTTCTTCTACTAGTTGGTATTTAATTCACTTATTTATCCTTGCCTTCAAACCTCAGCATTCCAAGATTGTCTTTTATATCCGTTTCAATTCGTTTCTCATTGCTTTATTGCAGAGGTTCTGTGTAACTTGTCTGCCTATTCTTCCATCTTGCTGGAACTCCGTCAAATCTATTCTTCAGATGATAACTGTTTTCAGTTGGGATATAATCAAGGTCATATTTTGACTCTTGTTGACTTAATTGTCTGCAGTTTTAACTTGAACTTGCCTATGAGCAGTTGATAGTCGGTTCCACAGTCAGATCCTGGTCCTCTTTTGGCTAGAAATGTTGAGCTTCTCCATCACCTCTTTCCACAAATGTAGTTGATCTGATTCCTGTGTATTCCATCTGGCAGGGTCCATGTATATAGCTGCCATTTATGTTGTTGAAAAAAGTATTTGCAATGAGTAAGTCATTGGTCTTGCAGAATTCCATCATGCGATCTCTGGCATCATTTCTAATACCAAGGATGTATTTTCCAGCTACCACAGTGAGTTTTCTTTGTTTCCAACTTTCACATTCCAATCACCAATGATTATCAATACATCTTATTTGCATGTTTGGTCAATTTCAGACTGCAGAATTTGGTAAACTCTCCAATTTCTTCATCTTTGGCTTTGGTGGTTGGTGTGTTAATTTGAATAATAGTCATTTTAACTGGTCTTTCTTGTAAGCATATGGCTAATATACTATCACTGATAGTATTTATCTCAGGATAGACCTTGAAACATTCTTTGTAAGATCAACTCCATGCCATTCCTCTTCAGTTTGTCATTCCTGGCATAGTAGATCATATGGTTGTCTGATTCAAAATGGTCAAAACCAGTCTATTTCAGCTCACTAATGCCTAGGATATCAGTCTTTATATGTGCCATTTCATTTTAAACAACTTCCAATTTTCCTAGATTCATACTTCATACATTCCATGTTCCAATTATTAATGGATGTTTGCAGCTGTTTCTTCCCATTTTGAGTCATGTCACATCAGCAAATGTAGGTCTCGAAAGCTTTACTCCATCCACATCATTAAGGTAGACTCTGAGGGAGCAGCTCTTCCTCCGTAGTGTTTTGAGTGCCTTCTGCCCTGAGGGGCTCATCTTCTAGCACTGTATCAGACAGTGTTTCAGGGCTATTCACACAGTTTTCCAGTAATATATCATACAGTGTATGCTATTCATAAGGTTTGTATTGCCCAATTCTTTGAATAGTGGATGACCTCCTCCTTCTTCCATATCTGTCTTAGTCTGGAAGCTCCACTGAAACCTGTCCAGCATGGGTAACCCTGCTGATATTTGAAATACCAGTGGCATAGCCTTCAGGCCTCACAGCAACATGCAAGCTACCACAGTACGACAAACTAACAGACAAGTGGTGGCCATATCAATTAGATGCCTAAAGTCCCAACAGGTGTACAAAAATATTCCTATTGAAAGTTCTCTCATCATTGTGCATGCTGTAGTGTTTGTGTATACTTTATGTAAAATTATTAACTAAAATACATTTTTCTTTTTGAAGTAACTGCATTCACTAAAGTATCTGACATTCGTTTTAAAGCTACCGTAAATTCATTTTATTTTTACTTGCCTTGTGAAGAATAACCCATATGGAAAGGGGCTTTTCTAATACATGTCCAAATATTATAATGTGTATTATTATATATACAAATATCTGGGATCCACCTGAGGATATAGCTCGTATGCTGAAAAAGTCAAGAAAAATCATGTACAGCCAGCCATTAAAAAACAAAACAAGTAAAGGCAGGAATATACCTGCTGTATTAAAACACTACATTTTCTTTCTTTCATTTCAACCTTTGAGACTAGTCATGTAATACTTGGGTTAATTAATCCACAGGGTAAAATACTGGGATTCCTGATTATTGCTTTAAGCAAAGAGTTCGTCTTTGAGATTAGAACAGCATTTGCTAGTGTGTCCTCAGAGTCCTCCAGCTACCTAATAGTGATGAGCAGGATTTTCAGAATGAACAATGCTCTGGCTGTGTTCATCATTAAATTTTTGTCACAGAGGAGAATATGAAGAAGTCACAGTGGCCCAGGCAAAGAAAACAACAGGCTAGGAATCTGGTCTGTGTTCTGGTCATGCCCTTACCAGGTTCTGACTATGCAACTTAACTTTTGTAAACCTCCTCTGTAAGGAAGCTTTAAGATCCCCCATGATATTAAGAGTATAGAGAATTAATCTTAGTGATAAACTCCTGTTAATTCACACAACCAGAATCACATATTATTTTGTTAGTCAACAGTTAGAATTTGAAATAGATAAATACATTATATATATATATATGCATGTGTTAATTATTTCATCTTAACTTTAAAAATATAACTATATGGTGGCATAATAAAACCAATGGGTTAGTGGTATTTTATTAAAGGAAAAAAAGTACAATGAAATTTCTTCCAACAAATTTCCTCCATTTTTTTTAGGCACCATATCATTGCTATTGATTGAAACTGTTCAAAATAAATAAAGCTATACTTCTACCATCTTTGTCAAAATTTATGAGAAATTTTGGGACCTGAATTTGATCAAATATTTTTCCTCTTCATATTTATAGACATCTGTTTGTCCCTTCAAGGAGCCCTGGTGGTATAGTACTTAAGTGCTTGCTGCTAACCCAAGTCAGCAGTTCTAACCCACCTGCCACTCCCCGGGAGAAAGAGGTGGCAGTCTACTTCTGTAAAGATTACCTCTTTGGAAACATTATGTACAGCCAGCCATCTACTCTGTCCCATAAGATCATTATGAATCAGAACCAACTTCACGGCAATGGGTTTGTTTATCCCAACATGCATGACGTCTGTATTGTCCACAGTTTCAATTTTCAACAAACCAAACTTAATCCAATGTTACACCTTGTCTTAACAGAAATTTTACTTTATCTGAGATCACTTAATAAATCATATTCTTCATCATCTGTTTATGCATGTGAAGATCAAGATTTTCTCTAGCTTTGGCAAAGTCTGGCCGCAGTTTTATGACATTTTTAACACCTAAATTGTCCACTAATGAGTTTAAAATGTTTGGCACACCACCTTTATTTGTGAAGGCATAAAATCTGAGAGCTATATTTTCCAAAGTTTTTCTTCAGTTTCTTGACTAAAGCTCTTAATACATTACTTATGTTTTCAGTTTGAATTTGTTTCAATTAGGGTAAAAATTAAAAAGAAAATAAGCAAAGAATCCTCTTTATTTTATAATTACTTTCTGAACTTACAGTTTCCTCTAATTTGACACTTTACCTAAGTGTCACACCTAATTTGACATCAATGTTTTTAACTACATTCTATTATCAAGTCTTTCCAAATCAGTAAGCTTGCTCTTGATGAAACAATTCTTTTTTCACACACACATATTTCATTTTTGGAACATATATTTGGATTACGTAATTATAAAAATACATTCAACATTGTGCAACACTAAAGAATAATGAAGAATCTGCAAAACACCACAGAACATGGATAGACTTGGAGGACATCATGCTGAGTGAGAAAGTCAATCACAGAAAGACAAATACTGTATTAGTTCATTATTGTAAAAAGTCAAGGAAAGATTTATATATGGAAGGAAACTTTCTTTGTTGATTACCAGGAGTGGGAAGGGAGGGGAGGAAACACTGTAATAATAAAAAATAATTAAAACAACAATAACAATACATTCAACAGGAATAAATAGATTTGAGAAAAATTACAACAGATTGTTGGTAAGCATACACATCACCTAAGAATAACTAAAATTGGTCAGCCTGTGTACTAAGAGGATAGAGAGAACTTTTTAATAATTATAGCTTTCCCCTCTAGAACATATTCTCCACATGTATAACGGGCACATCAAGCTCGTCTTTTACATCCAAATTCAGTTGTATAATCATATACACACATGTACTTCTTGGTTCTCTTAACAGTGCCATAATCTCTTAGTCAGTAACAGGATTCTCAGTTCATTCCCACACTACCACCACCACCAAAATTATAACACCAGTTTCTATCTACATCTGAAGGCTTATGTGTAAGTTGTAGAAGAGAGCAAAACTACTTCTATAATCTAAGACGAGCAAGCCCATTCTATCTAGGAGAATTTAGCTTCTGGAAAACAGCCATGAATGCCCATGCAGCCAAGTTGATAGAATCAATTTTAGAGATCAAGTGCACTCTCTGTTAATCTCTTCTTATTTATTTCTGTATGTTTTACCTCCAAAAGTCTTAAATTTATCCCCTTTCCTTAATTCATACTGTAATTATCAAAGTTAGGTCATTTATTGTATTTCTACAGATTTTACACCCACATAAACAATGGGCACACACACATATAACATGCCCAATGTGTCTTAGATTGGGTTCTCTCGAGAAGCAAAGCCAGTAAAGCTTATATATATATATATAGAGAGAGAGAGAGAGAGAAATTTATCTTAGGAAAGTGGCTCACACACTTGTAGAAGCTCACAAGTCCCAAGTTCTTGGATCAAACATCAAGATGGAGGCTTTTTCCAACTCACGCTCCTACAGGGACTGATGAGCTCAAGGTTGGCAGGCAGTATAATGGCTATTGACTCCAATGAATGATGAATCCAAGATCTCCAGGCCGAATGGTGGCTTGTTCACTTACGGACAGTTGTAGGCAGCACAACAGAATCCCGATCCACAGAAAAGTGTCCCATTTTCCCAGGATGTCCATTAATATACTGGAAGCAGGCCACACCCCTAGGGAAACTCTCTTTCAGTGGATTGGCTGTTCAAAACATATACATCTGATCCCATCATTGGAACAACCCATATTGCAGTTGCTTAAACCACACAGAATTGTGGTACAGCCAAGTTAACACACAGCTCCAACTATCACACTATATAAATAACATGCCTACATTTATAACATGCCCATGCATATAATGTGCAAACCATACTGGGAAACTAAGTGCAAAAGGGTTGTATGGTTTGCAAAAACCTGTACAACATGCATATTATTTGTATAAAATTATGGTACTAATTTTCTCCATCATCATGGTCTCTTATTAGTCTTTCTTCCTATAGATTTTCTCTTCTTCTCATTGCCCAGAAAGTTTCAGATTACCTTTCTGAGTCTTCTGTCTTGCCCACTTGGAGATCCTACTATTGTTAACAGGATAAAGTCCAGATCCTTTGGCAAGGTACTCATAGTACGCCATGATCCCCCAACCCCAACTCCCATCAACTTCTCTAACCTCTTCTCTGGTTACTCTGCTCTGGCCAAGCCAAACCACTCAAGGTTTCCAGAGAAAACACATATTTTCATCTATCTAAAACATTTGGCATGCTTCTAGCTTCTAAGAATGCTCCTTTCCTTCCTATACCATTTAAAATACCTATTCATCCTTCCATATGCAGCTTAGATGGTTTGCTATCATATATGCCTAAAGATTTATTTTTTGAATGTTATCTATATGAAACTGCATCAAACTGTTTGACTTCACAGTCATCTTTATCATCGGGTATTTACTGAGTAGTATGTTGTTAAGGAATTAAAGACTCATTCTAGGCACCAGACACAATCTCTGGTACATAGTAAGGGCCCAGTTGGCATCTGAACATATACCAGAACATATAAAAGTTATACAAGACAACTCATGTTAAGGGTCTGTGAAACAGCAGGAGGAAGACACAGCTTTATGGGTAGATGATAATGTTTTGGTAATGTTACACATGATGTATTGGATATCAAAGAAGATATACTATTCTTTTTTAAAATAATGGCAACTTGCAGAGAGCAGACGTAGAATGAAGGGAGAAAATGAAAATTGGGAGAAGGAATAAATGATAGATACAAGATATTTAAGACAAAGGTGAAGAGTCATATATGACAGAGATACAAGTTCTTCAGAAATGGGAGTGAAACAGAAACAGAATTTTGAATACACAATGAGAGTTATTTTAATGATTGATGGAGATTATAAGTCACATTAAATAAATTTATTGTTATCAGTTCATTAAAAATGGAGCAGAAAAAAGAAAATTGGTGCTCTCCATTGAAATAGCAAGGGAGTTCTTGTAGCATAGTGCCTAAGGCATGTGACTGCTAATGAGAAACCTGGCAGTTCAAACCCACCAGCCATTCCTTGGAAGGAAGGTTGGGCAATCTACTTCCATAGTGATACTGCCTCAGAAACCCAAGGAGGCGTCACTATGAATCAGATCCGATTCAATGGCAATGAATTATTTTATTTTTGTATTGAAATATCATACCTTATCCTGCCTCTGAGTTTTTCAAAGAAGGAAAAAATTAAAAAGCCATTTATCATCACCAGCTAGGTCCTTTGTGCTCCATGTGTAATTGGACAATTTCAGTTAAGATGCTCAATTTTTTTTTTTTTTTTTTTTTTTATTTAATACAGTATTAGGATTGCATCTTTCAATGCCACTTAAATGCCATTTCCATTGGTGACAGCTTGGGAGTCCTTCACTTGTAAAATTGGTCAGTTCTTGAAAATGAGACTCTGTTGTTCTCTGAACCAGGTTTATTCAGTGACAGCAGGACTATAAAGGCAATGAGGCTGATAACTCTCAGTCTTGTAAAGTCTCAGTGAGTTTCACCTCCACAGTTGCCTGATTTAGCATCTCAGCCATACCTTCCAGAATACGGAGTTGATGCCACAGGATTCCTACCTTGCAACAGGTACCTCTTTCTCAGCATCCATGTTGTTATATGATGCTGAGTCTCACTCAAGCTCAGCCAATTCACCCACCATTCCTTCTCACTAAAATCCTTATAAATGCCCAGGGACATTAAGGTGATATGAGTAGGAAGTTCCTCTATTAAGTTCCTCTATTAAGTGATCTTCATAAAATTATCTCAAAATCCACTGACATGAAAGTTGTACATACAAGGGGAAAATAATGGGTAATACTTTATGCAAATCAACTGTCACTGCTGTTCAGTGAGAATTCAACATTTCCTAGCAGACTATATCAGGTTTTCTACAAGGACTAATCAGAATTTTCAGTTCACCTTTCTGTAAGGCAACATGGTTTGCCTCAGAGGAACAGGCATTTTGGAGCCAGCAGACTTGGCTTCTGCTCTTACTACCTGCTAGCTATGAATCATTGAGCCCTAATTTTCCACAAAAACTGGCATAATATCTAGTTCTCGATGTTGTTGTAAAGTTTTTAAGACAAAGGGCCTTATATGTAGGTGAAACTTAGTTCATGTTTTTCATCATTTATTTATTAATTCATTTATTCAAAACTTATAGCATGCATCTGTGTGCCAGCCCTAAGCTAAAAATGTAGAGATCAATAAGCCCTACTTCTTGCTCTGAAAACACACACAATTTAGAGAAACAGGCATGCAGATAAATGGTGATGATTGCCAGTCCTTGGTGCGACTGTGATGATTGTCAGTCCTTGGTGTGAGGGGCACAGAGGAATGAATGGTCAGCTGTGCCAGGAGGGTAGGTAGGGAAGAAAGGCATATTATTAAATGCTTCAAAGAAGAGGAGATGCTTGACTGTGGATGAAGGAGGATGCTGGTGATTTGGCGGTAGCGTTTTTTCAGAACAAAGAACATTCCAAGAACTTTGTTCTGTTTTACTGGAAGGTTTACATTTTAGCTGTGCTTTCCTCCCTTGGTTCTTTTCATTGCAGCTCTCAGAATTCCATCTATCTGGCTGGCCTCTGCCTGAGGAGGTAAAAGAGGCCAGGCTGTAAAGACTATGCTGCTTCTCAGTTGGTTGATCAAAACATCTAACTTGAAACCTTTGTGGTGCTTGGGACTGTGAGGTATACGTGAAATAGAGGACACAATCCTTAGGTTTAAAAAGATCATTTTCTCAGCCCTAGTTCCATTGTCTGAACCTGTAATTTCTTAATCATGTTGGCAAGGTTAACATGCTGTCTATATGTGGTCTGTGATATGGAAAGGATAGAACAAACTTCTAGAGCCCAAGGGAAAATGTTTGGTGTTTTTAAAATACTAGTTATTATGGCTATCAGGTAAGCTAGCACCCACTGCAAATATTGGTCAGGTATTACTGCCTGTGAATAACAAAAATGCCCTTGTATCTACAGTTCTTGACTGTCAGATAACTCAGTGTATTTGTCTTAGTAGAGTAAAAGGGTTATTACATGTTGTAAAAGACTATTCCATATTTACACACTAGGAGAAGCTGGCTGACTGCATATGTAATGTTAAAGGATTCAAATTCTCTGTGTACTTGATAATTCCTTTTTCATTGAATTTAAGTGTGACTAAACTTTAAAAAACAACAAAACTTTAAAAAGGATATTTTTGAAATAGTTTAGGGTAGAATAATAAACCAATTAGTTACAAGGTAGTGGTAAATAAAACTCAGTTACTGAATATTTCTTTATTTTAATTATGTGGTCTGGGCTAATGGTGAGGAAGCTGTTAAGGATTCCAGTTACTCATTAATCTTGGTTACATGCATTTTGACGCAAATAACAAGCACACCTTTGGAGTTTGTTTGCTAACTGCTGCCTCTCCCCTGGTAGGTATTTTCATAAGCTCCACTATGATACTTTCTTTAATTTTTTTTTTTCACATGTTGCTGTAAAAATCATTAGCATAGTGAGTTTATAAAAATACCTTCCAGGGGAAGGAGCAGTTGGCAAACAAAGACAGATTAGTTGCATAAAAGTACTGTAGTTAGCATCACTGATCCTTACCCAAGAAGAATTGTTGTTATTTTCAAAACCAGTGGAAAATAAATGGCAAAGGAAATGATAAGACAGTTTGCACAAAAGAAATACGATTAGCAAATAAGTACGTAGAAAAAATTTTATCCTCATGAATAAAGAAGTGTTCATTATAAGTCTGCACCTATTAAATTTATCAAGTATTTTTAAAAACTGTAACATCAGTGTTCATAAGGCTGTGGTGAAACTAGTGTGTGTGTGTGTGTGTTGTTGTTGTTGTTATGTGCCATCAAGTGGAACTAGACTCATAGCAACTCCTCCTTGGGTTTCCAAGGCAGAATCACAATGGAAGTAGATTGCCTAACCTTCCTTTCAAGGAGTGGCTGGCTGGTGGGTTTGAACCACCAGCCTTCTGGTTAGCAGTCATGTGCCTTATATATATATATATATATATATAATGCACCAGCCATTCCTCGGAAGGAAGATTGGGCCATCTACTTCCACAGAGATACCACGTCAGAAACCCAAGCAGGGGGTTAGCTGTGAGTCGGATTTGACCCAAGAGCAGTGAGTTTGGTTTTTATACACATAGCTATGTATATGTACTAGTTTACATACATATACTAGTACATATACATATCTAGATATGTTTATATATGAGTATTTATATATATTTAAAAGGCACTCTGGTGGTGCAGGGGTTAAAACATTTGGCTACTAACCAAAAGGTTGGCAGTTTGAGCCCATCAATCACTCCATGGAAAA
Source organism: Orycteropus afer afer (assembly GCF_000298275.1). Taxonomy (NCBI): domain Eukaryota; kingdom Metazoa; phylum Chordata; class Mammalia; order Tubulidentata; family Orycteropodidae; genus Orycteropus; species Orycteropus afer. The sequence continues at coordinate 2,611,636 of NW_006921741.1, read as the reverse complement.
AAGATGAGGCAGTCTGCTTCCAGAAAGATGTACAGGCTTGGAAACACTGTGGGGCTTTTACCATGTGCTAAATACTTCATTGAATCCTTATAACAACCCTGTTGAAAAATCATATCTCTGTCTTGATTGTGTGACTGAGAAACTGGCACACAGAGAGGTTTAACTACCTTCTACAAGGTCACATAGATAAATGTGGTAGAGCCAGGAGTTAAACTCAGGCAGTCTGGTTTACATGGTCCAAGTTCCTAAACACTATGCTGCTTCTCAGTGGGTGGTCAAAACATATAAATTGAAACGTGTGGTTCTTGGCATTGTGAGATATACATGAAGCGGAGGACAGTCCTTAGCTTTAAGAAGATCATTTTCTCAGCCTTAGCTACATCTTCTAAACTCTTCCCTCAACCTCAGACAAATGGTATTACAGAGAGAGATCCCCTTAACAAAAACCTGTGAAGCCCACAGCTTGGCTTTCTGTGCCAATGTCAGTGTTTTCAGTTTGTACTGGGAAATCTCAGAGCTTTGTGAAGGCTCCTAACTCAGGTTTCTTTTTATACGTGTATTTTGATATATACATTCACATGTACCTGCCACATGCCTATGTAATTAATATTATGCCTAAAATTGGTTACACATTTTAATACATTATATCTGACATTTAACACCTGTATCCTACACAACTAGCACATAAAAAGCCACAATACATTAAATTTTGCTGTTGGATTGTTACTGTGACTGTCTCAGATAAAACCTTCTCCTGCCATTTCTTTGGCAGCATCATTGAAGAATGTTCTGAGATTGCACCAAAATCACAATTAACAAAAAAGAATCCAAAGCAATGAACTGATCATGGAAAAATTCTGCTGAAACAAACAAACAAAAAAAGAATATTCTGAGATTGCAAGATGAATTATTAGAAATCTGAAAAATTGTTACGATTTGGTAGGCAGTATACCATGATGGTTAAGGACAATGGTTGTATAATCAGCCTGGCTGAATACCATTTCAAGCACAGATATTCACCATATGAATTTGGGCAAGTTTCTAAACTCTGTATCTCAATCTCCTAATCTGTGAAATGGGATTAGTGACAATATGTACTTCATAAGGTTGTGAGAAATAAAAGATATGAAATAGTTAGAAAAATGACTGGCGCAATATAAGTACTTGATAAAATGATTTTATTATAGCTACTTATCTATAAACTCATTGTTTTTTGTTGAAACAAGAAAGGAGGCCACATCTTCTGACCTCCTCTAACCCCACAAGAGGAGGACAGAATCACCATCAATAGTCCAAGGCCTATTCCTGCAAGGCCAGACATGCTGCCTCCCTCCAGCCCTTTCACCAACTGTTCTTCTCAATGCACCACCACCTCTCTCCTGAGTTCGATAATTCACTGCAGTGGCCACACAGAACTCACAGATTATGGGGTTTATTAGGGAAGCACCAGGCTACAATTCAAGTTCGGGAGGAACGCTCAGTTGCTCTCCCAGCCCACAGTCTCTCTCCTAACAATCTCTCACAGTCTTTCTCCCAACAACTGTCCCTCGGTGTCTCACTCAGCAATGCGTGTCTCTTGTGTCTCTTTCCCAGAAGCACACATCTCTTTCCCAGCAACATGTGTCTCTTTCAGGAGCGTGTGTCTCTTTCAGCAGCACATCTTCCTCAACCAGCAGAGAGAGAGAGACTTCTTCTGCCTCTAGGAGGCCTCCTTTTGAGCCTGGCAGAGTGGCCAAACTAACCAATCATACCATCAGAATTCTAAGCACTTGAGAGGAAGAGGAACCTCCCAGAACATTGCTTTGTGTTGCACCCAACAGAAATACCGCAGGTGGATAACTTATACAATCAGGAGGTCCTCAGTTCCTCATGGCAAATTCCACCACAGAGTTTACAAAGACTTATGGGTAGAAAAGCCACACTAATTTACTACACCACAATAAGGTTGTGAGAAATAAAAGATATGAAATAGTTAGAAAAATGACTGGTGCAATATAAGTACTTGATAAATGATTATTATCTATAAACTCGTTGTTTTCTTGTTGCCATGCAACCAAAACAAACTATGGAAATATACTGAATTCTAATGTTGATACATAACTGTGACTTTAATCCCATTTTCAAGTTTTTATGTTCATCAAAAAACTAATTTATACTTATTGATTAATTTTATAATTAAATGTTGCAAATTTAAAGTTATAAATAAATTTATATTAATTAAATAGGAGCTCTGGTGATATTGTGCCTAAGGCATTTTGACTGCTAACCAGAAGGCTGGTGGTTCAAACCCACCAGGCACTCCTTGGGAGGAAGACTGGACAATCTACTTCCATAGAGATACCACCTCAGAAACCCAAGGAGAGGTAGCTATGAGTCGGAAGCAATTCAGTGGCACTGAGTTTGGTTTTCTGGTTTTTGATTTGAAATTTAGGCTTTGTACAAAATTTTATTAGGAAGAAATGTTCCACAGCTTAAAATTTTTAATGCATTGCATCATAATTAAATTTATGTTCTGATGCTTTGCAGGGTCTTATTCCAGGGAAGAAAATATTATCTTTTCCAAATATTTTTGTTTCTTCCCTTGTACCTGGCAGATACCTGCCATTTAAAGCTTACTTTGGAATAATACACACTGAAATCAAACTGTAAGGAAACATTAATCCTTTACCTGGTAGAGTGCTGTTTTGGTGGATGATTCTACTTACAACCAAAGAATAGTGATTTAATCTCTACTGTACTTCTTTCCAGACTGATTAGAATGTGCAAGAATATTATAAATAAATGTCCACATTTGTCTTTTCTTTCCTTACAGTCATTCTCAACACAGCACTGCAACGCGCCAGCCTTCAGTGACTCTCCAACGGGCCATCTCTTTGGAAGGGTAAGAAAAGAATACACAAGCATGTCCTCTTACAACTAATTGTGCAACCTCAGCACTTTGAGCATGAAGAAATCTTTCTTTGCTTCTTTCAATAAACATATATCTATGAAGCTCATTATGTACCGAGCACTGTCCTATGTACTGGATTTAAAAAGTCAAGTATGATCTCCTCTTTTCTCTTCAGAAGGTTTACTTTCCAGTGAGAGTGGCAGAAATACAAGCCATACTTACAATGCAGTATAAGAATTATACAGGAGATATGTAAAAACAATTAGTGGCATATCCAAGATGGGCATCTGGCTCAGATGTGGCAACAAGGGGGAGGAGAAAGCACATGAGGATGCTTTCACAGAGGATGAAACTCACAAGCTGAGACCTGAAACATCTATGAGTATTGTGTAGTAGGCATTGGAAGAAAAGCCACTCTAAACAGAGAAATAACATGTGTATAGCCATGAGCACATGAGCAAACATGGAGTGTCAGAAGGCCATGGAGTGATTCAGTACTGTGGCATAGGCTGTGTGAGTCAGTGAGGCAGGATATGAGAGTGGAGAAGTTGGCTGAGCAGACTTACAAGTAGAAGACTTTTGTATTTTCCAGTCATTTAATTGGAAGGGGTGGCTAATATGTCTCTCCTTTTGGCTTATACTTGCAACTGGTTAATTGAGATCATTTGATTAATTAATGTATAAAAATGAGATCATTTTTTTCAATGTCTTTTACCAACTGTACTTTCTTCAAGCTTATTTCCCAAGGGTGGGTAGGCTACCTTAATGATGTTTCAATTCAAATCTCTAACTTTATTATTTACTAGTCTTCTTTGTTTTAAAATGTGAGGCTCATGTTTGAATCAGATCTCCATTCATCCTTCCAACATAGTTGAGACTTACAGTTCCACCACAGAGACCTGATGTTGATAGTGGTGTGGTATGATTTCTCTCATACCACCCTCTAGATAACTGTTTCCCTTAGTATTCTCAGCCAGTGTTGGGGCAAAAAGCAAAAAGAAGGAAGTGGCATTTCCTCACGATTCTGTGGCTGTGCCCTTTCTGTTGGTTATCTCTGCTAATGTGGCCTGGATGGTAGCAAACCAAACATGTACCAGTGACACAAGTCTCAAGCCCAAGCAACTTCCTCTACCTGAGTCATCTCTTGAGAAACTCAGCTGTCTCTTCCAGAAAACCCCTAGCAGTTTTGCCTCACAGTCTTTTGATGCACTTACGGCTTGGTGCGAGCTGAAGCAACTTCTCACAAGCTCATAGCCCTCCATTCTCATCATCTGTCCCAAATAGCCCCAAATGTGAAGACTGCAGACATGAGTAACATCTATCTTATCTACCTGTCAGGTGGAACTTACCAGGGGACAGTCCTTGCCTTCTTGCTCATTGGCTGACCTCCTCATCTTTTCGCCCTATGGTTCTTTTCCAACTCAGTAGCAATGAGGCAGGTCAGCAAAGTCCACAGCTAAATGACACCACCATGTAAGGAGATGTTAGTCTTTCTTTTCTGGAACATCACAGCCTTTACAAGCACTTTTTTTTTTAATGTCCCTTTTTTGCCCTTGATGAATGAAACCCACCAAATGTCCCCAAACTCGTGGAGAGGTGAATGAAAGGACTGTGACCTGCAAATCTCCCCCCAAGACAATACCTCTTCTTCTCCTGTCATACTCTTCTGCCGTTGATGGTAAAGATCATCAGATTACATTTGTCTCTTTAGTTAAAAAAATGAAGAAGAAGAAGAAAAGTGGATGGTCTAACTATTAATTCAGCTCTGGAGAATTAAGAAGCTTTTTTCTCAGTAGTGTACTAACTCCATTGTAATATCTGCTCTATATATTAAAAGACAGAAAAAGTTGTCAGTCAATACCGTATAGCATCTTGTTGTATGAAACTTTGTAAGCTGTCAAGCATGGACCCTACCCAGACTCCCTTAGTTTAAATCCAGGTTCAGGCACTGGTTTATGCTTTTACTAGCTACAATTGCTCATCTGTAAAATGGGGATGCTAATGGTATCTACCTTAGAACAGTTTTTCAGGAATTAAAGTTGTGTGTGTGTGTATACGTGACTCAAAATGGGAAGAAATAGTTGCAAACATATGGATTAACTGCAAACCGTCAAACCCCCCAGGCACTCTGAAGAAGAAGAGTGTGCAAGCTACTTTTGTAAAGATTTATCAGCTCAGAAACCCAAAGGGGATTGCTATGAGTCTGAACTGACTCAATAGCAGTGAGTTTAGTAGGGTTTTATCAGGTGCTTACTGAGACCGTATATTCAAAATGTGCAACTTGTTAGGATAAATTCATGGACATTTTCTCAAAGGGAAGGAAAATACTCAAACATTTACTGTGTGTATTAGTTGGGAGGCTATTTCTATCTTCAATCTATCTATCTATCTTGTAGATAAAATCATATTTGATTTTATTTCTAAAATAGTTATGAGATAGGGTTTTTTTTTTTTGTTTTTGTTCTCTAAACACTGATTCTCAGAGAGGTTAAGTAATTTTCCCAACGACAGTTACATAGGAAGTAGCACAGCTTGGATTTGAAATCAAGTCTGACACTCCTCAACAACTCTAACCCTTATGATGTAGTATAAAAAGACATAATGTGATAGAAAAAGCACTGGTTACACCATTCATAAACCACATTCAGACCAAGTTAGACATAGTGAAGAGATTCCTAGCCTAAACAATAACAAAAAGATAAAGAAATGGAGCTGACTCTAGTCCTAGAAGTCACTGAATAGAATCAGTATTTTACTATTTTGAATGGTTCTGGAGGTCCACCTGTATGCTATATGGCACAGAGTGTTATTTGCAGAAATGATGATGGTGTAAAGATTGATCTTACCACTTGTCTGTACTTCACCTTCTTTGTTCCTTAAGAATACCTCCATTCTCACAGCCCAGGGTAGCAATTGTTCTACATTTTGGTTATTAACAAAAAGAAGACTTCCTCTGGCTATGCTAATTAATGACATTTCATTCTAAAGCTATTCTCTCTTCTTATTAACAAAACCTTATTAACATTTTGCTAATAAGCATTTTGCACTGAGTTTTCCACTTGAGTGAAATAAACTCAGTGATAAACTTAATCACCAATTCGAGTCTCTGATAAGATGAAGCCAAAAATATAGAGGCTTTTTCCTGACTTCAGTATTTTCATTTTTATGGTGTTCTGTTGTCCCAACTGTTACAAATCTGTGTGCTTTGTATCCAATATTTAAAGCAGTATAAAAGAATTCTGTTCCCTGAGATAGTAGAATAAAACTAACTGTAAAATCAAGAAACTGGTGTTGAATCCTGATCTCTGTCATCCTTTGCTATTGATCGTTTTATGTGTGTATGTGAGATTTGGTTTCCAGGGGAAATTGGTTTTCTGTTCAATAGTTCATGCATATTTAGTTTTGTGACATTCATTGCAACATACTCTTCCCACTTCTTCCGTGTGTTTAGTTTACCATCTCCCTTTGCCTGCCTTCTTAATTTTATCCCTGGGCAATTGCTGCCCTTTTCATCTTATATGGTTGATCTAAGGAATGCTTACCTCCCTGCTATTATTGTTCACCTTATGGCCTGACTGTTGTTTGGGTGAAAGTTGAGTTATGGGGATGAGCTGAGTTCTAGGCTTGAAGGACATTTCAGGGGTTCCACCAGTAGCTAACAGACCAGTAAACCTGGTCATTTTTATGATTTTGAGTTTTGTTCCACAAGTTTTCTGCCATTCAATATGAGTCCTCCTATTGTGATCCCTTTCAGAATGGTCATTTGCTGTTGATTTTAAGGCACTTCCCCTTTCTAAACATGGATGTCAGCCAATGAGGGTAACAACATAGATAGAGCTCACGAACTTTTTGCAGAAGTAGCAGAAATATATCAGGCCCTCAATAAGTACTAGTTAAATACACACTTACTCTAAGGGGTATTTTTTAAAAAAAAAGCTAAACAAAACTCTTTTTTTTTTTTTTTTTTGTAACCTACATGAATTTGAAGACCAAATTTGATCAATTTTGAATACTTGTTCTTAAATCCATATATATGTGTTTACATAAAACATTTGAAAGAGAAACAATTTTGCATTGCCAGAATATTTAGAAGGGAACACCTTAGAACTTTGTTACAAAGTCCAGAACAATAAAGTTCATATGATATATGTCCACCTGGCTGTAAGATAGTAAGATAATTTGGCATATAATCATTGTCATCGAACACATAGTGAGAAAGTTATTTTTCATTTTACATAAGCCAATGGGCCTTTGGCAGGGTTCCCATGAAGGTGTTACATCTCTGAGTGTAGGTAATCAACTGAATTGGGAATTCTATTGTTGTAAAACTCTCCCTCCTAATGCTTTTGTGAAAAGCAACCACCTGGGATATTTAAGAAATGAATGTAGTTTAAAAGTTCATGTGTTTCTATATTTTTCACCTTAGTTGCTATTTATTTGACATAAAATAGGTGGAAATATTTCAGATTTCCAGTTTATTTGGTCCATGGTGCAGCAAAACTGTCTAACTGAGGCTCTACCATAAAGTCACTGCTGTTTTTAACATTGATATCTGAATCATCCATAACTATGCCAAACATAATGAGGCAGAATAGCATCCCCATTAACAGTATGAGCTCTGAGTTTTAGGTTCAAGCTGACAAACAGCCCACACATTAATCTCCTCTTCCTCCTGAGACCCTGTTAAGAGGAAGCAAATAGAATTTACGTTTTAAAAAGTGAGGGGTGGGAGAAATAGTCCCATAATGGTAATGATAAAATAAATGTGAGGGGGCATCAAAGACCAAAAGTTTTCAGCACATTTCTGGAAGACATAAGGCATGTGGATTGATGAAATATAACAAAAAAAGTCCCAGCTTAGATCACCTATGGAAGCAGGGCCATGTGCTACATGACTCCAAGTGACACCTTTCATATTTTGTTCTATGTGGATGACATCCACCACCATGTAACAACACTGTGGATAGAGGCCTACTGCCCAGGAGGAAGCAGATATACCCAACAGAACTCATGAAACTCAGAGACTGAGGGGTAATAACAACAGATGACTGAAAACCAAATTTGAGTATAGGAGTAGAGATTTCCTCCATTCAGCATGTACACCCCAGTCTACAGAATAGCTGCCAGGCAAGTACTTAAAACCCCGGAACACACACACACACACACACACAAATCATATGTGTGGTAGTTAAGGTTGTGTGTCAACTTGGCTGGGCCTGATTTTGAGTGGCTACGCAGCTGAATGCCATTGCTCCCCATGATGAGAGTGGCTATCAACTCCTTGATGGAATCTACTGTGAGCAGCTGGGTAGCTGCCTTAGGGTTGTAGTCTGCTTTTAGTATATAAAAAGAAGCTTTGAAGAAGGCCTCTAAGTTCTTGGCACATTTGCCAAAATTTGGATCCCACATTTGGCCAAGTCATCAGTGAGTGGCCTGCTATGTTGTCTGCCCATCTTGGGACTGTTTCTGGGCTTGAACTAGTGGCCTGACATGTTGCTTAATAATCTTGAGACTGTGCCATTTTGCTTGTCAACCTTGGGTTTGTCAGCCTCAGCAGGCAGCAGCTGCCTGAGTTGAGAGAAGCCTTCAGCTTCAGTGGGCTGGAAGCAAGAGGCAGAGCTGAAGCCCAAGGTCAGGGGTCTTTCACCCAGCCTCTAGAGCTGGCTCTTTAAACGTGGACTTCTAGCCTCCCAAACTGTAAGAGAATAAAATTCTTTTTGTAAAGACCATCCACCTGTTGTAATTTCTGTTAGAGTGGCACTACAGAAGCAAAACACTAGGCATGTATACACACACACACACATACACACACAGATATATGTATGCATGTGTGTGTGTATCTTATATATATATATGTGTGTATATATATATATATATATATATATATATATATATATATCTATCTATCTTCTCTGAATAAACAGAATCCTCTTTCTATGGAACACAGATAAGCTGGTTTGAATGCTGACCCCCATAGCAAAGCCCATTGTCATTTGCTAGTTGCGGGGAGCAATTCCAGGTCTACTCACCTGACCTGAAAGTTTTCAGTTAAAAAGCCTTGCCCTTGTTCACAATCCCCTCTTGTGCACAATACCTCTGCCAGCCTTTCTACCATTTCATATTAAAATATGAATTGGTGACCATGAATCATCAAGTATTTTAACAAAACCTGCAGAGTAGTGGAGGCAAAATTAAAACACACGTACAGAGAACAACTGTTCTCAGGGAAACAGAGGTAATTCTGGAAACAAAATAGAATTTAAATAAGTAATATAATCATATTTTTATCAATATGGAAAAAAATGCTGGAATTAAAACTGAAATGGCTAAATGTGATTGGGAAATGAGGTAGGATTCTCAGGAGAGGCGATACAAATTGAATTTTGAGGAATATGCTTGGAGATAGAGGTAAAAGAAAAAATCATGTGCAAAAACCTAGAATTATTTTGCTACAGTACTAGGACTAAAAAGTATCTTCATCTATTCAGCTAGCTAGCTTCTACCTGTTGAGCCCAGGTTATGAAGGAGTTGTTCGGCATGAGGAATTTGCCAACACACGACAATGCAAGTGCAAGAAGGAGAGTTTATTTGCTAGCTTGAGTTAGGGTCCCTGCTCTCACCAATTCAGTGTCTTGAGCAAAAGACCTCGTGCCCTTTTACTATCACATTTTTATAGAAAAAAAAATATAGGGTGGAGTAGATAATTGGGTTTTAGGACAGGGGTTTGGGAAGTTGGGGGGCAGGTTGGAATCCCCCGGCTTCAAAGGTGAGTGAGAGATATTTTGGGGGGCCGGGTGGATCTCTTTGATATGTGCAAAATCCGTGGGGAGGTGAGAGCTGTCGAAGCCTTCAAAGGTGGGCGAGAGACTTTTTGGGGCCAGGGAGATCTCTGATAAAAAGTTCTGAGGCATGGGACATGTTAATCTCCATACTAAAGGCTTCTGGTTTAAGATCTACCTGGAGGCTATTAGGACTCAGGCCTCAGCTCCACATTTCCCCCTTTTTTGGTTATGTACATGAGGACTCATTCTCTTGTACAGGAGATAAGGACTGATATTGTTGCTTCAAGACTATAAGTTGTACAGTATTAACTCAATTTTTCACAAAGTTGACTAATCTGTTTAAAACACAAGGACTAACTGTTAGTAAAACTAGTTCCATAATGACTGGTTCTGTGAGAGTAGACAACAGAGATGTTGGTTAAGGAGAAGAATTAAATTAATTTTTATGCTCTCTTTG
>NW_006921741.1:2600061-2600592 GCF_000298275.1 Orycteropus afer afer | reverse complement strand
AATCTGGTGCTACTTCCAGGTCATCTTCGACGATCACAGCTGCTGAGAACTTGAACCTGTGGAAGATCTGGTCCAGAGTCCAGCGGTAATGCCGCGTAATTTTATAGTAGTTCTGGAATTTGTGGTGGTCGGGCGTCACAGCAACGTGGCTCAGGTCAGGTTGCTGGATGTGCGTGATGGTGCTGCTATAAGAGGTAATGACCTGGGTTGTCTCCTCATGCTCACAGTCCTGGTTGACAATGATGGGGCACAGGCACAAGCTAGCTTCTACCCAGTGGAGAGTATATACTTTGTTTAACATTACCTCAAAAGGTCATTTTAGCAACTATTAGAGGCAGAATCTTCTAGTAACTAGCATTTTTACATCAATGAAATAGTGATCTTGGAAAGTGTTTGTGATAGTTGGAGCTGTGTGTCAACTTGGCTGGACCCCAGGTCTGTGTGGTTGTTCCTATGATGGGATTGGATGACTGTGTTCTGAGTGGCCAATCTGCCCAAGGGGAGTTTCCCTAGGGGTGTGGCCTGCTTCCA
>NW_006921741.1:2588966-2599361 GCF_000298275.1 Orycteropus afer afer | reverse complement strand
GTTTCTGAGGTGGTATCACTACAGAAGTAGATTGCCCAACCTTCCTTCTGAGGAGTGGCTGATGGGTTTGATCTCCTAGCCTTCTGGTTAGCAGTCAAATGCCTTAGGCACTATGCCATTAGAGCTCCTACTATATTCAGCAATATTATTTAAGAAAGTCTTTATGGGGTAGAGGGTTGGCCTGATTGTCCCTAACCAAAAATTTCTTCCAAGTCCAGAAGTCAATGAGTGTCCAAAGGAGAATCACAAATTACAGTAGAATCACTGGAGTTGATGTCACCCAATGCAGTAACTCATAGTGTCACTTCTATGGTAAGTGGCACCAGCCAGTGAACCCCTTCCTCCCCTGATGGACAGAATGGCTTGCCCCTGCCCCATCTTCTCTCAGTGCTAGCAGCCCTGCCTGCCCCCTGCTCCGTGGCTCCCAGCAGTTCTCCCCCTCCCACTGGCCAAGGTAGAGACCCTCCTCTCCTCCTAATGGTAGTCTCCACTGCCTGCCTACTGCACCCTCTCAGGTGAGAGGGGAGTGATGAATTACCACACTGAGTGTGTGGGTGCAATGAGTTACTGCACTAGGTGAGGGGTAACACCAACCCTAGTGACATCACTGCCTTGGTAACCCTTCTCCCTACAATACCATCCTGCCTACCACTGCAGCTGCTGCTATGGACCCTGGAGTCATTTTGATGATACCTCCTTCTGACAGTGTCAGCACAGGCAGTTCACATACCCTGTGTAGTGTCTGTGTAGTAGGCACGTGACTGCTAACCAGAAGGCTGGCAGTTCAAGGCCACTAGCCACTCTTCAGAAGGAAGACTGGGCGGTCTACTTCCATAGATATACTGCCTTGGAAACCCAAGGGGGGTTGCTATGGATAGAAATTGACTCAACTGCAGGGAGTTTGGTTTGAGGGTTTTTTTTTTTTTTTTGCACCCCTCTAGTGATGCCAATGCAAAAGTGGTCTTGCCTATGAACAAATATATCTAAGGGAACCAGTCCTCTCAGGTAAAGTGGTCTGGAATGGAATCAGCTATCTCCATAGGGATGGCCATGTACCTCTGTTTGGCATAAGATACACTTCTGCAAACTCTAAGACCACTCACAAGACTCTAGGACCTTGAGAAAATGATACCATTTGGGCCAAGAAGACTTTGATTTTCCATGTGGGAACAAGATCTGTACTAGAGTCAGTCCTTCTCTCACTCTCTCCCCAATTTCTTCTGCCTGTATGGGAGAAGTTCATGTAGCTATATAGTAACAGCTAACAATGCTATACATATTATGGATATATGTAAAAATTAAGGATAACATTGTAAAGAATAGGAATTACAGAATACTTAATTGTGCTCATGAGGAATCTGTACATAGACCTAGGGACAATTATTCAAACAGAACAAAGGAATACTGAGTGGTTTAAAATCAGAAAAGATGTGCATCAGGGTTATATCCTTTCACCATACTTTAATCTGTATGCTGAGCAAATAATACAAGAAACTGGACTATATGAAGAAGAACGCAGCATCAGGACGAGAGGAAGACCCATTAACAACCTGCAATATGCAGATAACACAACCTTGTTTGCTGACAGTGAAGATGACTTGAAGCACTGATGAAGATCAAAGATTACAGTCTTCAATATGGATTACACAGCAACAGAGAAAAAACAAAAATCCTCACAACTGGACTAGTAAGTAACATCATGATTAGAAAAGATTGAAGTTGTCATGGATTTCATTTTACTTGGATCCACAATCAATGCCTATCGAAGCAGCAGTCAAGAAATCAGACATCCTATTGCACTGGGCAAATCTGCTGCAAAAGTCTTGTTTGAGATATTAAAAAGCAAAGATGTCACTTTGAGGAGTAGGATGTGCCTGACTTAAGCTATGATCTTTTCAGTAGTCTCATATGCATGTGAAAACATAAGAGAAGAATAAGGAAGACGGAAGAAAAATTGATGCATTTGAATTGTAGTGTTGGTGAAGAATACTGAAAATAACATGTACTGCCAGAAGAGCAAACAAATCTTTCCTGGAAGCAGTACAGCCTGAATGCTTCTTAGAAGCAAGAATAGCCAGACTTTGTCTCATGTACTTTGGTCATGTTGTCAGAAGGGATCAGTCCCTGGAGAAAGAAAGAAATGCTTGGTAAAGTAGAAGGTCAGTGAAAAAGGGGAAGACCTCAAGGAGATGGATTGACACTGTGGTTTTGACGATGGGCTCAAGCATAACAAATATTGTGAGGATGGTACATGATCAGGCAGTTTTTTGTTCTGTTGTACATAGGGTCACTATGAGTTGGAGCTGACTCGACAATACCTAACAACATGCTTTAGATTTCACAGTATGATGCTGACTTAAAACACTTATTCTTCTCAGTCTACATGCTCAGATATTTAGTTAAAAAATATATGATTATTGAAGAAAATGAAAACATCATTGATAGCAGAATCAAAAGATCTGAGTTCTGGTTCCAAGTTTGCCACTTCTTGCTGTGCAATTTTGAGCAAGTCTCAGTTAACTCATATACAAATTGATAGGTTGAATTAAACATATTGCTTAAGGGACAAGGAGGCAACATCTTCTGACCTCCTCTAACTACACAAGACTAGGACACAATCACCATTAGCAGCCCAATGCCTGCCACTATGAGGCCAGACATGCCACCACCCTCCAACCCTCTTACTAACCTTGACAACAATCGTTCTTCTCTCCTCACCCATCACCTCTCTGCTGAGTTTGATAATTTGCTGCAGAGACCACACAGAACTCACAGATTATGGGATTTACTAGGGAAGCAACAGGCTACAATTCAAGTTCATGAACTTAGTCTCTGTCAGCTGGCAATCTCTCAGCCGACAGTCTCTCTCAATCTCTCTCAGCAGCACGTCTGTCTCAGCTGAGAGTCAGAAGGGTGCTCTCCTGCCTCTAGGAGGGCTTCTTTTGAGCCTGGCAGAGTGGCCAAACTAACCAATCCCAACATCAGAATTCCATACACCTGACAGAGAGCGAAATTCCCAGAAGATTGCTTTGTGTTGCTCCAGGTGGAGACTTTAACAAGCAGCTGCTGAGTTACTCATGTCAAAGTGTGAGTTACAAATACTATGGCTAGAAAAGCCATATTATATGATTTACTATACCACACATGTCCTAGATTCCTTCCAACTGTAACATACAGGCATACTTCATTTTGTTGCACTTTACTATATTGAGCTTCTCAGATACTGCTTTTTTTTTTTTTTTTTAATAAATGGAAAGCAACCCTGTGTCGAGCAAGTCTGTTGGTGCCATTTTTTCAACACCATATGCTCATTTAATCCCTCTGTGTCACATTTTGGTAATTCTCACAATGTTTCAAACTTGTTTGTAATGCTATGGGATGCTTGTTGTTGTTATGTGCCGTCAAGTGGGACCCTACTCATAGCGACCCCTCCTTGGGTTTCTGAGGCAGTATCACTATGGAAGTAGATTGCCCAACCTTCCTTCCAAGAAGTGGTTGGTGGGTTTGAACTGCCAGCCTTCTGGTTAGCAGTCAAATGCCTTAGCCACTATGCTGCCAGAGCACATATGGGATGCTTAATAGACTACAATACACTGTGAGTACAACTTTTACATGCACTGGGGAACCAAAATATTCTGTGACTCACTTTATTGTGATATTTGCTTTATTATGGCAGTATGGAACTGAATCCACAGTATCTCCGAGATCTCTATATTATAGTTTCATGAGTTCTAAACGAGATAAAAGTTTGGCTTCTGGAATTCTAGGAATAGTCTCAGACACAGAGCCTGTGCTTTTAAGGAAACTTAGTGGTCTGGAGATCTGACCCTCAGAGGCTGTTGGCTTGAGCTCTACCCACTCAGAGAAACCTGTCCATCCTTGAAGATTTATAATTAGCATGAATGTTCAACATCCCCCAATGTGCTCTTCTGCTTTCTGAACCCAACCTGGCCCTAAAAAGCCGTGCCAAGCAGTGTCTTCCAGAGCACACGAGGGGGCTGATGTGCTGAGAAATACAATGAATTACACAGGGGCTCTTTCAGACTTGAAAGAGAAGCTCTATTCAAGTTGTTTGTATCTGTGGTCACAGGGCTAAATATGGTCCTTTGTTTACCACAGAAATTAAGTGATTCTACCAAACCCAACAGGCAAGTCAAATTAAGTGGAAAGGATTTTTGTGTATCTTTAGAATGTATTAAAATATGAATAGTTGTCACTATATTCTTTACTTTATTCTCTTGCCAGCTGAAGAGTTCATTTAGGGAGAATATAAGAAAATTAAAGAAAGGAGTAGGTAGTTGACTTTTAGAAATTCTGAAAATAAATCATACTTTTTCCCCCTAAGAACTGCTTCTGCTTGCGACTTATAGTCCAATAAGTACAGGCCAGTTTCTTGGGTAAAAAGGCTCTGAGTGAGAGTCCTAGTCTTAACTCCTGCTGACAAGTCACTTAGCAAGGATCACTTTCCTAGCTACTTGCCAGGACTCAGGGAGTCCAGACCCTTCCTCCCATCCCTGGAGGAACTTCAGAATTTAAGCCTCAGGATTCATTAGGAACCCACCAGAGCAGCACATTAACCCCAGATCATCTTGGTTCTCCATTTCACCATCATGTGTTTCCTTTTCATTTCTCCATGTGCCCCTGCAATTTCCGTCTTGGCTCCCGGTTGATCTGTCAGCTCATTTTCTTTATCCCATTTCTGTTGGCATCCTGATTCTTTTTTCCATCTACTTACCCAATAAAACATCCTTTTCTAGACCTTGTATTCTTTTTTCCTCACATGTGTAGAGCTGAAAATGTAAAAGGTGTTATTACAGCAAACTTTAAGGATTGCAAAAAATTTATCATCATTGGAAAAATGCTGAGGCTGCAGAACACTAGGAAATATATAAGGGCTATGGATTTCTAATTCTTTCACAGGACCTGGATTTCTTCTGCCATCTGCTGTTGAAGTAGCAGCTCTATCAAATAATATTGTGTGATTTGTATTGTTGTTATGTGCTGTCGAGTCAGCCCCAACTCATAGCAACCCCTCCTTGGGTTGCCAAGACACTATCACTAGGGAAGTAGATTTCCCAACCTTCCTTCCGAGGAGTGGCATAGACAAAAATTTCCAAATTTAGAATTTCAAGAACTAGTAAAATTTCCAAAAAGATTTGGGGAAATGACTTAGAAAATATAGTTGTATATTTTTCCAGGTAAAGACTTACATAAACATTAACCACTATCATTATTATTATTCCATTAAAAAAAAAGTCTTCCTTAAAAGAAGAAAATGTTGTTGTTATGTGCCATTGAGTTGGCCACAACTCATAGTGATCCCCCTCCTTGGGTTTCTGAGGCAGGATCACTACGGAAATAGATTGCCCTACCTTCCTTCCAAGGAGTGGCATAAATAAGGAATCTGGAGAACTCCATCATAAATGCAGGTGGTTCAGATACATAAACTATAAAATCCAAAAAGGAAATTTTTTATACTCAAATGCTAAAAATATAACATTAAATATTGTTTTACATTTCAATAGTACCTGATTAGTGTCCTAATGCTTTATTGGATCATTTTATTTGGATCTGATGACAGTTATTGTAATATGTAGATACAAGTTGGCCAATTGAGATATCTAAGTTAAGACATTGAAATACCAAATGGACCTCAATATGATATCTGTGAATTTTATTGATTTTGTTGTTATAATCATCATCAAAAAATCCACACAACTATAATGAATACCTAAATCAATTTTACTAACTTTGGAATATGCCAAATTAAAAGAAGTGGAGGAGTAATATTTCCACACTGTTGGCTTCTGTGTTACCTAGCAGGACTAGGAAGAAACCCGGAAGTAACAGATCAGAAATCTGGATATGGAGAGTTGCTAGGCTGTCCAGCTTATTGGCGTTACAAACTCAGGGTTACTCAGTGCCAAGTAGCTGGAAGTTCACTGGGGAGGTATGCCACAAAATACACTAGAGAATTTTTTCCCACTACTGAGGACCACTGGCTTAGGATTTTTTTTTTTTTTTTTTTTGTAAATTATCCTTATTTTCTATGTGTAGCTCAATGCCAACATGATTGGCCTGTATATCTTCCTTGGAATCTTACTATTTTTTAATATATTGGTATAATAAAGGCCTCAAAGTAAATTGTGAATAAATTTCCTCTTCATTATTATACAGGAGCTCTGGTGGCATAATGTTTTGAGCAAACTCAAAACAGTGTGCTGCTCAATATTCAACTAGAAACTTGCCTCTCTTAATTATTACTAACAATTATTAATGCCAGTAATAATATGATCATCCATGATATTGATTAAGATGGCATTGGCAAGTTGGTTAATATACTGAATTAACTAAGGAAGAATGGGGAAAAAAAGTCACATGTTTATTGTTGTTGTTGTTGTTAGATGCCTTGAAGTTGGATCCAACTCATAGTGACCCTGTGTACAGCAGAATGAAACACTGCCCAGTCCTGTCCCAGCCTCACAATCCTTGCTATACCTGAGCCCATCATAGAAGCCACTGTGTCAATCCATCTTGTTGAGGGACTTCCCCTTTCTCACTGACCCTCCACTTTACCAAGCATGATATCCTTCTCCAAGTAATTGTTCCTTCTGACAATATCTGACAAAGTCTGGCCATTTTCACTTCCAAGGATCATTCAAGCTGTACTTCCTCTGGGACAGATTCGTTCATTCTTCTGGCAGTCCATGGTACTTTCAGTATTCTTCACAACACCACAACTCAAAAGCATCAACTCTTCTTTAGTCTTCCTTGTTCATTGTGCAACTTTCACATGCATATGAGGCAATTGAAAACACTGTGACTTGGGTTAGGTGTACCTGAGTTGTCTAATTTCTTGACTGCTGATTCCATTGGTGTTGATTATGGAACTAAATAATGTGAAATCTTTAACAATGTCAATCTTTTCTCCATTTGTCTTGATGTTGCTTATTGGTCCACTTGTGAGGATTTTTGTTTTCTTATGTTGAGGTGTAATCCATACTGCGAACTGTAGTACTTAATCTTCATCAATAAGTACATCAACACATCTCTACCATCAGCAAGCAAGGTTGTGTTATCTGCATATCACAGGTTGTTAATGAGTCTTCCTCCAATCCTGATGTGTGTTCTTCATGTTTGTTAGGCAGATAAAAAATTAATACAGGAATCATTATCACTTGATATGACTTAGTTGCCCAAACTCCCAGAAAGATTTATTAGTCACGGTTCTAATTGTAGCCATAGCATCAACCACTTCTTTATATTTGCACCATTATCATTCTTGGGATATTGCCCTTTTTCCTAGTATCATTCTAGTATTAAGGCTGTTGTTGATTATTTGAATCTATTTATGATACAGCTGATCAGTTAATTCAATCAGGAATATAACAGTTCAGTTGAGGATAAGTTCATTTGGGATTATAACACACACTGACTCCACTGTCAGTCCAATAGGGGAAGGAGCCATAAATCAAACAATTACACAAACAAATGTAGATCTCTGACTGTACCAAGTGCTGTGAAGAAGATGTTTATGGTGTGATGGGTGTCTATAATAGGGGATCTGACCTTGTCAGGGAAATCGGGGAAGTCTCCTCAGCTGAAAGATGAGTAGACATTAAGTAGGCAAAGCAAAAGGACCATCATCAGTGCCTGCACAGCAATGATTACAGATTTAAGTGTATTACTAAGTTGTGCACAGATTACAACAACGTGAATTCAGTAGTCTCTGTCATTTAGAAATGTATAATAAGGAGATTGATCCAATGAGGTTGACTCACTGTCTCCTCCACAGAAGCTGTCTGATGGAACTTTCTAGTTGTTCACCACATCTCTGTGGTGTCTGTGAAAGTTCCTGGGTGATGCAAATTGTTAATGTATTTAGCTGCTAACAGAAAGATCGAAAGTTCAAGTACACACAGAGGCACTTCAGAACAAAAGTTAGTGTTCTGCTTCCAAAAATGTCAGCCATAGAAAACTTTATGGAGCATAGTTCTGCTTCGACACATATGAGGTTGCCATGAGTAGGAATCAACTTGACAGAACCTGAGCAGTCTCTGCATGGCTTTGATTTTCTAAATAAGTTATTGCTGTTTCATTGAGCTTTTCTTTGTTTAATATGTTTGGTTGGTTGGTTGCCTATCTGACAGAGCCCTCCTTGGTATTGCTGCTCCCTCCATCTCTCCTTGTCTTCCATCTTCTTTCCTTTGTCCCTTTTAATCTCTATCATTTTCCCTCTTTCCATCTTCTATCCATAAACATCTTCCTCCTCCTTTTCTTTTATACTTTATTCTCTATTCATCCCTTTTCTTTCTTTTCTCTTTTTACTATTCTCCTGCTTGGCTGTTTACCCTGAAGATACTAGGTTTATGTTTGTATGTCAAAACCAAACCCAACCCACTGCCATTGAGTCAATTCTGACATACAGTAACCCTGTGGGACAGAACAGAATTGCTCCATGAGGTTTCCAAGGCTGCAAATCATTATGGAGATGGACTTCTTTCTCCCATGGTGGAGCTGGTAGGTTTGAACCACTGCATTACCAAGGCTCCTTAGTTTTGTATAGTGCTTTATAATTTACAAAGCTGCCTCATGGACATTATCCCATTTGATCTCAAAAGCAGCTTTGTAAGACAGACTAGGTAAGAATCATTAATCCTGTTTACAGATATGTCAGAGGGTAAGTGACTCCCCAAGGTCATGTGTCTGGGAAGTGGAGCAGCCGTGACTGCAACCTGGATGCCTGTGTCTTATCCCATTACTCTTACCACTACACCATCCTGCCTCAACAGAAATGTTACAAACACCCCAGGCAGGCCTTTGAGTCTGACTGATAGATGAGGCCCTTCCCTATCCTGTCTTGATCTCTCATGATAATAAGTCTAGACAAAAGTCATGGTGATTGGAGTTTTCTGATTGCTCATCCATTACATGAGTAAAAACAGTCTCAGTCTGATGAATATTTACTGGGCATTGGATTTGACCTTGGTCTGAACCACTTACAAAGAATGATTTTCATTTTATTTTTACCTTGCTTGGCTATGACCCAGGAGATGGCGTGGCTGGGGAGAGCTGAGAGTGAAGAGCATTGCTTTGGATATCATTTTTCAGCCTTCATTAAATTACTTAATCTTGAGACATCCATTTTTATATATCCAAACTGAATCTGGTTTTTTTTTTTTTTTTTTTTAAATTTCCCTGCATTTATTGCCATTCCCTCAAGACCATGAAATTCCATTAGGATTTCTGTTTACTCCTTCTTCTGGTCAATTATAGGGGAGTTTAAAGAAAGAGCACATCCATATTCTGTGCCAGAGCCCAGATGTCCTTCTCTTGCCAGAAAAAGCAGCCAGTTGTCTTTTATTTAATCTCTCTGCTGGTTTTCAGTTCTGGTAAATGTTCACTCCACTGACGTATGCTTTTAAGATGTCAGTCAGCAATAAAGGCTCCTTCTTGGCACATGGAGAATCACACTGCTCAAGGAAAATTGTTCAGGAGACAGTACCAACCATCCATTCATTGATTGGTCATTGATTAAATTGATTAATAACTTCTTCATGCTTTCATTCAACTAAGCATTTATTGAATACCTGTATATGCCAGGCATTGTGCTGGGCCATTTGAGAATATCAAAATGAAATAAGTCCAGTTCCTGCCCTTGAGGAACTCACAGTCTACTTGGGGCAACAGAATGTTGACAATTACAATAGTTCATTGAGAATATACCTATGTAATTCTAAAATAGAAGGATAAGCAGTTGATCTGGGGGAAAACTGGCCACTGTTTTCTGTTTCAGTGATTGTTATTAAATGGCTACCAAACCCAAGAAGTGAAAGAGTACAATTGCTCACATATTATCAAGAGGAGAATTTTCCTTCTAAGCACAGGTCTATAAAGGCTTCAGGGGCATATAAAAGGAGCCATACTCTTCACAACCTATTTATTTTGGCAAATAGAGAACTCTCCTTTGGTCAAGCATTAATTACGCACAGTGATGGGAAACTATATCATTACCCATGGTGCATGATAGTAAAATATATAAATATCCCTTCCCTTGCATCCTTTCCCCACATCCCTGAGATCCATGTTCATTCTTAAGTTCTATTCCTGGGTGTAATTTAAAGAATATGGTCTTTCAGGTTTTCCTTCCCTTCATTTAAGTCCTGAATCTATGACCTACTAGATCTATCATATTGAGCTGTTACTGAACCTCTCTGAACTCCTTTTTCTTTATTCAGTTGAGATTATTAGCTACATCATGGGAAGGCTTTGGAAATTTAATTTGCTGTTGTTGTTGTTGTTGTTGTTTGCCGTCGAGTCGGCCCCGACTCATAGCGACCCCTCCTTGGATTTCCGAGGCAGTATCACTACGGAAGTAGATTGCCCAACCTTCCT
>NW_006921741.1:2587955-2588866 GCF_000298275.1 Orycteropus afer afer | reverse complement strand
TGCTGTTGTTGTTGTTGTTGTTCTTGTTGTTTGCCGTCGAGTCGGCCCCGACTCATAGCGACCCCTCCTTGGATTTCCGAGGCAGTATCACTACGGAAGTAGATTGCCCAACCTTCCTTCCGAGGAGTGGCTGGTGGGTTTGAACTTCCAGCCTTCTTGTGAGCAGTCAAGTGCCTTAGGCACTATGCTACCAGAGCTCCATTAAATAGGTTTTGACGCATACCAGCATCATATACAACAGAACAAAACACTGTCCAGTCCTGCATCATCCTCACAGTCATTGTGCTGCTTGAGCCCTTGTTGCAGCACTGTGTCAATCCATCTCATTGAGAGTTTTGCTCTTTTTCGCTGACCATTTACTTTACCAAGCATAATGTCCTTCTCCAGGGACTGGGCCCTCCTACGTCATGTCCAAAGTACAAGAGACAAAGTCTCACCATCCTCACTTCTAAAGAGCATTCTGGTATACATTTTCCAAGACAGATTTGTTGATTCTTCTAGCAGTACAAGGTACATACAATATTCTTTGCCAGCACCAAAATTCAAATGCATCAATTCTTCTGCAGTCCTCCTTATTCACTCTCCAGCTTTCACATGCATATGAAGCTATTGAAAAGACCATGGCTTGGGTCAGGCACACCTTAGTCTTCAAAGTGACACCTTTGCTCTTTAACTCTTTACAGAGGTCTTTTGCAGCAGACCTGCCAGTGCAATACACCATTTGATTTCTTGACTACTTTCATGGTCATGGATTGTGGATTCAAATAAAATTAAATCCTTGACAACTTCAATCTTTCCTCTATTTATCATGATATTGCTTATTGGTCCAGTTGTGAGGATTTTTCTTTTTCTTTTTTTTTTTTATTGTGATTTGGGTGAAGATTTACAGGGCAAATTCACTTTCCATACAG
>NW_006921741.1:2556698-2582094 GCF_000298275.1 Orycteropus afer afer | reverse complement strand
CCAAAATTCCTCCAGGGTTTTTTCTCTGTTTTCTTTGGTCTGTCTCTCAATCCTTTAGGTGATTCAGGCCCTTCTTGGTGGTTTTTTATCATTGGCCCATTGGTGGAGAAGGAGGTTGTGGCTCTCGCTCAGTAAGTAAAGTTGTAGGAGGTGTGGGTGTAGTTGTGTCTTATGGGGACTGTTGTTGTCTCCCACTCAGTTAGACACAAATTACAATTGAATAACCATCATAAAATTAAAAGCACATGGACAAAAAGCACACCATGTGATCACACAGGAACAGTAGCCAAAAAAAAGAAAAAAGGGAAAAAGAAGAAGAGAAAAACAAGAAAACCTGCAATATCTGGG
Organism: Orycteropus afer afer; assembly: GCF_000298275.1. Taxonomy (NCBI): domain Eukaryota; kingdom Metazoa; phylum Chordata; class Mammalia; order Tubulidentata; family Orycteropodidae; genus Orycteropus; species Orycteropus afer. Next base: position 2,581,746 of record NW_006921741.1, on the reverse strand, counting down.
GATAGGGTAGTAAGAGATAAAAAGTAGAGAAGGAGAATAAAGAAGGAAAAAAATTGAAAGAATGTAAAAAGAAAAACAAGAAAGGGGGTTAACCACGAGAAAAAAGGGGAAAGAAATAAACCTTAAATTAAAAAAAAGAAAAATTTCAACCAGGAACAGGGAAAAGAAAAAATGTTGAAAACTAGGACCTGGGAGAGGAAGATTAAGAATAATAATAAAAAGGACAAATTAATAATAATAGTTGTTTAGAAACAGACAAATACAAGCAAACTGATCACCAGAAAAAAAGAAAGCAAAAAAGAAAAAATAATAATAATAAATAAATAAATAACTAGGAAAGGAAAAAAAAAAAGAATCGGTGGAGAACAGGGCAGGGCACCCAGTCTCCATCTGAGCACACAGACTGTGGTGGAGTTCCTGTGGGCCCAAAAGGTAGGTGGGAGTGGGGGATGGCCGCACCTCCATTCACCAAGCAGGTGTGGGGTATAAGAGTAACAAGAGGAATGCTGTACCTTTCAGTCTTGCAGGTCCAGATGTCCTTGGGGTTGCTGGAAAGCAGAATATGTTCTCAAGCCCCGGCAATCTGCGAGAGTGCTGTCTCTTTAAATATCCAAAATAGTCAAGCTGCTTTTAAACCTTCAAAATGGTGGCGCCCTCTGGACCAGCAAAAGTCCACAGCTCAGCCTGCCTTTCTCTTCACCTTCTCCGTTTATTCCCCAGCCACCAGAACAGTCTTCCGTGCAGTCCCTGGCTAGAAGGGCTGATTTTTAAGTTAATTCTTAGGTCCTACCACCACTCGAGAATCTCCAAGCTGTCTGTGCCGTCAGGATCGCTGCCAGACCACAGCTCCGTATGTCTCCTTTTTTGGTATTTTCACGCAAATTCTGCTAGTTGGGATTTAGTCCACTTCTATATCCTTTCCTTCAAGGCTCAGGGGTCCAGGATTATCTTCTATGTCTTTGTTAATTGGTTTCCCTTTTCTTTGTTGAAGAGGGTCTGTGCAGTCTTTCTGCCTAGTCCACCTCTTGCCCAGCTCTTGATTTTTGTTTTCTTTTTGTTGTAGTCCATACTGACAGCTGAAGTCTTTAATCTTCTTCAAGTCTTCTTTATTTTCAAAAAGCAAGGTGCTGTCATCTGCATATAGCAGGTAGTTAATGAGTTTTCCTCCAATCTTAATGCCATGTTGTTTTCATATTGCCATAGCACGATTATTAACAAACGGCAGATACTCAGTAAGTGCTAGTTCCCTCCTTTGTCTCTCTCCACATATCCTATGTGTTCCTTTTTTTTTCTGATGCCCTAGAATGTCTTCACTCCTCCTCCATATAAGGAATCCATTGATAAAGCTTTCATTCACCATCCATTTAACAAACATTGACTACATACCTTTCTTCTTCCCTTAAGAAGATATAGTCAGTAAGGTGGAAAACAGAACACAGTTCATGGTAAAGAAGCAAAGGAAGAAGAGGAAGTATTCCCCTTTTAGCCAAAGATACCAGAGATTAAACATCCCTCTAGACCTAATGAAATGGACTTCTTATTCACAGACTTTCACAAATAATAGTATAAAATGTGAAAAAAAAACTTTTGAATGAAGTGTCATCCCATCCCATCTTATATTACACATGTCAGATTGGAAATCCATAGCCTGGGCACATTTGTAATAGCTCACATACATATACACATTCACTCTTTCCACACATTGGAAGCCCAAGTGATAACCATTAATTTACAAGGGTTTATAGGAAACTGGTACTTACATATCCCTAGGATCCCTTTTTAGTTGCCTATATTGTTGTTGTTGTTATGTGCCGTCGAGTCAGACCTGACTCATAGCGACCCCTCCTTGGGTTTCCGAGGCAGTATCACTACGGAAGTAGGATTGCCCAACCTTCCTTCCGAGGAGTGGCTAGTGGGTTTGAACCGCCAGCCGTCTGGTTAGCAGTCAAGTGCCTTAGCCACTATGCTACCAGAGCTCCCAGTTGACTATAGGTATAGTTGCCTATATAGCAGATCAAATTTCTACCACACAATTCAATGCTTATAATTTTATCCTTGTTTCATGTGTAAAAGTTCCACCACTTTACTAGACATGAAACTCCATTATGGTAGCTCTTAGGTCCCTATCCTATCATGCAATTATTGAAAAATCTGCCAGGCACAGACTATGTTTATCAAATGATGATTTGTTAACATTCCTCCTCTTAGTATGACCTGAGGTGTAGGGATTCACCTTCCCTGACTAGCCAGTTTTCTCTGCTTCCAGCTACTTTATCACTAGAGGAGATAAGCAAAGAGGTCACAACTCTTCCTCACTCTCTGTAGTTGTTTAGATTAGTGGAAGCACCAAAGGCTTTTTTGTAACAAGCTAGGACTGGATATGGATACTGCTGCTACCACTTTTAACTTGTTGATCCTCAACATATTGTTTAATCTTTCCAAGCCTCAGTTTTTCCACCTTAATAAATGTTGGTGATTAATTACTAGTCATTTGAATGAGAAAATGGAACACAAAGAAGAATCAGTAGTTGGGAAATATGGCCTTGGTGATAGATTGCATAATAGATTTTTGTAAGACCAATGACTTATTCATTGCAAATACCTTTTCTCAACAACATAAACATTGGCTATAAGCATGTACCCCACCAGATAGAATACAGAAGAATCACGTCGACTGCATCTATGAAAAGAGATGATGAAGAAGCTCAGTATCATGAGTCAGAACAGGGCCAGGGCTGAATGTGAAACAGACCATTAATTCCTCATAAGCAAGTTCAAGTTGACACTGAAGATAATTAAAACAAGTCCATGAGAGCCACAGTATGACTTTGAGTATATCCCACTTAAGTTTAGAGACCATCTGAAGAATAGATTTAATACATTGAACATTAAGGACCAAAGAATCATTAATGAGTTGTGGGATGACATCAAGGACATCATACATGAAAAAAGCAAATGTTCATTTGAAAAAAGAGAAAAGAAAGAAAAGAACAAAATGGATGTCAAGAGATTGTGAATCTTGCACTTCAATATAGAGTAGTAGAGCAAATGGAAGAAATAAAGTAAATGAGCTAAACACAAGATTTCAAAGGGAGGTTCGAGAAAACAAGATAAAGTATTATACTGAAATGTGCTAAGACCTGGAGTTAGAAAATCAAAAAGGAACATTTCTCAAGCTGAAAGAACTGGAGAAAAAATTCATACCTTGAGTTGCAATACTGAAGGATTTTATGGGCAAAATATTAAACAATGCAGGAAGCATCAAAAGCAGATAGAAAAATACATAGTCACTGTACTGAAAAGAATTGGTCAATATGCAGCCATTGTAGGAAGTGGTATATGATCAAGAACTATGGTACCAAAGGAAGAAGTCCTACTAGCACCAAAGGAATTGGCAAAAACTTCTAGGAACTGATGGAATACTAATTGTGATATTTCAACATATGGATACAATGCTGAAAATGCTCATTCATCTGTGCCCCAAAATTTGAAAGGTAGCTACCTGGCTATCTTCTTTAAAGCTACTGACTGGAAGAGATCCATATTTGTGCCCATTCCAAACAAAGGTGATCCAAAAGAATGTGAAAATTATCTAACGGTATCATTAATAACAAATGGAAGTAAAATTTTGCTAAAGGTAATTTAAAAACAATTATAGCAGCATGTTGACAGGGAACTTCCAGAAATTCAAGCAGGATTCAGAAGAGGACATGCAATGAGGGATATCATTGCTGATGTCAGATGGATCTTGGCTGAAAACAGAGAATACCAGGAAGACTTTATCTATGTTTGACTATGTAAAGGCATTTGACTGTATGGATCATAATAAATTATGTTTAATATTGTGAAGAATGAGAATTCTAGAATACTTAATTGTGCTGATGCAAAACCTGTACATAGATCAAGAGGCAGTCATTCAAACAGAACAAGGGGATACTACATGGTTTAAAATCAGCAAACGTGTGTAAGGATTACATCCTTTCACCATACATATTTAATCTGTATGCTGAGCAAATGATTCCAGACCATGGACTATGTGAAGAAGAACGTGGCATCAGGACTAAAGGAGGATTCACTAAATCTTGTGATATGCAGATGACACAAATTTGCTTGCTGAAAATGAAGATGACTTAAAGCACTTACTGATAAAAATCAAAGACCCTAGCCTTCAGTTTTAATCACATCTCAACACAAAGAAAACAAAAATCCTCACAACTGGATCAGTAAGTAACATTACAATAAATGGAGAAAAAAATTGAAGTTGTCAAGAATTTCATTTCACTTGGATCCACAATCAATGCTCATGGAAGTGGTAGTCAGGAAATTAAAGGATGTATTACATTGATCAAAACTGCTGCAAAACACTGCTGTAAAGTGTGAAAAACAAAGATGTCACTTCAAGGACCAAGATGTGCCTGACCCAAGCCATGTGCTTTTCAGTCATCTCATATGCATGCAAAAGCTGGGCAGTGAATAAGGAAAACCAATGCATTTGAATTGTAGTTCTGGTAAAAATATTGAATATACCACGTTCTGCCAGAAGAACAAACACATCTGTCTTGAAAAAGTACTGCCAGAATATTCCTTAGAAGCAAGGCTGATGAGAATTTATCTCACATGGTTCAAAAGGAACCAGTCCCTGAAAAAGATATCATGCTTGGTAAAGTAGATGGCCAGTGAAAAAGAAAAAGACCCTCAATGAGAAATATTAACACAGTGGCTGCAACAATGGTCTCAGATACAACAATGATTGTGAGGATGGTGCAGGACTGGACATTGTTTTGTTCTGTTGTACATAGGGGTGCTATGAGTTAGAGAAGACTTGATGGCACCTAATAAGAACAGTTCCTCCATGAAGAAACTACCTTAGGCCAAAGATAGGAACTTTTCCAAAATCACACAAAAGTCGAAACTAGAATTCAGATCTCCTAATTTAATGGCAAGGTTCCTTTAATGGCACAGCAGTTAAGCATTTGGCTGCTAACAAAAAGGTCAGTGATTCTAACTCACCAGTCACTAGCAGAAGAAAGATGTTGCAGTTTGTTTCTGTAAAGATTTGCAACCTAGGAAACTGTGTGGTGCAGTTCTACTCTGTCCTATAGGACCACTTTGAGTCAGAATTGACTTGACAACTGGTTTAACTTACTGTCCCAGTAGTCCTCCTTTTCTGGAGGAGAATGATAGTGAACAAGAATCTTCGTTCCTCTAGTTATTCCTTTTTCACTACTTTGTACCTTGTCTCTTTTATCCTTCATCTAAGATTTAGGTTAGGTAGGTTGGCCCTTATAGAAATGTGTGACCTTAGGGCCAGAGATAAGAATTATAGTCTAAGTGACAGCACCCATCTCCACTCTTCCTGGACCAAAGTTTCTCAATTCTTAGCCACTTTTGCTGTTTTTGGTTCTCAGTATTCCAATCTTTCTTTGATCAGAACCAACTCTTTAGGATCAACCTGTTCACACTGAAATGTAGATGTCTATTAGGTTTTATTCCACGGTGATACATTGTGCATGTTCTTTGTGTTAGGTACTTTACCAGTTATTAGAAACATACAAGGGCAGAGGGAAGTAAGCTCAAATTTATTAGGCCCTTTTAGATTCACAAAGGGAGTGAGTCATTGAAGAACCTCAAAGTCAAGTGAAAAAAACAAATTTCCAAATAAATTACTAGCACTGTATAGGAATACAGGCTTAGCATACTAGCTTGTAAAGGCAGTTTACTATTGTAATATACCACCATATTATAATATAGTGCTCTAAGGAGCTCTGGTGGCAGTGCCTAAAGCATTTAACTGCTAACCAGAAGGCTGAGGGTACAAACCCACAAACCACTCCTCAGAAGGAACACTCGGCAATCTACTTCTGTAGAGATACCACCTCAGAAACCAAGGGAGGGGTTGCTATGAGTTGGAATCAACTCAATGGTTTGTTTTTTTGGTATATTATAAACTCCTGGGAAGCAGAGACTATCTTCTTTGTGGTTGTAGTCCTAGTCCCATGGAACCCTCTTTGAGTACAGCAGACTCTCAACAGTTATTTGTTGAATGGATAAAGAGGTAGAATATGATAATTAGGACAGTCCATGTATGAGTCTAGTACTATGGAATCCTAGAAAGAATGAATGGTAGGAAGAGCTGAGGAGAACAAATGTCATTTTAAAAGAGTCATGAAGAATGTGGAGTTACCCAGGCATACAAAGGGGAAGAAGCCAGCTGCAGGCAGAGAGGATTGCTCAAGCAAACACCAAGGAGAGGAAGAGCCAGATGTTTGAGGAAATGCTAATGATTTAGAGAAAATCAAGTAGTTTTGTTATGACTGGAATTTAGAGTATTTTTGAGGGTGTGCCAGGAAATGATGTGCTACAAATGTTTATTTATGGAAGGAAATGTTGATAATTCTTCTAAAATCACTTTGTGCTAATATAAGTGTCTAAAGTTCAGTTCCATATTTCACCATGGCTAAAGAAAGTAGTTGATGAGTAACTTTGAGAATGTCTTGTCCAGGAAGGTTTTGAACCAACCTGTCCTTCTAAGGACAAGAGTCTGGGCAGAAGTAGGTCAGTAAAAGAAATGAAATCTCTCAGTTGTAAAAGCCAGGATGTGAAGCAGTGATCTTCCCCTGCTTTTCCTGATGAGGAAAAAAAAATATATATATATAGGTTAGAGTATCCATGAGGGCTCAACTAATTGTGATGCAAAGCTTTTCCTGGAATTAGTGCAAAATAGAATTTTTAGCACACACATTTACATTTTGTACATTTGTACAAGCCAACACCTACAGTATCAGCAGAGAAGAGAAGAGCTGAATATTTCTTTTAAGAGAAGAATTTCTAAAGGTTCAACTAAAGCTAAAGGTTAGTGAAGTGCTTGTGTTTTTTTATATATTAATTTTGAAAATATATTTAACTAATAGTAATTAATCATGTGCTCATATTAGTGATATGTCATTTTTTTCTATAATAAGTTTTATATGGAAGTCTAAAGTGTGTGGAAACTTCTGAAGTTCTATTAACAAGGCTCTGGAAGAAAGATGAGACAGTATGCATGTGTAAATATGTATAACCTTGGAAACTGTATGTTTTAGTTCTCTAGTGCTGCTCTAACAGGCATATACCACAGGTGGATGGCTTTAACAAACAGGGGTTTATTCTTACAGTTTAGGAGGGTAAGAAGTCCAAGTTCAAAGTGCCAGCTCTAGGGCTGGGTGAAAGCCCCTCAACCTTGGGTTTCAGCTCTGCCTCTTGCTCCTGGCCCACTGAAGCTGGAGACTTCTCTTAACTTAGGCAGCTGGTGGCTGCTGAGGCTGACAAACCCAAGGTTGACAAGTAAAATGGCACAGTTCCAAGATTATTAATTAACATGACAGGAACAGAAACAGTTCCAAGATCGGCAGGAAATATGGAAGGCTCCTGAATGAAGACTTGGCTACATGCAGGGTCCAAGCTTGCCAAAAAGCTCAGAGACCTTTCTCAACATGTCTCCTTATATACTGGAAGCCAACCACATTTCTAAGGCAGCTACTCACCTGCTCACTGCAGATTCCACCATGGAGTTGATTACCCATCTCATCATGGGGAATGACTACATGCAGCTACCCAGCCACTCAAAGCCAGGCCCAGCCAAGTTGACACACATATGAGGCAGTTCCACTCTGTACTATAGGGTCATTTTGAGTCAGAATCAACTCAGTGGCTTGTAGGTCTGGGTTCTGGGATGAGAAACCTCACTCTTTAAATATCAAGATCACTGCCCCAGTCCCTGATGACAGCTACCCAAATTGCACTAATATCACTAAGTTCTACTTCAAATCTATTTTCTAAAGTGACAGTAGTCATGGGTATTGGAGCAGTGTCAGTGATCCCCCTTTGCCTCCCTAAAGTGGTCATGCTCTTTTCAGTCTGTTCATTACCTCAGATACCCTCTAACAAAGTGTGAGCCTTTTAGGGACAGAAACTATATTTCTGTGTATCTTTGGTATGCCCGGGGCCCATCCAGTGTCTGACCCAGTAGATGCTAAGCCTTAGTTAAATGAACAAAGATGTAGTGAATGCTCTGTTCTTCTGGTACTTGAGAGTTGAATCTCTGCTTATCCTGTCTAAAAGCACTTTCCTGACCTGGACTGTGGCTCCCATTGCAGTCCTACTAGAACCCTGCATGTCAATCAAGTGAGAATACATGCTTTTCTCTCTTTTCCTTCATTTATGTTTTTCCTTATGCACAGTGGTAGTTAAGGTTATGTGTCAACTTGGCTGGGCATGGTTTTGAGTGGCTAGGCAGCTGGATGTAGTTATTCCGCATGATGAGACTGGTAATCAACTCCATGGTAGAGTCTACTGTGAGCAGCTGAGTAGCTGCCTTAAGGATGTGGTCTGCTTTCAGTATATAAGGAGAAGCTTTGAGGAAGTTCTCCACCTTCTTGGTACATTGGATCCTGCATTTGGCTGCATCCTCAGTGGTCTGCCATGTTGTTTGCCAATCTTGGAACTGTTTAACTAGTGGTGTGCCATATTGCTTGATTGTCTTAGGACTGTGCCATTTTATTTGTTGACTTAGGTTTGTCACCCTCAGAAGCTAGCAGCTGCCTGAGTTAAAAGAAGCCTCTAGCTTCAGAGGGCCAGGAGCAAGAGGCAAAACTGAAACCCAAGGTTGAGGGAACTTCACCCAGCCCCTACAGCTGGCACTTTGAACACAGACTTCTAGCCTCCTTAACTGTAAGAGAATGAATTCTTATTTGTTCAAGGTGTACATCAGTGGTATTTTCATTTTAGAGGATCCCTACAGAGCCAAAACATGCACTAAACACCCTCCACTCTCCATCTCTTTATATCAAAATCAGTGCTTTCCTACCTTTTATAAAATATATTCCCAATGTTTATGGATGAATGAATGCTATTGTAATTCATTATTTTTACATATCTTCCTGTCCCACTAGAATGAGAGCTCCATGTTGTCAGGAACAAAATTATGTTTGTAATTATATCCCTAGCACCAAGCATAGCACCAAGAGTGGATTTATTTTGAAGTTCTAGGCCCCTCACTTGCTTGGGTCCCTCCAAGTCCCTAACCTTGAGCTATGAACTTTGCCAGGAACTGAGGACACAGGCTGGGGAAAAGGGAACTTATCTTATTAATTAAGCATTTTTTTTAGATGCCAGGTACTGGTATACCAGGTGAATTAGAAACTCAAAGAGAATAGTGTTACATATGTAATATTATGTTATTAGTTTTTCAAAGAGATGCCCTCCCATAGTATAAAACCTTCAGACTCCTACATCTACCCCTGCACAGCACTTACATGATGAGAAAAGTAATTAAGCAAGGAAATCTAAGCATATTTTAATTTGTATTTTAAGTGTGATCTTCATCAAACTTTCCCTGTATCTCCACCCAATTATTTATCTTCATTCTAGATCTTCATAACACTTTTTCTATATTGTTTTTATTACTTATATTTTGTATAAGGTTAGATTTTGCATATGTGTTTCAATTCTTCTGCTTGATTGAAAGTTATATGAGGACCAATCCTGTGCCATAATAATCTTCATCTATCCTTGCCCTACCCCTCAAAAGAAAATGTTGCCATGGGCCAATTCCAACTCATGGCAACCCATGTGTTTTGCAGTAGAACTGCACTCAATACAGTTTTCAATGGCTATGATCTTTCAGAAGTAGATCACCAGGCTTTTCTTCCAAGTTGCCTCTGGATTGATTCAGACCATCAGTCTTTCCATTAGTAGCAGAGCATTTAGGCATTTGCACCATTCAGAGACCTAGCTCCAGAGTACTCTGCAAACTTATATGCTCAATAAGTATTTGTTGAATGAATATTATGAGCTACCAACAAGTTATTTACAGGAAATTCTGTGCTGTCAGACTAAAGAACCATAAGAAATATCAGGAATTAACTTCTGGTAAGATGGAGGAATAGGCAAACAAGCTACACAGACCCTTTTCAACAAAGAAAAGAGAACCCAATTGACAGAGATACAGAAGATAATCCTGGAGCTCTGAGCTTTAAAAGAAACTATACAGAAGTGGATTAGGCACCAACTAGTAGAAAAACTGAATAAAAACAGTGAGTACAGAGATGGTCAGAGCAGTGGACTGTCAGCTACTCCAGTGGGACCAACAGCCTGAATATTTCCAAGTGGTGTTGGGACCTGAGAATTGCTCTAAAGATCATCCCTGGTCACCAAGGGCTGCAGGAATGACTGCACTGGTGGCCTATCATTAAGAAGGAAACAGCAAGGAGGAAGACAACCTGAGCTCTGGACTTTCTGCTGTCTGGAGGGTGAAGCCATTTTGACTGTTTACAAGTGGCAGCCATTTTGGATATTTAAAGTGACCAAAGGTGCAGCCATTTTGAATCTTTACAAGTGGCAACCATTTTGCATTTTAAAGTGACAATATTCTCAATTGGATTCCATGGACCATCTTTGCCAAAGATGGTGGGGACATATGGAGGCTGACAACAGGAAAAGAGACAGGTAGTGAGTGTATAAGTGCTGCTAACTAGCCAACAGAGGAGCACAGCACAGTACCCTGCTTACATACACAACATACAAGCAAAACAAAGAAAATGAAAATCATGGGCAATTCACTTCAACATACAATCACCAATTAAATATAAACACAAAAATGTCACAATGCCTCAGAGACAGTGGAGAATCATAGTGCACACAAATAAGCAAGATAAAGTAGGACAAACAAGGGACCAGGATACAGACCCAAAACACATCTCTGAGGAAGATGCATCATTGGAACTCCCTGATAAGGAATTCAAAAGAATTGTATTTAGGTACCTTCAGTGAATTAGGAGACAGAGCAAGGAAAACACTGACAAAATTGAGAAAAACACACAGAAAACCTTAGAACAATTTTGAAGGACAATACAAAAACAAAATGACAGAATAAATGAAAAATTAGAAATGATAAAAAATCTATAGACAGAAATCCAGAAGATTAATACTAAATTTTCAGAAATAGATAACATTGAATAGTCAAAGGAGTAGAATTGAATCAGTGCAAGACCGAATTAGTGAGATTGAAGGCAAATTCCTCAATACTTCTTTAGAAAGGGATCAATCACAAAAATCAAAACAAAATGAAGAAAGCCTGGGGTTCATGTGGGATCCCATCAAAAGGAGTAACTTTCATGTAATCAGAATTCCATAACAGGAAGAGACAAATAAAACTACAGAAAAAATTGTTGAAGATTTGTTGGAAGAGAATTTTCCTGGTATGATGAAAGATAAGAATATATCCATTCAAGAAGTCCAATGAACCCCAACCAGGATAGACCCCAAAAGAAAATCACCAAGACATATCATCATCAAACTCACCAAAACCAAAGACAAAGAAAGAACCCTGAAACCAGCATGGGAAAAATGAAAAGTTACCTACAAGGGGCAACCAATAACACTAAACTCAGATTTCTGATCCAGAAACCATGCACATGAGAAGACAATGAGATGGTATATATAAAACCCTGAAAGAGAAAAATTTCCAACCCAGCAAAATTGTTGCTCAAATATGATGGTGAAATTAGGACATTTCCAGATAAGCAGAAATTGAGGGAATTTGTTAAAACCAGACCAACCTTACAAGAGATGCTAAAGGGAGTCCTTTGGACAGAGAACCAACAACAGCAAATAACAACTGACCAGTAATTCACATGACGACATAACCCAGAAACCAACCCAGCTATGGAAGTATCCAAAGTAAATAAGCCTACAAGATTGTAAACGGGAAACCAGAGATATCAATTGACAAATGAGGACAACTAGAAACCAAAAAGAGAGGGAAAAAAATTGTGTAGTTACAGAACTTCTAAATGATAGGGAAGTCAAGAGAACTACAAGATAGAATGGACTGTTCTAAACATGGGAAGAAAACTATAAATCACAGGGTAACCTCAAAAAAAAAATGATAACCCTTCACATCAAAATAAAAAAGAGGACCAGCACAAATATTTAGCAAATACTAAAGCAATAGCAATGAAGGAAGTGATAACGCAATTCATAAACAAAATGATCTCAGCACAGAAAATTATATGGAACAAAGAAATCAGCACCACAAAAAAAGCAATCATAACAAAAATGACAGCAATAAATTCATACTTGTCGATAATTACATATCTGGCAAGGGAGTTATATCTAAGATTTATAGAAAACTCCAGTGCCTCAACAGCAAAGGAATTAGCAATCCAATTGAAAAATGGGCAGAAGATATGAACAGACACTTCATCAACAAGGATATTCAGGTGGCCAGCAAATACATGAAGAGGTGCTCATGATCCTTGGCCATCAAAACAACAATGAGATACCATCTCACCCCAGCACTAATGGCAAAGTTCAACAAGAGAAAATAGCAAATGCTTGTGAGGATGTGTAGAGATTGGGACACTCATATGCTACTGGTGGGACTGTGAAGTGATACAACCACTGTGGAAAGCAGTATGGTGATTCCTTGTTGTTGTTGTTATGTGCCCTAGAGTTGGACTTGACTCATAGCGACCCCTCCTTGGGTTTCCGAGGCAGTATCACTGCGGAAGTAGATTGCCCCATCTTCCTTCCAAGGAGTCTTGTGGGTTTGAACCACCAACCTTCTGGTTAGCAGTCAAGTGCCTTAGGCACTATGCTACCAGAGAAAGCTCGAATTGGAGATACCATTTGACCCAGCAATCTCATTACTAGGTATATATGCTAGAGAGGTGAAAGCCAGGACAGGAACAGATATGCACATATGTTCATTGCAGCATCATTTACAATAGCAAGAACATGGAAACAACCTACGTGCTCATCAGTGAAAGAGTGGATGACCAAACTATGATATATACACACAATGGAATGCTATGCAGCAGTAAAGAATAATGTAGAGTCTGCAAAATACCACATGACATGGACGAACTTGGAGGACATTATGCTGGGTAAGCTAAGTCAATCACAGAAGAACAAATTTAGTATTAGTTCGTTGTTGTGGAGGGTCAAGGAAATGAGGGAAACTTTCTTTGTTGGTTGCCTGGGGTTGAAGGAGGAGGGGAGGAAACACTGAAAAGAAAAAAAAGACATTGACCCATGTCACTTTAGTTTTGTGTATTTCACTGTACATAAATTATATTTCAATAAAATGAATTTAAAAAGATAGAGAATGAAATGTCAGGAGTTGAGGGTGAAAAGGTTAATGAGGCCCAAATTATGAGCATCTTACATGTCATGAAGAGTCCCTGGGTGACATAAACAGTTAAATGCTCAATTACTAATCACAAGGTTGGCAGTTCAAACCCACCCAAAAGCACCTCAGAAGAAAGGCCTAAGGATCTGCTTTTGAATGCTCATAGCCTTGAAAACCCTATGGAACACAGTTCTACTCTGCAACAAGTGAATGAGGTTGCCATGAGTAGGGATTGACTCAATGGCAACCAGTAAACCAAAACCAAACCAAACTCACTGCCGTTGAGTCAGTTCTGACTCATAGACCCCTCCTTGGGTTTCCAAGGTGGTATCTCTACAGAAGTAGATTGCTCAGTCTGGTACATGTCATGTAATAGAAACTAAGAAGGATTTTATCCCTTAGGTAGCAAGAAAAGCAACAGGAGCTTTAGAGAAGGGGAGGAGATGAAATGATTATAATTTTGTAATGATTGTAAAATTCTCTGATGCATTGTGAAGGAGGGAGTACAGAGATGAGCAACTGTTAGGAAGAGACTAGTTAGGAGTCCCTGGCACAGGTTAAGACGTGAGATGTCCCGGGCCTGAACAAAGGCAGCAATCTTAGAATGATTTGTGAGGTATTTTTAAGGTGAAAATGACTGAATTTGTTGGATGATTAGATTTACTAGATGTCTTGGGCTACATTCTCTAGAAAAGCAAAACCAATGAAGGATATATAGATGTAGATAGATATAGATACAGATATATAGATATAGATATATCACCAGAAAATGGCTCACACAGTTACAGAGGCTGGCAAGTTCCAAGTTCCTGGATCAAACGTCAAGCTGGAGGCTTTTCCCAACTCACACAGCTTCAGAGACTGGCAAGCCAACGATGGGTAGGCAGTGTAACAGGCTGCTGACTTCAGTGGATGACAAATTCAAGATCAGAAAGCAAAATGGCAGATTGTTGGCTCACAGGACAGTTGCAGAGGCTGGCAAATCCCAGGTTCGTAGGCCACATGTCAAGCTGGAGGCGTTTCCTGACTAACACAGCTGGAGGAGCTGATGAACACAAGATCAGCAGGCAGCACAACAGGATCCAGATCCAACAGAAAGTTCCTGAATTTTCCCAGGATGTCCATATGTATATATTGGAAGCAGGCCACACCCCTAAGGAAATACCTTTCAACTGATTGGCTGCTCAAAGCATATACATCAGATCTCATCATGGGAATGACAACACCACAACTGCCTAAACCACTCAGAATCATCATACAACCAAGTAGATACGCAACCCAAACTATCACACTAAGTAAGCAGCAGAGGACAATGTGGAAGTTTCACATTTACAAGATTATGCAGATACCATTAACAAAGAAAAGAAAGTTTCTGAGCGAAGGGGATGAGTTAAATCTGGGGCAGCTGAATAGAAGTTTACCTAAAAGAAACTGATTTGGACTGGAGATCTGGACATGAATTAATGAATCATCAACAAGGGAAAGGATATTATTTATTAATTCATTCAACAAATACGTATTGAGTCTCTACTATGTGCCAGGCACTATGCTGGGAGCACAAGGAGATTGCTGTTGTCATTGAGATTACATTCTAGTGGGAGATAGGCAACAAACAAAACAAATAAATAGAATTCCATTGTAATGTAAGTATCATGAGGGAGACATACAGGGGGTTAGGATAGAAAACAATGGAATGGAGGACTAGTTTTGATGAAGTGATCAGAGTGTTACTTAAACTGAGACCTAAAGGAAGAAAAGGAGCTCTCCAGAGAAGAGCAAAAGGAAAGGAGTGAGAGAAGAAGGTGGACAAGGACAAAAATTTTGGAAATCATTTATCAACAGCAAGCAAATAAGAGTTCTTCAAGTAGACTGAGGAAGAACACCAGACACATGAAAGGAAAACCAAAATATTCTCTTTGAGAAGAGAGAGATTCTAGAACTATATTGTGCATAACAGTGGCCTCCAGACATGTGGCTGTTTAAATATGAATTAATCAAAATGAAATAAAATGAAAAATCATGTCCTTCAGTAAATGAATTCTTTTATAAGGATCAACACAAAGCTGGTTACGATGAGGTAGGGTTAAAGATGTCCCAAGAGTTCAACTTCTCCAAAACGCTGTACTTCATTGTCTTGAACATCAACTAGTGCCTTCCCTCAGTCCTCTCCCATCTTTGCGTTCCATAATTTGCTTCAGTGTCTCACTACACTCACTAAGCATATTTGCAGTTAAGTGGTTTATTAGGGAAATAACAGGATAGAACTTGGGGTCAGGATCAACTTGGAAGTTACAGGAACAATTCAGGATTCAGTTCTTCTATCAGGACAGCTTCTTTTCACCCTCTGCCACTGTACCCTGCTCTGGACATTTTGGGGCAAGTGTTACCACTTGCTCTTAGTTCTGAAGTCGGCAAGACTCACCACATCTGTCTCCTGCTGGTCTCCTAATTCTTGCTATCTCACCCCACTATCACTCTTGCTGCTGCCACAGAGTCATCTCTGGTAGTCTTCAGTTACAACTCCTTCTCTGTGTGTGTGTGTGTGTCTCCCTCTAAAATCTGGCTGGGAAGCTGGCTATATAGCATGCTGCTTATCAATTTCAAGGCTGCCACCACCTCAGCAAGACTGGAAGCTAACCAATTCCCCACAAGAGTTCCATGCATCTTATTTACATCAGCAGACTATTAGATCCCTGCACACCCCCTATTTGCATAGCCTCACCCAATTATTTTATGGGAGTTAAAAGACCCCTAGATGGGACATGTTAAGTGATTCACTGTATTAAACTCAGCATCGCCACGTGTCGAGTGTTTAAAAGCACATGTGACTAGGGTGTACCAAATTAGGCAGTAAGAATACAGAGCACCTCCATCATCTTAGAATCATTGGACAGTGTTGCTCTGGAAGAAAGTTTATAGTGTCAGAAGCTAAAGAGATATTAAGTTGGAAAGGAATTAAAAATAGAACTATTCCTGTTTTCTCTACTCTCAAGATGAATACTAAATATTTGTGGAATAATCTAAAGGAATGGTGATTTTATAAGGGGAAATCCAGTTTCTGTTTTTCATTAAACAAGATTCGAAAAAGTTCTTAGCAATTCTAGTTCGCTGATCTCCTCACTTCTTTATTTTTCAATATGGAAACTGTATTTCATAGAAGCTGTGTTTTGGAGGACACTCTTGCGTTAATGTTGTGTAAGGATTAGAAAACAGGTCTCAGTGTAATGTTTTTTCTACAGTAATAGGGATGTAACAAAACCAGAGTTGAAAAATAGACTTGTAAAACTTGAACCCAATCATCTAATACCCACCTCTTCAACTATGAAGCTGTTATACTTGTTATACTCTGAATGTACCTTTTATACTTTGAATGGACCATTTCAGGGATTTTATGCCTATTCTCAGGAGCTCTGGTAGCATAGTGGCTAAAGCACTGGACTGCTAACCAGAAGACTGGCGGTTCAAACCCACCAGCCACTCCTCGGAAGGAAGGTTGGGCAATCCTACTTCCGTAGTGATACTGCCTCGGAAACCCAAGGAGGGGTCGCTATGAGTCGGGGCCGACTTGACAGCACATGACAACAGCATGCCTATTCTCTATTCCTATGTAGCTCTTTCAACAAGTATCTGTATGGCTGCTTTCTCACTTCTTTCAAATTTCTCCTCAAATGCTCCATTAACATAGAGAACTTCCCTGACAACCCTAAATAAAATAGCAACATCCCAGGCCACTCTCTATCCTCCTTGCCTTGTTAGGTACAGTGCAATGAAAAAAAAAAAAAAAAAACTTGAATCCAAAGATTATTATTTAAATTAGTCTAAGTCATTTTCCCCATATCACACTATTTGCAGAGGATTTGAGTATTTAAAAGTTAATTGGAATTTTATAATAACATACAGCTATAGCTCAAAAGACTGGTTTTTCAAAACTTTTATAAAATGTTCTTTGTCTTTAGGATAAATATGCAGAATTTTTTCCTCTAATTATATTATAAAAAAAATAGTTTGCTTATACTTCAGCATTCATATTGTTTTCAAATGATATTTTACTAGTCATAAAAGCTTTTAAGGAAAAATAATGCAACTATGAAAAAATGACTCTACAAAAGTTATAGATTTCTTTTAAAGAGATTGCTAAAATTATTCTTATATAATTGCTCTTTAAAAATTCAAAATCAATAGGATACATAAGGAAATAGCTATCATTATAGATCGTGTATGTAACTTAATTTTCAACCCAAATATTATGAAATAAAAGAAAATAAAAATAGTAATCTGTTTTCTTTTGCTTTGGTGATAAATGATTAGAAGGTATAAATATGAAAAGTGAGCACATATGTGGGAACAAGATTTAGCTGTTTTCTTACTCATCTTTTTGAGAAATGTAGACAAATGCAAACTGAATTGAAAGATGGTTATTAGATTATATTAGATTGATGTGTATAAAAGCAAAACCTTCAAACATTTCAGAATATTAATACAAATCTGTATTTGATTTATGTTTGTGGAAGAAAAATTATTTAATTTGCCTTTTTAATTCCTTTTACTAATCTCAGATGTATAACTAATTCCAAGATTTTCTCTGGAGAAGCAAGTTAAGAGAGAATTTTACAAAGTATGCAGGATAGTTCTTAGCAGTTAAACCCAAGGCCTTATGTCACAGACTTAACTAAAGCTCCTCTCCTTACATCAGGGATTTCTTTAGAATGTATAATTAAGCTCCTTGCAGGCAAGCTTGGGAGGTCATAGAAACAGCACAATGTGACACAAATACTTAGGAATTACAAATAGAAGTTATTGCATTTGCAGTCTCCCCTTACTGGAAAAGCATTCATGGTTTTCACATGATCAAAGTATAAAATCTGAATTCCTTAGTGTGGCATCCAAGTTCCTTCCCAACCTTCCTCAGCTTTCTAGTTTTCCTTGACACGGCATTATAGGGGATATTTCATTCAAATTGGAATAATCCTTGTTCTCCAAACACTCCTTGGGTATGCTCTTCTCTGGCCCTGTGCTTGTGGCATCTCCTGAAGTGCCATCTATTTTCCTCCTGATTTACCTAATTTCTACCTATTCATTAAGGTGTAGCTCAGATTGTACTTTCTCTGTGAACTTATTCTTTTTTCTTTAATGAATAAATCCAAATGAAACCCATTGTCCCTGAGTCATTTGTGACTCATGGCAACCCCACGTGTTAAAGTAGAACAGAGCTCCATGGGGCTTTCTTGGCTTTAATCTTTACAGAAGCAGATCTCTTGGCCTTTCTCCCATGGCACCTCTGTGTGGATGTGAACCCCAACCTTTCAGGTAATAGTCAAGTATAAACCATTTGTGCCACCCAGGTCTCGCATTACCCACAAAACTCACTTGGTACTGGACATATGGCACTTTTATTATTTATTTATTTTATTTGTATGCCTGTATATTTGCTTTCCAAAGGTCATAATTCCTTAGAAGGAAAGGAAGTGAATTAATATTCATTGAACACTTATTGTGTGATCTAGGTATATGTTTTTCAGTTGAATTTCACAATAACACCATAAAATAGACATCATTGTCCACAATTTGCAGCTGAAAAAAAAAAAAAATAGAACTTCAAAAATTCCATAGTTACTCAACTACTGATTTAAAGGACGATGACTCAAGGCTCGATTTACCAAGCTCCAAAGCTCCAAAGCCTTTTCCTTTCCCAGAATCACAGTACACCATGCTATCTCCACCTAATAGAATTCCTTTTTCCACACTGTACCAACCACAGTACATTTACTGCATAGTCAATATCTGTGGTGATTATATTTCTACCATCAGCATATTTACAGTGTAGAGCATAGGTCCTCCCCTATAATGCCAGATTCCTTGTATATTATTTTAAATCACATCCTTAAAACAGCAGTTCTGTGAGGGCTCTTTATGTTTTTGTATCTATATGATATTCAGAAATTTGCTTGAATGATGTCTTACAAGTTAGCCCATTTTGACTGAATGAATGAATTAAACAATTATTTCAATGGGAGCTCTGGTAGTGCAGTGCCTAAGGCATTTGACTGCTAACCAGAAGGCTGGTGGTTCAAACCCACAAGCCTCTCCTCAGAAAGAAGATTGGGCAATCTACTTTCCATAGAGAAACCCAAGGAGAGGTCGCTATGAGTCGGATCCAACTTGATGGCAATGAGTTTGGTTTATTTTTTATTTTATTTTTTCAAGATATCCATAGTATTATAAGCTTTTGAGAAGGTAGCTCTTTTGGATATGTCAATCATAATTAACCAGCAGCCTTGCACTCTTATGTTGTTGACTGCAAAGAAACCCCTTTGCAGTGCCTTCTCTTCACAGTAATGTTTATACATGTCTTCCTATTCTACTGAAAAGTATACATGTCTTCCAATTCTACTGAAAATTCTCTTTTATTTCCTGCTACTATCTCCTTTCCTTAATGACATTGCTCACATTAAACCAGTTGCATTTATAAAGAATAAAGAAGAGAGGATGCTGGAAAACCAGCTGGCCTTTTATGCATGACTTCACGAGGTAACAGTCCCTTATTGGAGTATCTGCATCTTGGGTTTCCATGCTCTGAAATATCATTTTTGTTACAGTATACAAGGGTGATGAAGATCAAGAGATAGAGTTATATGAATGCTGCAATACTTAATTAATAATATACAGTGGAAAATATGACTGATCAACCTACTAGAAAGCCCACTTGAACAAATTAGCACATTTTCTCCCATTAGGAATAGCACTATGGGAAGCCACATTTTAAATAGCATGTGGCATAGTGAGCTTGAATTCTGAGCGAGGGATATCAGCCACATGTCATTAATAGCTATTGTGACTAAGCTGGGCAAAGCAGTTGAACCCTCTCCTGGGCTACCCTGACCAAGCAGAGCAGCACATTCATATCAGGGGCCTAAGAAGCACCTCTGCCGCACAATGCTGAGATACATCACCAAATTCTTCCTCATGGTGCACAGGCTGAATCTTCCTTTTCTTCTCCCAAATTATTTAGTTTTATTAATTCTCTTCCCAAATTAATAATGTTCTCCACTTTCAAACATACTTAGATTAATTCTTAGGCCCTTTTTTCTTGCTCTGAGTCAGATAAGGGCAGATACGGATCCTTGACATTATTGTCGGGTTAATTGTGTGTGTGTGTGTGTGATTTCTTCTTTTACTTAGGGTGTAGCTTTTCAGGGTTCTGATCTTTCTTTCTCAGGATTCTCTGATCTGAGCCCCACCTTTCTGCCTATGTAGTCCTATTTGCCATGCTCCCATCCCCTCTGGAACGTTAGCGTGCTAGCTCTTCAGGAACCAGCATATATTCTTCAGTTCACTTACAACTTTAGTACTTGCTTTCTTATCCAAACTTGCATTCTTGATTTATCTTCACTAAGTGTTTATAAGTATTTTACAGATATTATATTCAGAGTTTTATCTGCTTTGTAATGGAAGGAATTTTCAGGACATTTAATTAAGGAAAAAAAATCATCCTGACAACTTGACCAATAAACAACATCATGATAAACGGTGAAGAAATTGATGTTATCAAGGATTTCATTCCTCTTGGATCAACAATCAATGCCCATGGAAACAGTAGTCATGAAATTAAATGATATATTGTATTAGGCAAATCTGCTACAAAAGACCTCTTTAAAGTGTTAAAAAGCAAAGATGTCACTTTGATGCCTAAGGTGCACCTGACTTAAGCCATGATATTTTCAGTCACCTTATAAGTATGCAAAAACTGAACAATGGAAATGGAAGACCAAAGATGAATTAATACAACTGAATTGTGTTGGTGAGAAATATTTAATATACCATGGAGTGCCAGAAGAATGAATGAATCAGTCTTGGAGGAAGTACAACCAGAATGCTCCTTCTAAGTGAAGGTGATGAGACTTTGTCTCGTTTACTTTGGACATGTCATCAGAAGAGACCAGTTGCACAAGAAGAACATTATGCTTGTTAAAGTAGAGGGTTAACAAATAAATAAATAAAAGAGAGACCCTCAGTGACATGATTGACATAATGGCTTCCACAAGGAACTTCAACATAGCAACAAGTGTGAGGATAGCATAGGACTAGGCAGCATTTTGTCCTGTTATGCATGATGTTGCTATGAGTCAGAGCTGACTCGATAATACCTCAGAACAACAACATCTGCCAAATGGCTGGAAGTAGAATTTCAATCTATACATTTCTTTAACACTCTTTCTTTTATAGATTCTTTTATATCATTGTCTTATCAGAACTTCATCATATTCCCATAAGGCAAATGTTATTTCCCACATCACTCAAGCAAGGAAAATAATCCATAGAGAGCTTATCTCGTTTCCCACAGAATCTGGGAACAATGGAACCACACTATTCAATTCAATTCAATAGCATTTCTCCCAACCTCTAGCTTGTTATTTTTTCTTTATTCATGAAACATTTTTTTGATGTATGTCTCTTATATACTCAGCTATGAACAAGCTCCCAGAATTAAAAAAAATAAATAAACCATGGTCATTCTCCTTAAGGATCATATATATTCACAGTTTAGATAGATAGGTAAACAAAGTAATTTCAGGTCAGTAAAAGCAATGATGGTGGTATGATCAAGGAAAGAAGAATGTAGTTTCAAGACAAGAGAAATAGTTTAGAGGTTAGGGTGGAAGTAACAGTCAAAAGAAGGAGATGGCACCTGGCCTCAGTCATGAAGGACAAGAATTTTATTGGATAGACAAAAATAGCAGAAAGTATCACTCTAACCAAAGTGACTAGCCTAAGCAATGACAATGAGGCGTGGAATGAGGAACTGTGGTTGTAACTTTGTGTGGCTGGAACATGGAACCCAAAATGGCACATTGGTTACAAGTTGTAGAGATAGGCAAAGGTCAAATGATGGGAAATTTTGAATACCATAACTAGAAGTATAGACCTTATCCTGAGGACATTGAGATCCCTATAATATGTTTGAGCAAGAGAGTAACATAATCGGATATGTACTTTTAGAAAGATGATTGAAAACATTTGTATAAATTTACTTCCCATTACACCACATACCTCCCACCATGGATATTTTGGTGTTGGTTAGAGTGACTTTGAATTCCCTGGGTGGTGCAAATGGTTAGCACATTCAGCTGCTAACCAAAATGTTGAAGGTCTGAGTTCACCCAGAGGTGTCTTAGAAGAAAATTCTCGTGATCTACTTCCAAAAAGTCAGCCATTGAAAACCCTAGGGAGCACAATTTTGCTCCAACACACATTGGATCACCATGAATCAGAATCCACTCAACTACAATTGGTTTGGAGTGACTTTACAGGCTCCAGGGGTTCAGTGCTCAAGGAACAACCTACTAATGGCCATGAGAAAACCTCAAGGTTAAGTAGTTCCTTTCTTTTTTGAAATCCTGAAACTTTGTAAATTTCTAAACCACTTGGTTTGAGAAAGAGATAGTCCATAGTACCATTCTTCTCTCTCTCCTGAAAATATCCCAGCTGGTCCACAGCATCCTCTGAGATCCAGCCAAACAAGATTATGCTACTGCTGATCAGCCACAGCTGGGAGCTGGTCAGACTGGCATCTCTCCAATCAATCAGCATCCAGAGGTTTTATGACTGTGAAAGCTTGTTAAATTACATTAAAAGAAAAATAAATCTGCATGAATCAATTTGACATATTACATCTGGGTGATGATGATAAAAGGACAAAAGCTTTCTAGAAGAAGGCTGCTCGTCTTGGCTACTTTAGCTTGGGGCCCACACATTTCTATTATAGAAGTTCTCTCATTTCTATGTGTGGTAGTTAAGGTTGTTGTCAACTTGGCTGAGCCTGATTGAGTGGCTGGGCAGCTGGATATAGTTATTCCCCACAGTGAGATTGGTAATTAACTCCATGTTAGAATCTACTGGAGCAGCTGAGTAGCTGTTTTAGGGATATGGGCTGCTTCCAGTACATAAAGGAGCTCTGGTAGCATAGTGGCTAAGGCACTTGACTGCTAACCAGAAGGCTGGCGGTTCAAACCCACCAGCCACTCCTCGGAAGGAAGGTTGGGCAATCCTACTTCCGTGGTGATACTGCCTCGGAAACCCAAGGAGGGGTCGCTATGAGTCGGAGCCGACTCGACGGCAAATAACAACAACCAGTATATAAGAAGCAACTTTGAGGAAGATCTCTAGCTGATAGCACACTTGAATCCTATATGTAGCTGTGTGGTTATTCAGCAGTCTGCCACATTGCAGTGCCGATCTTGGGACTTTTAACAGACTTGAATTAATGGCCTGCTGTGTGGTTTGGTAATATTTGGACTGTACCTTTTCACTTGTTGACCTTGGGTTTGTCAGCCTCAGCAGCTGGCAGTTGCCTGAGTGAAGAGATGTCTCTAGCTTCAGTGGGCCAGGAGCCAGAGGCAGAGCTGAAACCTAAGGTCGAGGGGCTTTCACTCAGCCCCCAGAGCCTGGCACTTTGAACTCAGACTTCTGGCCTCCAGAGCTGTAAGAAAATAAACTCCTGTTTGTTAAAGCATCCCATATGTGGTATATTGTCAGAGCAGCACTAGGTACCCAAAACACTGTGCTCTTAGAACTGTTTGTTTACATGTGACTCCTCCTACCCCAAACTCCTTAACCTTTTTATTCACAGTGCCTGACACAAGTAGGTACTTCATAGATGTTTGTTTATTGAAAGTTTGAATGAATTCATAAAATATATTTTCAACTGGATAATTCATTAAGTACTGATAATATGAATAACCAGATTCCATCGTCTGTAGGTTCTGAACCTAAAATCTAATATGAAAACAAAGTAGCAGACAGCACCTACTATGTGCCAAGTATAGGGGATAAAAAGTAAATGGCATGGGCCCTTCCCTTAAGTGATCACTCCTGATAAGGAGGAAGAGAAGTACCCCACTCTAGGGTAACAAGCACTGTGATAGATATATCGACAGAGTGCTACGGATTACAGAGGAGAGAGATATAATCCTGCCTAGGGTGCTGGATTGAGCAGAGGGTCAAGGATTGCTTCCAGAGCTAGAACTGAATGAGAAACAAGAACTACAATTTTGTTTTACTAATCATGTGTAATGATGTATAATAACAATGCTGCACAGTGTGATTGATGCTACAGCTAGGTTATGTGTCCAAACGCAACACAGTATGAACCCGAGGAGCAAGTCATCACCTGTTACCTGTACCTGAATTTTAAGGCAGCCTGAGCCAAGGCATGGAGATATGAAGCAAATTGTCTAAGGAATTTTATGTATCTGGGGCATAGAGCAGCTGGAACCATTTAAGCATGGCAGAGAATCAGATTTGCATTTTGGAGGAGGTTGCATTTGAAAGGTTGAAACTGGAATCCAGGACACTTTGCCTTGGGAGGCTGTTCTAATAGTCTAGGTCTGAAAAATAAAAGCGTTTGCATTTCACAAGTTGAAAAAATCTTAAACAATTGAGTTCAAAATATTTGTTCAGACCTGGAAATAAATGAGGTCTGTCGTCGTTGTTGTTATGTGCCCCATCAAGTTGGACCTGACTCATAGCGACCCCTCCTTGGGTTTCCAAGGCAGTATCACTATGGAAGTAGATTACCCCATCTTCCTTCCGAGAAGTGACTGGTGGGTTTGAACCGCCAGCCTTCTTGTTAGCAGTCAAGTGCCTTAGTCACTATGCTACCAGAGCTCCAAATGAGGTCTAGGTAACATAAATAAAATTGATTGTCACCCAAACATTATGTGTTTTGTGTCATTATAAATAGGAAGCAATATGTCTAAGTAGGGATCACCAAAACAAGTGTCCAAAGGCAGATAATATAGATAACTGATGGGGATGATGTTTTATAAGGATTTTTGTTATTATGGTACATATATATATATATATATATATATATATACA
>NW_006921741.1:2529622-2556598 GCF_000298275.1 Orycteropus afer afer | reverse complement strand
CACACCATAATAACAAAAATCCTTATAAAACATCATGGCAAACAACAACAACATATATATATAAAACACACATTTGCCATTTCAACATTTTTTACATGCACAATTCAGTGAATGAATTACATTCTTAATGTTTTTTTTAAAAAAAGCTGTATTCTTTCTGCTTTTTTTTTAGTAAAAAGTAAAATCCTTCTTCTGTAGGAAACATATTCTCTCTTAAAAAAAAAAAATAAAATAAAGCTCTAACTTTCCCATTTTTGATAGAACTCAGTTGAGCTCACCTGGACTTCTGAACTACAGAACTGTGAGATAATTATGGGAATTGTTTTAAGCCACTGAGTTTGTTGTAACTTGTTGCTCAGCAATAGAAAATACTTAATTCATTTTCTATATTCTCCTTCCCTCATTCACTCAGTTCAGCCACACTGACCTCCAACTCTTCCCTGACAACACCAGGGACAATCCCACATTAGGGCCTCTGCACTGACTATTTCCTGTGGCTGGAATGTTGTTCGTCCACGTGTCCACATTGTGAGTTTTCTCCCCTTCTTCAGTCTTTCCTCTAATGTCACCTTCTCAGAGAAGCCTACCCAGCTCCACCCTGCCACAACCACTCTCTCTTACACTCTTCTGCTTTTCTTTTTTTCCAAAGTACGTATTGCTTTCTAACATAAACATATAAAGAACTAATTTATTGTATCTGTTGCTTGTGGGTACATGCCTCTGTGAAGGCAAGAATCTTTATTTTGTTTGCATACATCCAAAGCACCTGGAACAGTTTCATCGAATGTTACAGAGCCCATAGTAGTTACTCACAAAGTATTTGTAGAATAGAATTAATTAATGCTATGTTAAGTCACCTCTGACTTAAAGTAATGCTATGTAATATGCTGTCCAAATTGTGATATGTATTTGATACTCTTCCTTATAATAAGGATACATGTAGAGGTAATGCATTGCTTTATTCATGGATATGTGGTAGCAAATAACAGACTGTCAGCATTATTATGGGACTATATCAGGTAGGTCTTTGCCATTCTTACATCACTAATAGCAGGAAAATCTAATATATAAAAGTGTATAGAAGAGGAATTTCAGTAATTGAAACAGATGTTTGGAAGAGGAGGGTGGGTGGTACAAATGCACCCAAGTCAAACCTAAGGCTTTCAGAATGTGTTTTTGAAAACTACTGATAGCGAAAATTGAACTACATGCCTTCTTGTATCCCTTAGAATTCCAAAATTCTATGATTTTCAGACCTCTACACACCCTCAATGAACTGGTGGTTCAAGATTCCATCTCTCACCTATTATTAATTACCCTCTCTCTCAGAACCCAAATTCCTAGTGTTTGTTTCCAAGTACTTCAGAACATCTCCATATGAATACTCCACCATTACCTGGAACTCAGCAAGTCAGAAATCTCAAGCATACTCATTTATGCGGGATTCTATTTCCCCCTCCCATTTACCAGTTACTTAGCTATTCTTTCTCCCTGCCTCCTCTAATGCCTGCCTGAGGCAATCTCTGGACCTACTCATTCTTCTCTCAAAAGTCTTTTCTCAGTTTGCCTTTTTTTTTCGTTTTCACTGCCATGACCCTTGTTTCATCAGTGCCTCATACCGAGATTCCTTGCATGATACTCCAACTGTTTTTTCTGCCTCTCATTGTATCCATAACCCCTTATCACCCTACATATGGCTGTCTGTTAATCTTCCTAAAATAGATTCAAATATCCTTGGTGCCCCCAAAGTCTTCCCATGATTCCTCACTGCCTCCAGAGTAAATTTTAATGAACAGTCAAACAAATAACAAACCCATAGGGTGCCCCGTAAGATCTTTCTTGATCTGGCCCATTCTCTTGTCCCCAGAATTCTCTCCCTTCTTTTGGATATACTCACTCTACTATGTACCTGTTGTGGTGCTCAAGGCAGGAACAAATGTTTTAAACAAAGGAAATGTGAAGTGGGTCTAGTTTAAGAAAATGTTTTGGAAGTAGGGAATTATTTTACAAAGTATTTTTGTAATTGTTTCAGTGAGGAACTAAGATATCTGCCCTGACTTTAACTTCTTTTTTGATGTGCAAATAGGAATCCATTCTCATAGGTAGTGAATTGCTGGTATTATAGATCCCAGTGAAAGTAAAAGCAACCTAACTCTTAAGTGAGTCACTCTGTGAAATGTGTTCTCCATTTGTTTCTTCAGGGAGCCGCGCAAGGTGGTCCTACACAAAGGCTCCACAGGACTGGGCTTCAACATTGTGGGAGGGGAAGATGGAGAAGGTATTTTTGTGTCCTTCATTCTGGCCGGTGGACCAGCAGACCTAAGTGGGGAGCTCCAGAGAGGGGACCAGATCCTATCGGTGAGTATTACTCTTTACTCTTCATTCTTGACACCAAAGTGAAAAAGCCATTATCAATTATGGCTGCAAAAACACCTTAATTAAAGAGGAAGAATGGATGATAGCCTTATGGCTTTAGTGGTGCGCTAAGTTTAGATGATATTCAGGTGCTTGATACTTATTACACTTAACATTCCTCAGATAAAAGAGTCGGTGGTCTTTTTTGAATTTTTTTAGACACATATCCTACTATTGCAACATTGAAAATTATGCCTTTTTAAACTGATATATTACTTATTTGAAAAATGCAGTTCCTATTTTCCAAACAGTTGACTGTATTCTACCAAGAGCACAGTTATAGCATGTATAGTTTTATGTCTATAACTATGAAACAAAGTACCTAAAATAATACTATACCCAGTTTTGGAGATTGTGATGAGTAGTATCAGAATTATCATTTACCTAAGTACAAAAATTACTTGCCACAATTTATTAATCACATATTATTTGCTAATCATTATACAAAGTAATTTTTTTTATTTACACCATCACACCGAAAGTTATTTTATATGAAGAAAATAAGGTTCAGAGTTTAAGTAACTTGACAAAGAGAGAAAAACTAGAGAGAATCAGGGCTGGGATTAAAATATTGTATTTTGATGCTCATCACATCTACCTTCCCTCCTTTCTTTCCCTATTTCATTTCTTTTATTCAACTATTTATTGTCTCCCCACCCCCACTACATCAAGCTACTTTCCTGGTATACACTCAATGATGACTAGTGAAATCCTTTGTAAATATCAAGCCCATATTAGAGTTTTTGTAATCATGTGAATAATAGTGGAGAATTACTTAAAGACTATACTTTTATGGCTGAGGATATGGTTCATAACACAATGAAACATTTAGTTTGTGGTTTTCATTGTGTACTTAGAAAAATTTGTTTTCATTTAATAGTTACAATTTTTAGTTAGCATTTTCTAAGTGACCTTATATTTGTTAGCTATCATTCTCTTGGGAGCTCTGGTAGTGTAGTGCCTAAGGCACTTGACTGCTAATCAGAAGGCTGGTGGTTCACACCCACCAGCCACTCCTCAGAAAGAAGGTTGGGCAACCTACTTCCATAGTGATACTGCCTTGGCAACCCAAGGAGAGGTCGCTATGAGTCTGGTCTGACTCGCTGGCACATAACAACAACAACATCATTCTCTTAAGCACAGTGGGTAGATCTCTCTTTCTCTCCCTTTCACATACACACACACACGCACACACACAAACACAGACACACACACATGACTTACCTATATAGTATAAGTCAGTTGACGCAAGTAAAGTGTCTGCCACTGTGCATGGATGCCCTTGCCTATGTGTTCCTGCGGTTCACCAGTGCAAGCAGCCTCTATTTACACATCACATAGATCTCTGGAAGGTTGTTGGGTATGGGAGAAATAAGATAAGGTCCAATTCCAGGACTTGTTCTGCCATGCAAGGGCTGAACCTCATTCTTTCAACTGCTTCTCCTCTACCTATTTCTTAGACATTTAAAATTATATATAAGTACAATCAGCAGCTATTAAACCTTATTTCCAATATCTATTTATATATCTGTCATCCTCAGAAGTTCCTGAAAGCCAGTTCTCTTACTGATTTTACATCCTTAACACATAGCACAGTGCCTGCCACATAGCAGTCTCTTAACAGACTTTCAATGAATGAAAAGGTATTGAATAAGTATGGTGGCATTTTAAAAAGTTGCTATCCTGGAAGATTGACTCTAAAATTCTGTCTAAAACATACTAACATATTTTCATAATCCTGGCTCAAATTTATAGACTAGGGGACCGCTCTGTCATTTCATCACTGTCAAGATTCATATTATCACAGCACTTTCTGAGATATGAAGCACTTCCACATATTTTAATTCTGGGGATTCTCAAAGAAATTCTAAGTGTCAAGATAGGTCATTATTGCTTCTGTTTTCTAGATTAAGAAAAGAGAATTCAGAATGGTTAAATGATTTTCCAAAGCCTATAAAGTTGCACTGAAAATTAAGTTTTGACCCCAAATCAGTGTTCATTCTCCTCACAGCACAATCTCTTCAAAAGCTTGTCAATAGTATTTATTCTAAACTTTCTTGGTGCACACCACACTTGGGAACACATAGACCTATAAAGAGATAATAGTTACATGGTGCTTTTGAGTTACTCACTATGTTAACTAACTTTATCTCATGACAACCCCATGCTTTATATGCTCATTTTAATGATGAGCAAAGTGAGACACAGAGATGACATAAGATTCTCTAACTCTGTTTAAATGAGAAATCCACAAAGCTATAGGTTTTGTTTGTCCTAAACTCAGTACATGTGGGAGAAAATGAATGGAATAATAATCCTCCTGTGGCTCAAAAAAGAGCACACAAGTATTTTTGCTTTTGGAAAATAAACATAGCCATTTAATTATCATTCCCAGGAGCACACAGTAAGTGAGGCAACTAATCAGAACAATGGTCTTTTTAGATATTACAATCACAGAATACAGCAACAATCTCTAAAGTTCAAATATCATGTAAGAAGACCCCTTTTGGGATATAACATTAGCAAGGACAATTCAATGCTGAAAATATCATCTGTTTTTTGAAACAGAAAGGGAAGAGGGAACATTTCTGTTTCTGAGCTTGTTGAAATTTATTTAATCTTTCGCTGGAAAGTGATTAGGTGTAAGACTACTAGAATCTCCTTGGTTAACACTGACAGAAAAAAAGCAGGCTTGAGAGGCTCAAAAATTACAATACGAAAAGGAAATATGGCAGAATAGAGTTACTAACAATAGAATATGAAGGATATCATATTCTACATCTACAGCTTACACTAGACATAGAGATGCAAGCTATACACTACTGGTTGGGAAAAATAGTAATTAAATGTAAACTCACAACATACCACAAGATCCTGTAAGATTAATTTGCAAATATGTCATGCTAACAGCAATGTAGTAAGATCAGAGAAGAAAAAAAGAATCCTCAGTGATGGAGCTGGGGGTGATGTATGAGCTCAACTGGTCTTCATTGAGAAAAGACTTGTATATAAACAGTGGCCTTTCTAATCTGGGGCGGAATGCCCAGGCCTATTTAGCAGAATTATTCTTCCACACAAACTATAGAATCTTCCTAGATAGTTTACTTATTAATGGTTTAATTTGTGTCAGATAACATACTAGGGCTTGAGATTTCAAAGATGAATTGAGATAAATATTCTGTCCTAAAAATATTCACAGCCTGAACGTGGTCTGTCAGTACGTCATTTATCATATATCTGCATCTCTGCGGCATTGTAAGGAAAGAGAGACGGCAGTGACAGACTAGAGTATGTCATAATGTAAGTTCTAAATCAATGTTAGCTATTATCATTATTAAATACAGTGCCTTAGAATGTGTCAAATATTAAAAAAAAAATAATCAGCTAACCACATGTAAGGAATCTTTGTTTTAGATAGTTGGAGCTGTTCCATTTTTGGAACAGGGGTTGAACTTGATCAGCATTTCCAAAATTGTGTTTCACACAATAATATTAGGATTTTCATGATTCCCTGGTACCAGGCTCTTTCGCTTTGTAACTTCTCAAAAATATCTCTTTACCAGTGTAACTTGGAAATCTCCAAGAAGCAGAGGAAGTGTGCAATTTTTCCCAAAATATGTTTCACCACTGAACCTTTACATCAAGGAACATCTACAAGGACACCAATAGTGGGAAACACTTGAATAGTTAGTTCCCATTCTTGACTGTGTTCCTACAAAGTGGTCATTCTTGCTTATAAAGAGAAAGGAACTGGTCTTTTGCTGTCTTTAAGATTATGGGCGCCACCTACTGTTCGTGCCTTGTTAAAGCACATTGCGTTGCAACCCGAAGATGGAGGGCACCAAAGCTCCACTGTAGGAATTTATCCCCTGCCAGCACCCCAGTTCCAGAACTAAAGTAATTTAAATCCTGGAAGGTAAAAAAATTGTCACCTTATATGTATTATTCATGGTCTTTTCTCTTTAATTTCTCTTTTGTCTATTTTGCTTCTCAAAGATTTGTTGTAGAGTCTTATCCAATAGCTGAATTATCTTCCTGAGGTATTTGTGGAGAGGAATTTAGGACATTCGACATGCAATCAAATTAACTAGTGCACTGTCCTCCTCAGGCATTGTTCCTGCAGAGGGAAAGATAGAAATGCTTCTGTTATTACTTGTTTCAACGCTCTGTTACGAAAAAAAAAATGTGGAGCAGAGTACATAGAAGCAGCAATACCCCTAGAAAGAGATTCTTTCTTGTCTCTCTAAGCAATTGCAGTTTGTTCATTTCCAAGGAATCTAAAAAAGATCACCCTTGCTGACCTTATTAATGCCATCACTCACTCTTGATGGACTTTAAGTACTTAACTGTGTTCCAAGGTACATGATTAGAGAAATGT
Organism: Orycteropus afer afer; assembly: GCF_000298275.1. Classification (NCBI taxonomy): domain Eukaryota; kingdom Metazoa; phylum Chordata; class Mammalia; order Tubulidentata; family Orycteropodidae; genus Orycteropus; species Orycteropus afer. The sequence continues at coordinate 2,549,805 of NW_006921741.1, read as the reverse complement.
ATTGCCAGAGGTGAAATGCTACAGCTATTGAGGTGAGTGTATAATAGATAGTTATAAAATTTTAACTTTAAATTGCTTTTTGTATTTGGAAAGAATACAAATAAGTCACACAGCTCACCTCAAACTCAATTTACTTTGTTGGCTTCGTGTGTAGAGCCATGTGTGAGGGAGGACCTTATTTGCCAAGACCTGGTCCTCAAGTTATTCATGTGGCATACTGACAAGTTCAGTCTTGTATTGTTACCTCAAATGACATCTCTAAACCTCCAGTGATATTAAGGCTGAAGCCTAACCCCTTAAACTCCCAAACTACCCCCCCCCAAAAAAGAAAAAGTTCTAAATTACTTCTTACAGTCCCTGAAGTGTTCTTCCCGAATACTTACAGACTTTGTACCTTCTAGTTACCCTGCTGTGTCTTCCATGTCCTTCCTCTCCAGCTCTGGAGACCCAGTGAACGAGTCTCGCTTTCAGTTTTTGGTGCTGGAGGATTTGCCTTGAAGGTCTTCTTCAGTATTCCTGGAATGTGCACTCCCCAAGTTACCAGAGTGGTTCTAAGACTTGTGCAAAGGGTTGCAGAAAGGACATCTCCCCTGCTCTGGGCCACGTTGTCCCCTAAAGTGCAATCACTTAAACCAGAAGTCCTACAAAGTTTGTCACCTAAGTAACACCTTCAGCTTCTCTCCTCTGTGCCTCAACATCAGATTCATCCATATTCCAGCAAAACTGTCACCCCTCCTTCAGGAACAAACATCTGTCCCAGCTCTAGTCATCTCTGTCCAGGACAGCATTTCCTCTGTCCTACTTCCACACTCCTTCCTGAACCCTTCCCACCAAAAAGTAAAAGTCTCAGAAACCAATTGGCTCAAACACAGCAGTATATATTTACAAACTCAAATGATTCAACATTTCCCTTCAGGTTACACATCTTTGTATACATCTTTGTGGCCAAAAGGCCCATCATAATTTTACTCAAAGAAACAGTATTTTCTAGAGGGAATACTGAACATCTTTAGTTTTAGAAACAGAAATAACATGCAATTTTGTGAGCCCCTGATTTTTTTCAAGATATCAAAAACTCAGGGTCCTGTATCAACCAGAGCACCCTCTTATACAACTTCAGAGTGAACTTTAATCAAATAGAGTTGATGATTTCTTTGAAAAGGTAATGAAGCCTCTTGCCCTAAGCCTTTAGTCCCAGGCTTTGAACCAGTTTTGCCTCCCTAAGTTCTGGCAGCCATGTAGACTTCTCCCAGTGCCTTTAGTGATAGGATAATATACACATACCAGCAAGGAAGACCACTTAATACTACTACTATTCAAATTTATGCACCAATCACTAAAGCCAAAGATGAAGAAATTAAGATTTTTACCAACTTCTGCAGTCTGAAATTGACCAAACATACAATCAAGATGTATTGATGATTACTGGTGATTGGAACATGAAAATTGGAAACAAAGAAGTAGCAATATTTGGAAGATATGGCTGTGGTGATAGAAATGATGTCAGAGATCACATGATAGAAGTTTTGCAAGACCAACAACTTATTCATTGCAAATACCTTTTTCAACAACATAAGCAGTGACTACACACATGGATCTCACCACATAGATTACTTAGGAACCAAACTGACTACATGTATGGAAAGAGATATCAATCAGTTATACCATTAGTGAAAACAAGGCCAGGAGCTGACTATGGAACAGACCATCAATTGCTCATACACAAGTTCCAATTGAAGCTGAAAAAAACTGAAACAAGTCCACGTGATCCAAAGTATGACTTGATTATATCCCATCAGAATTTAGAGACTATCTGAAGAATAGATTTGGCACACTGAACATCAATGACTGAAGACGGACAAGTTGTGTGATGACATCAACAACATCCTACATGAAGAAAGGAAAAGGTCATTAAAAATACAGGAAAGGAAGAAAAGACAAAAATGGATGTCAGAAGAGACTTTGATACTTGCTCTTGAATGGAGAGTAGCTAAAGTGAATGGAAGAAATGATGAAGTAAAACAGCTGAACAGAGGATTTCAAAGGGCAGCTCAAGAAGACAAAGCAAAGTATTATAATGAAATGTACAAAGACCTGGAGTTAGAAAACCAAAAGGGAAGAATATGCTCAGCATGTCTCAAGCTGAAAGAACTGAAGAAAATATTCAAACCTTGAATTGTAATATTGATGAATTCTATGGGCAACATATTGAATGATGCAGGAAGTGTCAAAAGAAGATGGGAGGAATATACAGAGAAAGTGTACCAAAATGAATTGGTCAGTGTTCATCTATTTCAGGATGGAGCATAGCATCAAGAACTGATTGTACTGAAGGAAGAAGTCCAAGCTGCACTGAAGGAATTGGTGAAAAACAAGGCTCCAGGAAGTGATGGAATATCCATTGGCATGTTTCAACAAATAGATGCAGCACTGTAGGCATTTACTCATTTATGCCAAAAAATTTGGAAGACAGCTACCCAGCCAACCAAGCAGAAAAGATCCATATTTGTGCCCATTCCAAAGAAAGGTGATCTAATAGAATGTGGAAATTATCGAACAATATCATGAATATCACATGCAAGTAAAATATTGCTGAAGATAATTTAAAAATGGTTTTAGCAGTATATTCACAGGGAACTTCCAGAAATTTAAGCTGGATTCAGAAGAGGATGTGGAACGAGGGTTATCATTGCTGATGTCAGATGGATCTTGGCTGAAAGCAAAGAATACCAGAAAGATGTTGGCCTGTGTTTTACTGACTATATAAAGCCATTTGACTTTGTGGATCATAACAAATTATGGATAACATTGTGAAGAATGGGAATTCCAGAACACTTAATTGTGTTCATGAGGAACCTCTACATAGACAAGAGGCTGTCATTTGAATAGAACAAGGAGATACTGCATGGTTTAAAAATTAGGAAGGGTGTGCCTCAAGATAGTATCCCTTTACCATACTTACTCAATCTGAATGCTAAGCAAATAATCTGAGAAGCTGAACTATATGAAGAAGAACAAAGCATCAAGATTGAAGGAAGACTCATTAACAATCTGTGATATGCAAATGACACAATCTTGAAGATGACTTGAAGCACTTACTGAAGAAGATCAAAGACTACAGTCTTCAGTATGGATTACAGCTCAGCATGAAGAAAACAAAAATCCTGACAACTAAACCAATAAGCAGCATTAAAATAAATGGAGAAAAGATTGAGGGTCAGGGATTTCATTTTACTTGGATCCACAACCAACAGCCATGGAAGCAGCAGTCAAAAAATCGTATCATATCGCACTTGGCAAATCTGCTGCAAGAGACCTCTTTAAAGTGTAAAAGAGCAAAGATGTTACTTTGAATAGTAAAGTATGCCTGCCACAAACCATGGTATTTTCAGTTGCCTCATATGCATATGAAACTGTACATGAATAAGGAAGACTGAAGAAGAGTTGATGCCTTTGAATTGTTGTGTTGGCAAAGAATACTGAAAATTCTATGGAGTGCCAGAAGAATGAACAAATCTTTCCTGGAAGAGAAGGCGCTTTGGTGACATAATGGATAAGACATTCGCCTGCTAACTAGATTAGTGGTTCAAATCCACCAGCTCCTCTGCAGGAAGAAGATTAGGCAATCTACTTTTGTAAAGATATATAGCCTTGGACACCCAGTGGGGGTCACCACTGGCTTGGTGGCAGTGGGTTTTGGTTTTTCTGTCCTAGAAGAAGTGCAGCCAGAATGCTTGTTAGGATTGGAAATGGCCAACTTTGCCTCACCTACTTTGGCCATGTTGCCAGAAGGGACTAGTTCCTGGAGAAGGGTAGCATGCTTGGTAAAGGAGAATGTCAGCAAAAGGAAGATGCTCAATGAGATGGACTGACACAGTGGCTGCAGTGACACAGGGCTTCAGCACAGCAAGGATTGTGAAGTTGGAGTAGGACTGGGCAGTGTTTCATTCTGTTGTACATAGTGTCACTGTGAGTCAGAGATGACTCGACAGCACCTAACCACAACATAACAAAGAAAACCCTATTCCCAAATGGGATTATATCTGCCAATGTAGGATCTCAACATATATTTTGGGAAAACACTATTCAGTCCATAACAGTGCTGGAAATATCTAGGCACTAGGGATACAACATTAAAAACACAGTTTGTGTCACTGGTGACCTAACAACCTCATGATGGGAGACAGACACATAAATAGGTGTACTATTGAAAGTGCTAAGGGTAAATTCTAAGGACATAGGGGCATAAATGAACTGTTATCCCTAATGGTTGTTGTGTGGTAGAATTCTCACCTCTCTAAGGGAGACCCAGTTTTACCTTGTGCGCAGCCACCACCCATCTGTCAGTGAAGGCATGCATGTTGCAGTGACACTCAGCAGGTTTCAGCAGAGCATCCACACTCAGATGCACTAGGAAGAAAGGCCTGGTGCTATACTTCAAGAAAAAAACAACAATTAGGAATCACAATGGTCTGATATGCAACTGATCACAGGGCTGATACCTGTGCTGGTACCTGCCAGCATTTCATTCTATTGTGCTCGAAGTCGCAGTGAGTCAAGGGCTGACTGGATGCAAAATAACAGCAACAACATCATTAGCCTGTGAATGTTGAAGGCTTACTGCAGACATATCTGCCCAAGAAAGAAGGCCCAAGGAAGAGGGAAGAATGGAGAATTAGGGTAAAATGCCTAACATGTATTGAGTGTCTGCTTAACACCAAGAATCATGCTGTCTATTGCAACATGATTTAATTGACTCCTCAGAACAACTTTGTTGGGATGGCAGCTCAAAGAAATTAAGTTAACTTAACCAAGATCCCACATATAATCAGTGATAGCAGAAATACTTGAACTGTTACTCCTTCTGATTTCAAAGCTATGGTCTTGTGACAAAGCCAGCCTTCAGAAAGAAATGGAGTTTTGTGATTTGCCTATGTCTGAGACTTTCAGCACTCAAAGCCCAGTGAGTGAGAAAAATATAAATGCCTGAAATAATAGAATACTTTAAGGAGACACGTGTGCTGCCATAGGAACCCATTACACTGACAGACTCTAAGATTGATGTGATTTAGGAACAAGGTATAAATCTTCTGAAGCTTCCATGCAGGGGAAGCACTGTTTCTTATTCATCTCTTCATATCTATTGGTTAACAGGGAATGTTTAATGAATGAATGTTCAAATGAATGAATGAATGAGCAGCTTATCATTGTTCACTTCTCTGAATACAGGTAGGGATCCCACAGCACCCTGAAAAGTTATAGGGCCCTTCAACTCTGCCAAGTCGGAATATATTAAAGCTTTTATCTTCCTGGCCAGAGGAGCATGCTTTTACTTCCAAACACAGCAGACGTTTCCTAATTGACTGATAGGAATACCCTTACATCAGAAAAGTGTTAAATATTCTAAAGCCAAAAAAAACCAAACTCATTGCCATCAAGTCAAATCTGACTTATATCAACCCTGTGTTTCCAATGCTATAAATCTTTTTGGAAGTAGATTGCCCCATCTTCCTTCTGTGGAACAGCTGGTAGGTTTGAACCACTAACCTTCTGGGTAGCAGCCAAATACCTTATCTACTACACCACCAGGGGTCCTTGTTAAATATTCTGTTACACACTAAATGTTATATATATATATATATTTACACGTTTGTTATAATAAATATACTCTACTTCCAAAAAGATGTTCAGGTGGTTAAATTTTCCTATACAAGCTGCAAAAGATGGATCAATGCCCAATCTGAGTACTTCTCCATTAAAGCATTAAAATTTGGCTATAATAGTTGGCCACTGATAAAGGAAAAACCTTGCAGAGAGATCTCAGGTAGGAAGGTAAGAGTGAGATAGAATGCTCAACTGAAATGGACAGACATTTGCCTCTGCATATTTTGCTGGCTGATCCCTAATAACACCATATATCTATTTAATATAAAGTCCTTTCCTTTAGGCTATCTCATTTGATCTTCACAGCATCCCTTTACGATGCCATCTGACACAAGAGGAAACAAAGAGTTCAGTGATTTTCTAATTTAGACTGTTAGACTTCAGGCATAGCCTACTCCCATCACAATGAGCTTCCTTACCCCCTGTGCTCACTACTTTAGGAGTGGGAGCTTTGAGTGTATTTGCCACTCAGGGTTCTTGACTTTAGGAAACAGACATCAGCTCTGGGTGATTTAAATGGGAAATAATTTTATTGGAGAGAGAACAGCTCTCAGGATTATTCGAAAGACTGGGAAGCGGACTAGGTGGCTAGAGAGTCAGTCTATTAAGGATGATGTTCCTGAGGTTATCACTGGGCACTGACTGCCACACTGCTAGAGGTGTTATGAAAAAAAATCTCTTTCTTTCTCCCTGCACCTTACATTGGCATGAGGATTCGAAGTTCCTGACAAGAATATCTGCTTGACCTGCTCTGTTCTAGCTACCAAGCAGTGGGAAGAGGGAATATGCATGCCTCTCCAGCTTCTGTAGTGGAATATGCCTCCTTCCTGTCTCTGATTGCCCTAAAATGATAGGGATATTTGGACACTGCTCAGCTAAATAATAAATGTCCATTAGAGACCATTTGGCTCACTGTGTTCTATATAAGGATCTTTTTACCTCTAGGATCTTGAGCATCATAGTTGCTTCATGAACAACAGAACTTATTTTTTGAAGAGTAACCTCCAGTGGCAGGGAGGTAGGCCTGTATTTGGCCAGGAGTGCTTCATTTAACACTGCTCACTCAACCATTTCAACAAGAGAACATGCAAGGGCTAGATCTTCCAAATGTCTGTAGAAAATTAAGTCTTCATTTCCAACAGGAATGAGTTCCTGTTTCCAGGACTTTGGGTCCAAAACTAATTAAAATTTTGTTTTCAAGATAAAGGGATTTATATGCCAATTGTTCTTTGTCTGGAAAGTCACAGATAGTGCAGCAATAAACAACTATAGATACCTTCTAACAAATGAATCATCAGTTCTTTTGACATAAATTCACATTTTGGTCTTTCAGAGAAATAAGGAGCAAATCAGAATCGAGCATGGCCCCCAGTTCTGTTGTTCTTACTTTGGTTGGAAATGAAAAAAAAAAAAAAGTATAGAAAATATGGTATTCCATATTCGTTTAGCAAATATCAACTGCATTCCTACCCTGGACAAGACATCATGCTTGGTACTAGAGATGCAGCAGTGAATGCAATGGGCACAGTCCTTACCTCATAAAGCTTGTTATTTGCTGGGAGCACATAGTAGAGGGACATGACTAAGATTGGGGGACCACAAAGATATCCCTGAAAAACTGATGTCTTAGCTCAGGCTTGAAGAATATATACTCAGTCCAGGCAAGGAAAGGAAGCAAAAGCAAAGCAAGAAGTCAGCATTATCCAGTTGCCCAGACAGCAGTACGAGCTTACCATATACAAAGTCCTGAGGGCTCTAGAGTAGCTAGGGTAGAGAGAAAGAGAAGGAAGGAGGGAAGCTATAGGTACAAAGGGAGGGTCTCGTATACCTTATAAGTCCTTTAAAAGGGGGAATTTGAATGAAAGGGCAGGGAGAACTTATGGAAAGGTTTGAACAGGGTAATAGCATGAAGAGTGTTGATAGAATCCAAGAAGTTGTCATGAAAGATTAAAAAAAAAGCCTGACTTTGAAGTCAGGCAGACACAGGGTCCATTACGAGTTTCACCATCTTTCATTTTTGTGGTCTTGACAAAGTTATTTAAATTTCTCAAATCTCATAATTGTAATGTATAAGATAATTGTAATCAGATCATGTGAAATGCCTACCACCTAGGAAGCAATCACACATCTTTTATCCCCTCTTACATTTCACACGAAATTGGATGTCATTTCTCTCAGGACTGACCATAGGGTGCTTACTAAATTAGTAAATTAGCCTTTTGGAGTTTGTGTAATGTGAAAACCAGGAAAGATTGCCAGAGGAATGGGCAGTAGGCTTCATTTTGAAAACTAATCTGAATTGGTCATGTGAAGTGAGCAGCTGTCTATTTCCAATTACAAGCAAAGCTGCTTTGAGTATGCTGAGGATATTTGCTGCTCTGCTCACACGATGCTCTCCCTGTCCTGACCAACCCTCCCTAATGGGATTCTCATCACCACGTGATGTGTTATAAGACTAACAGCAGATGGGAGAAAATTCTGTATGCCTTTCTACCAACTAGCTCTGTCAACTAGGAGCTCTGGTAGCATAGTGGCTAAAAGCACTTGACTGCTAACCAGAAGGCTAGCGGTTCAAACCCACCAGCCACTCCTCGGAAGGAAGGTTGGGCAATCCTACTTCCGTAGTGATACTGCCTTGGAAACCCAAGGAGGGGTCGCTATGAGTCGGGGCCAACTCGACAGCACATAACAACAACAACATTTCTACCAACTAAGATAGAATTGTAAAGTGGCCTTCAAAGCAGCCACTTGTTCACTTGTACTAAAGTAGCATTGTATAGAACACACACACATTCACACATGCATTCACACACATGTACATGCCCACACAAATACATGCACACATGTACACATCCTCACCTCTTAGCTTCAGAGAGCACTTATGTGCTTACTTATGTGATCTACTCTAATATAAATTTAGAATCAGTCCCCCCCCCCCCAAAAAAAAAAAAAAAAAGCTCATAGAGAACTGCAGCAAATGGGTCTGAAGCCTTCAGGCAGGGACTGAATTTCCTGACAGGCACCTTTCCACAGAGCATTTTCTCTCTCACCTTCCTCCACCACCATAAGACATAGCTGCTAAAAGTGCTTTCACTGGTGTTCACTGTACCTCAGTTCTTCCTTTCTTGAAGTCTTTAGAACAAAGAAAGTGAATTATCTGTTTGCATGTTTTTATCTTATTTTTTTAATCTTATCTTTTATATTCCCAGTGTCTATCACAGTGCCTAAATTACACTAGCTTCTCAAGAACTTCTCCCTCTGTGAATTAAGGAAGGAAAGCCTTCCAGCCTGAAGAAGCTGCAAAGGCAAACACAGACTAGCTGGGTATCAGCTCTTCTCATATGTGTTTAAGGGGCCCTGGTAGCACAGAAGCACTCAGCTACAAACTGAAAGGTAGGCTATTCAACTCCACCAGCTGCTCTGTGCAAGAAAAGACCTGACAGTCTGCTCCTGTAAAGAATACAGTCTAAGGACCCCTGTGTGGCAGTTCTACTCTGTCATATATAGATTCTGTGAGTCAGAATCTCATCAACAGGACACAACAGCAACAACAATGTATGTTTGGGTGATAAAGAGTACAGCCTCATAGACCATGGTAAGAAATTTGCTTTTACTTTGAGAGAACAAAGGAGCCATTAGAGGGTTATATGCAGAGGAGTGATATGATTTTATTTACATTTTAAGAGGATCACACTGCCTGCTGTTTTGCCAACAGACTACAAAGAGAAAAGATGGATGAAAACAGGAGATCAGCTAGGAGTCTACTGGAATAATAGGCAAAAAAGAAAATGGAGGATTGAATAAGAATGGGAGCAGGAGAGGAAGTGAGAAATGATTGTATTCTGGTTATGTTCAGAAGGTAGAACAGATTTTCGAAGATTTTTGTTGTTATTAGGTGCTGTCAAGTCGGTTTCCACTCAGAGTAATCCTGTGTACAACAGAACAAATGAAATACTGCTTGGCCCAGCACCATCCTCACAATTGTTGCCATACTTGACACCATCATCACAGCCACTATGTCAATCCATCTCGTTGGCTATCTTCCCCTTTTTCACTGACCCTCTACTTTACCCAGCATAATATCCTTTTCCAGGGACTGGCCCTTCTGACTTTAAGACCAAAGTATGAGAGATGAAGTACAACCATTCTTGCTTCTAAGGAACATTCCATCTGTACTTCTTCCAAGACAGATCTTTTTGTTTTTCTAGAAGTCCATGGTACATTCAACATTCTTTGCCAACACTATAATTCAAATGCATCAATTCTTCTGCAGTCTTCCTTATTCATTGTCCAGCATATGAGGTGTGGGTCAGGCACACCTTTGTCTACAAAGAGCAAAAATCTTTCCTTTTAAAAGGGGTTTATTTGCAGCAGATTTACCCAGTGTAATATATCATTTAATTTCTTGACTCTTGCTTCCATGGACATTGATTTTGGATCCAAATAAAATGAAATCCTAGACAACTTCAATCTTTTCTCCATTTATGATTGTGATATTGTGGTCGTAATATTGTGGTTGTGAGGATTTGTGTTTTCTTTATGTTGAGATTTAATCTCTACTGAAGGCTGCAGTCTTTGATCTTCACCAGTAAATGCTTCACTTTGAGCAAGCTTGGTTTATAACCAAACCAAAAAAAAAAAAAAAACAAACAAACTCACTGTCATTCAGATGGATCCGACTCATAGTGCCCCCTCCTTAGGTTTCTGAGGAGTATCACTACGTAAGTAGATTGCCCAGCCTTCCTTCTAAGGGGTGGCTGGTGGGTTTGGCTGGTGGGTTTGAACTACCAGCCTTCTGGTTAGCAGTCAAAGGAAAAATTTTACTTCTGTGTGATATTAATGATATTTTTCAATAATTTTCACATTCTGTTGGATCACCTTTCTTTGGAATGGACACAAATACAGATCTCTTCTATTCAGCTGGCCTGGTAGATGTCTTCCAAATTCCTTGACATAACTGAGTGAGTGCCTTCAGTACTTCATTCATTTGTTGAAACAGCTGAATGTGTATTCCATCAATTCCTGGAGCCTTGTTTTTTGCCAATTCCTTCAGTGCAGCTTGGATTTCTTCCCTTAATACCATCAGTTCTTGATCATATGTTACCTCCTGAAATGTTTAACGCCAACCAATTCTTTTTTGTACAGTGACTCTGTGTATTCCTTCCATCTTCTTTTGATGCTTCCTGCATCATTAAATATATTACAACTCAAGTCTAAATTTATTTTCCAGTTCTTTGAACTTGAGAAATGCCAAAAGTGTTCTTCCTCTTTGAACATTTGCACATTTCATTATAATACTTCACTCTGTTCTCTCAGTCTGCCCTTTGCAATCTTCTGTTCATATCTTTTACTTCATCATTTCTTCCATTTGCTTTAGCTACTCTCCATCCAAGAGCAAAATTTCAGAGTCTTTTCTGGCATCCATTTTGGTTTTCTCTCTTTTCCTCTCTTTTTAATGACCATTTGTTTTTTTCATGTATGATATCCTTGATGTCATTCCACAACTCATCTGGTCTTATGTGGTGTAATAGGGAAAGAAAGGAGTGAAGAAAAATTTCCAAGGGTTTGACCTAAAAAAATCAGAATAGAGATGGTATTACTTGAGTTGTAAATGTTCCTGTAGGTGAAACAGTTAACAGAAGTAAATAAACATATTGAGCCTCTGAGTTCTCCAAAGTGAATTACTCAGAAAGAAGAGGAGGAACCAATAAAGAAGGAGGAGCAGCCAGTAAGCAGGAGAAAATCAAGAAAGTATAGTATCTTGAGAGGTAAGAAAACACAGTATTTACAGAGATTGTGATTAGCTGTGCAAATGCTATCAGTTGGTCAAGTAAGTTGGCAACTGAAAGTTAACTATTCCATTTAACAACATGGAGCCTGGTTACCTTGAAAGAGTAGTTTTTATGAGATTTATGAGTGAACAAAAAAAGTGTTTATGATAGTGAGTATAGACATTTTTGAGCTTTTCTATAGAGGGGGACAGAATAGGATGGTAACCAGAGGATGGAGTTTATCTATTTTATTTATTTTTTTATTGTGATTTTGGGGAAAGTTTACAGAGTAAATTCATTTTCCTTACAACAGTTCATACACATTTTATTTCATGACACTGATTGAAATCCCCATAATGTAACAGCTCTCTTCTCACTTCTTCCCTGTGGTTACCTTTTCCCTGTGTCCTTCTTTCCTATGCATTCTTCTCCCTGAACTGTCTCCCTATGCAATACTGCCCTTCTGATCTCCCATCATTGATTGTTCTAAATAGTATGCCTACCTGGTGTAAATGTTCACCTTATATACCTGTCTATTTTTGGCTGGAAGCCACAGAAATTTGTTCAATTCCAGGCCCAAAAGGTGACTGGTGGCCATAGTCCTAAGGGTTTCACCAGTCTCTGTCAGACCAGTAAGCCCGGGCATTGTTTATGCTTTTGAGTTTTGTTCCCCATTTTTCTCTCACTCTATCCAGGATCTCCTGCACTGATCCTTTTCCCAGTAGTTGACAGTTGTAGCTAGGTGCCATCCAGTTCTTCTGGTCTTGGGGTCATATAGGCTAAGGTTCCCATGGTCAACTAGTCCCTTGGACCAAAATCACGTGTCTTTGGTTTTCTTCATCCTTCTTTGCTCTGGATGAGGAGAGACCAATCTTTGCATCTTAGATGGTCACTTGCAAGCTTTAAAAAAAAAAAAAAACACTACTCACCAAAGTAGGATATAGTACAAAGTTTTTGTGTAGTATGTTATGCCAGTTGAGCTTGAAGTCCCTTGTGACCATGGTCCAGAGCCCACAGTCCAACAACTTGCTCCCTCAGGGTAGATGACTGTAGCTAAGAAGTTATCATAACTTTGCCCCCTGTTAGTTCCATTTATATGGACATTCTTACAGCACATGAAAATACGTATGTAGAAATATCATCTGCCAAGCTTATATATGGTCATGAGTATATTCCCTTTTGCCTAGACATACCTGATCATTCAGCCTGTCTATCTATGCATCTACCCCAAGGTTAATGTTTGTTATTACTGATAATGCAGGTTTGTATATGTAAAAGTGTTTATCTTGTTTGTACCTCTCTGTCTTCCTTTTCCTTAGTGTTATTTTGTTGGCTACTAGCTTTCAGTATATTGTTTATTTGTTTTTATAACAGTGATTATATGGTAATGGAAATGTTCACGTAGGGAGGGAAAAATTGATTGTTTACTTATTATGCATGTAAGAATATGTATCTTAAGTGGAAGAAGTAGAAAGCACTTCATATACATGACTTCAATTCTTAATTTTAATTTTTGATCTATTGACTATCTCCTGTTGAGATGTGTTATTTATTGCTGTATTTCCAGAGCCTTAAACAGTATCTAAGAGGTATTCACTTAACAGGTGCTCAAAATGAATCCCTTAATAGGTGCTAAAAAAGGAAAGAATGACTGTCAAGTGCTAGGGTAGGTGTCATAAGGAGGGATAAAGAAGTTAATCAGATATAGGCCCCATATCCATGCCTAGTAGACAGATGAAACATGAACATGATTATAATGCATGATAGATATGATAGAAAGTAACAACATTTTTGTTAGTTTTATCTTCTAATACTATCATGCCATTTTTCTGTTATCCAAAATCAATAGTAATAATTTTCTTGATACCAATGAATCAGTTAGTTTTCTGCAGAGAAACAGAACCAGTTGTGTGTGTGTGTGTGTGTATGTGTGTATAATAGATAGACATGTGGATATATCCTATTTGTTTTTGTTGCTGTTATGTGCCATCGAGTCAGACCTCATTCATATAGCGACCCCTCCTTGAGTTTCCAAGGCAAGTATCACTACGCAAGTAGATTGCCCAACCTTCCTTCCAAGGAGTGACTGGTGGGTATAAATATGTAAAATGAATCCTTCTATATATAAAGAAGGAGCCCTGGTGGTGTCGCAGTTAAGCACTTGGATGCTCATCGAAAAGTCACAGTTAAAACCCAGCAGCCACTCCGTGGGAGAAATATGTGGCAGTCTGCTTCTGTAAAGATTATAGCCTTGGAAACCCAATGGGCTAGTTCTACTCTGTTCTGTAGGGTCACTCTGAGTCAGAATTGACTCAGTGCAATGAGTTTTTATATATAAAGATGTTTATTTTTAAGAAATTGGCTCATTTTATTATGGGGGCTAGCACGGCCAATATTTGTGGGCCACGCTGGAAATCCAGGCAAGTCTGAGTCTGAAATCCATAGGGCAAACTTGCAGCCTGGGAAGTAAAGCAGGACTTTTATGTTTTATTCTTGAGGCAGAAATCCTCTTCTCCAGGAAACCTTCATTTTTGCTCTTGAGCCTTCAACTGATTATACAATACCAACCCACATTATTGAGGGCAATCGCCTTTACTTAAAGTCAACTGATCATAGGCATTAATCACATCTATAAAGTACTTTCACAGCAATATCTGTGCTAGTGTTTAACCAAACAGGTTGTTGTTGTTGTTGTTGTTGTTTGCCGTCGAGTCGGCCCCGACTCATAGCGACCCCTCCTTGGGTTTCCGAGGCAGTATCACTACAGAAGTAGGATTGCCCAACCTTCCTTCCGAGGAGTGGCTGGTAGGTTTGGTAGACACCATAAAATTGTCACAAAAACTTTCTTTCTTTATCATCATCACCACCACTCCCTTCATCACCACCATTTATTTCACCACATACAATGACTATACTCAGCAACTAACTTGAATAAACAAACAGCCCAACAGTGGCACTCTGCCCCCTGCATGAGCTGTTTCTCTCTCTCTAGCTGCAAATTCCCAAGGTGGGGGCAAGGACTGGGGAGCTTTTGCCCTTGTTCTACCTCCTGCCCAGCTTGCAAACAACTCTAGGACTTGAAGAAGCAAAAATCACGAATTATAAAATAGGAATTTCACAACCAGTGTGTAGGTCAGGGGGATCCACTTGACTCAAGTAGTGATACAAAGAGGGGAGTGGCAAATGTAATATAGGATTAGGACCCATCTACGTCCCATATGAAGATTATGACATGCCACATTTTAGGAATAAGAAGTTAAATAACAGAATCTCTGGTTTCCAGGGCCTCCAGTCTAATGGGAGATCAGAGCAGGACAAATGAGAACAAATACTTAAAATGAGACTATAAACCAAACTCACTGCCGTCAAGTGGGTTCCAACTCATAGTGACCCCTCTTTAGGTTTCCAAGGTAAGGCAGTATCTCTATGGAAGTAGATTGCCCAGTCTTCCTTCCTAAGAGTGGCTTCCAGGTTTGAACTGCCAGCCTTCTGGTGAGCAGTCAAATCCTTAGGTACAACACCACCAGAGCTCTTAAATGAGACCACAGAAGGAGGCATAAGGAACTTGGATAGAGTACAGGAAAAAGGAGACCCTCGGGTAACAGAAGGTGGGAAAACTAAGTATATGCTACAACATAATAAAATTGTTTACCTGTAGAAAATCCTAATTCGTATTGTGTCCAAGAAATTCCCATGAGGGAGGTTCATCCCATGAGATTATAATGTGTTGAAACTGACTATATATATATAAAAAAAAAAAAATCAGAACTTGAGAATTGCTAAAATCAAGATTGTTTACATAGTCCTGACGCTTAGTAAATGTTCTTAACTAAAGAAACATGGAAGGAAGATGGGGATTATATTTCAAGCCATTGCCAGATTATTTTTTGTAGATGGCATTTTAGTTATTAAGATCAAATTGCAGGGAGAAAAGTAAGGATAGCAACTGGTTTGGCAAAAATTAACCAGGCACATTATCTGAGATGACCCCAATGAGTTACAGTTAATAGCTTCAAGAACTCAGAAAACTAAAACCCAAACTCACTGCCATCGAGTTGACTCTGACTCATAGTGACCCCGTTTGGATTTCTGAGGCAGTAAATCTTTATGGAAGTAGCCTGTCCAGTCTTCCTTCCACAGAGTGGCTGGTGGGTTTGAACTGTCAGCCTTCTGGTTAGCAATCAAATACCTTAGGCACTATACCACAAGGGGAAATTAGTTGAACATTGCATAAGCCAGCTTGAAGGACAGAGACAGCCTTCTCCTCCTCCTTCATCTCTAGTGCCTCCACAGTATGTCAGTGACCCTCTGTGCTAAGTTTGTTTGTTTTCCTGTATTCTTTCCTCAGCAGATGAAGTTCCTTGAAGATAGGACTCCCCAGGTCCTGACCCATGGCTTAGCACACAGAGGTGCTAGAAATAGCTGAATAAATTAGTGAATGAAATAACTTGAAGAAGCCTCTCCTAAGGGAAAAGTTCAGTTTTTCCCTGAAATGCTAGATGTTTGTTTGTTTGTTTGAAGTTGTCCCTGTTATCTACAATCCAACATATTGCTTCAGTTATCCAGTTTAAGTTGTTTGAGGGAGAGGAAATCAGGGCAAAAAGCTTACAAGAGAATGACTGAAACGAAGATCTGTGAATGGTATCCCAAGGGTAGTATTTTTCATAGGAAGAAGGCTGTCTTGTACCACACGTTAGCTGTGCTTTTAGAATGCCAGGGCTTACCAGCACATCAGTAAGCCTGTGAAAAGAAAATACTGCCCACCTCATTCCCCAGACCCACTATGTCCTTTCCCAGGCAAAATGATCTCTAAGGATTCTTTTCCTTGAAAACATACACTCTTGTCTCAAGAGGTGCTCAAAGATAACACATCACTCTGAAGGCCCATCTAAGATCTGGATTCTTAGCCTGGCCCATGGTTACCTGGTAACATAAAAAAAAAAAAAAAAAATTCTTCAGTGGTTGTTGATATATATAGTAGTATTGCATGATGACAATGGTAACAGGCTATTGTATCTGAATACTACCTTCTGATACACAGACCAATTTTACATTTTCATTCTCAGAGCGTACTTGAGGTTGGCAAGGAAAGTAAAGGCAGTCCCCAGCTTAAAATGTATTCGAGTGATGATGAATCGTACTTATGAAGTATCTTTTTTTTTTAACATCTTATTAGAAATATGTACTAAATATGTTGCAACACATAATTTGCTGATTTTATAATTCTTAGATGTTCACTTGCAGATGTTTATATGTAATGTTTTCAATGCCTAAAGACAAAGATCAGATTTATAAATATACTGGCAATAAAAGGCAGTAATAGTGAAAACTAGCAAACAAATAAACAAACAAATGAGGTATTCCTCTTAAGTCAGAATCGACTTGCTACAGAGTCATTGGAAAGTAGCCCAGTCTCTAAGTAGGGGACTACCAGTACCATAATTATATTTGGTTTTCATAAAGAAACCAATCCTTGGTGAGGTTAAAAAGCACATCCAAGAATAAAGATTAAGTAGAAACTTAAGTATTTAGCTGTTCTATTCTTACACTTTTATTTTGTCAGTTATTTTCAAAAAATGGCTGTGAACCTAGTATCTCAAGAAGCAATAAATACCATGTTGTTATTTCCTAAGAATCCACAAGATGGCAGCAAAAGATTTTTGCGTAGGTCTGTATGCACCAGTGCCTTTTGGCTTGTTGGGGTTTTGTCCTGTTAATTATATTTTATCACAATATGAAAATGGGTTGCTACCATGATGCTAATTTTTTTAAATATAAATTCAATGAATAAAAGGTTAATTGAATATGAAAGTGTCATTAGTAGCTTCACTGCTGTTTTGTGTTTGCTTGCTTGTTTTGTTTTGTTTTATTGTGAATGTCCCATTTTTAAAATAACAGAGCACTAGGAATCAGTATTGTTGAAGAAGTTCAAACTGAGAAATGTTGATCCTTCCAGGTTATTGAACAGAGCTATGCTTATACTCCTTGAAGGACAGAAAGAGAAGGGTTATTGAAGTTCTAGTAGTTAATCCTCCATATAGTTTAACTGCTTGTTATTTCTCTGTGTTCAAAATCTAGCTTGGAGGAAACCTCTTCTGATGGATCATGCTGAAAATGGCATTGAGATCTAAACTATGAAAATGGTTAATGCATATATCACTCATTTGTGCATGCAATATAAACTGAAACTATAGCCATTTTTTCATGTGTTTTTACATTCCACACCTACATTTAACATAGAGTACTGGAAAGTGGAAACTACATTATCCTTTCATTTCTTTGGCCGGCTTCCATGTTCAGCAGGTACTACTGTTGTTGATGAGGATCATCATAATCATCAGATATGTGTGTACATAAGTCAGTTTGTCCCAAGAATTGAGAACATTACAGAAGAGCACTCTTATTAACAAAACATACCTAGTGTGTCCACTAGCATCTCCTAGTGTGTAGCAGGTGGTACTAGACTTAAAAGACACTGTTGAGATTACAGCAATTTGTAGCAAACTTAAAATTGAGTAGCAGATATTTCTGGTATGTGGTACTCATATCTGACCAAGTACTTTGGCCACTCTCCTATGCTACCCAGACTTATGTCTCTTTCCCTTTTTCCTTCCTTCTCCTCTCTACTCTCTTACTACCTTCAAATTCATGGTCAATTTCCTCGAGGAAAACATTACAACATAGTATTTGGTTACTTTTAACAGACTTTTCTTTCACCTCAGATGGCTCATTTGTATTTTCTAAACTAAAAAACAGTTTCTTCCTGAGAAAAATTCTAATCTAGGACAAAATAATTTTTATCCTCTTACTGACATTATTTAAACCTCCTATATGAAATAGGAGCTCTGGTAGCATAGTGCCTAAGGCATTTGACTGCTAACCAGAAGGCTGGCATTCAAACCCAACAGCCACTCCTCTGGAAGACTGGGCAATCTACTTACATAGAAATATCGCCCCAGAAACCCAAAGAGGGGTCGTTATGAGTCGACTCGACTCGACAACAGTGAGTTTGGGTTTTTTTTTTTTTTTGATATTATGAAATAAGGAGCTCTGGTGGCACAGTGCCTAAGGCATTTTGACTACTAACCAGAAGATTGGTGGTTCGAACCCACCAGCCGTTCTGCGGAAAGAAGATGGGGCAATCTACTTCCATAAAGATTTACCACCTCAGAAACCTACTGGGGGTTGCTTTGAGTCAAAATCCACTCAATGTCAGTGGGTTTGGTTGTGGTTTTTTTTTATTATGAAGTATGACACTCTACTCAGTTCACTTATTCGATCATTTATCCATCTATGTCTGTCTACAACAAACTTAATAAGGGCTTTCAGTGTCATGTTACCATGCTGTAGGGATGCAGAGATGACTAAGTATGTGTCATATCCTCAAGATGCCTGTAGTCTAGGAGGAGAAGTGAGGAGGCCCACACAGAAGTACACCATAAAAAAAAGTACAGACAAGCAAAGGAGTTTGGTAGAAGAGGCAAACACTCTCGCCACCCTACCCCTTCTTCTAATTAACTCTCTTTTCTCTTCAAACTTCAGATATCATATTACCTCTCTCTTCTCTTCAACCTTCAGATGTATTACTTATTATGCTCTCTAAATAGGAGCTCCGGTAGCGTAGTGCCTAAGGCACTTGACTGCTAACCAGAAGGCTGGTAGTTCAAGCCCACCAGCCACTCCTCAGAAGGAAGGTTGCCCAATCTACTTCCGTGGAGATACTGCCTCGGAAATCCAAGGATGACTCACTATGAGTCGGTACAACTCAACGGCACAAAACAGCAACAACAACATGCCCTCTAAATGCTTTTTCTCACTACCACCACCCATACACACACACAATAACACCTCCAGATTAGGTACCTGTCTGAATGTATTTTTATATACCTACTATTTTCCCTGTCACAACAAGTTACCATGCTAATTCGTAGTGACATCTGTAAGGTGCCCAGCTCAATACAACAAAATAAACCAGTTGCATACTGTAATTCTCCCCACAAAGGATACTTGTGTAACATCATCAGAAATGGACTTTACTTTTCTCATCTTAAACAATTAAATTGTTGTTGTTGTTAGGGGCCGTTGAGTCATTTCTGACTCATAGTGACCCTATGCACAGCAGAATGAAACACTGCCTTGTCTTGTGCCATACTCACAATCCATACTGTACCCGAGCCCATCTCTGCAGCCACTGTGTCAATCCATCTTGTTGAGGACCTTCTCCTTTTTTGTTAACCCTCTACTTTACCAAGCATGACATTCTTCTCCAGAGAATGGTCCCTTCTGACAACATGACCAAAGTAGGTGAGACGAAGTTTGGCCATTCTTGCTTCCAAGGAGCATTCCTGCTGTACTTCTTCCAGGACAGATTTGTTAGTTCTTTTAGCAGTCCACAGTACATTAAGCATTCTTCGTCAAGTCCACAACTCAAAAGCATCAACTCTTCTTTGATCTTCCTTTTTCATTGTCCAGCTCTCACATGTATATGAGGCCATTGAAAATACCATGGGTTGGGTCAGGTGCATTTTAGTCTTCAAGGAGATATCTTTGCTCTTCAGCACTTGAAAGAAGTCATTTGCAAAAGATTAGCCCAATGTGATACATATTTTGATGTCTTTTTTATTTATTTGTTTTTTATTTTTTTTATTGTGATTTGGGTGAAGGTTTACAGAACAAATTCACTTTCCATACAGCGGTTCACATATACTTTGTCTCATGACATTGACCACAGTTTACCACAATGCAACA
>NW_006921741.1:2520796-2526592 GCF_000298275.1 Orycteropus afer afer | reverse complement strand
CCTGGTAAGATTTATTCCCAAGTATTTTATTTTTTTTTTTGGTAGCTATTGTAGATGGTATTGATTTCCTTATTTCTTTTTCAGCAGTCTCTTTGCTGGTGTAGAGGAATCCAATTGATTTTTGGATGTTGATCTTATATCCTGCCACAATTCTAAATCTGTCAATTAGTTCCAGTAGATTTTTGACTGAGTCTCCAGGGTTTTCTAGGTATAGGATCATATCATCAGCAAATAAGGATAGTTTGACTTCTTCCTTACCAATTTAGATGCCTTTGATTTCCCTTTCTCACTTTATGGCCCTGGCTAGGACTTCCAGTACAATGTTGAATAGAAGTGGTGATAGCAGGCATCCTTGTCTGGTCCCTGTTCTTAAGAGGAATGGTTTCAGTCTCTCTCATTGAGAATAATGTTGGCTGTTGGTTTTACATAAAATGCTCTTTATTATGTTGAGGAATCTCCTTTCTATTCCTATTGTCTTTTGATGTCTTGACTGCTGCTTCCATTGGCGTTGATTGTATAGCCAAGCAATATGAAGTCTTTGACAACTTCAATCTTTTCTCTATCATGAAGCTACTTATTGGGCCAGTTGTGAGGATTTTTGTTTTCTTTATATGGTGGTGTAATCCATACCGCAGACTGCAGTCTTTAATTGTCATCAGTAAGTGCTCCAACTCATCCTCACTTTCAGCAAGCAAAGTTGTTCCATCTATATATCTCAGGTTGTTAATGAGCCTTCCCCCAATCCTGATGCCATATTCTTCTTCATATAGTGCAGCTTCTCAGATTATTTGCTCAGCCTAAAGACTGAGTAACTATGGTGAAAGGCTACAACCCTGATGCACTCCCTTCCTGATTTTAAACCATTTAGTATCCCCTTGTTCTGTTTGTCTGTTTGACAGCCTCCTGGTCTATGTACAGGTTCCTCATGAGTACAATTAAGTGTTCTGGAATTTCCATTCTTCTCAATGTTATCCACAATTTGTTGTGATCTACACAATTAAATGCCTTTGCATAGTCAAGAGAACACAAGTAAACATCTTTCTGGTATTCTTTGCTTTCAGCCAAAATCCATCTGACATTAGCTATGATATCCATCATACCACATCCCTTTCTGAATCCAGCTTGCATTTCTAGAAGTTCTCTGTCTATATATTGCTGCAACCATTTTTTAATTATCTTTAGTAAGATTTTACTGATATTAATGATACTGTTCAATAATTTCCACATTCTGTGGGATCATCTTTCTTTGGAATGGGTACATATATGGATCTCTTCCAGTCAGTTGGCCAGGTAGCTGTCTTCCAATTCTCTTGGCATAACCGTGTAAGGGCCTCCAGTGTAGCATCCGTTTGTTGAAACATCTCAATGGATATTCCATCAATTCCTGAAGCCTTGTTTTTCACCAATTCCTTCAGTGCAACTTCAACTTCTTCCTTCAGTACCATTGGTTCTTGATCATATGCCACCTCCTGAAATGGATGATCATCTATCAATTCTTTTTGGTATAGTGGCTCTATGTACTCCATCCATCTTCTTTTGGTGTTTCCTGCATCATTCAACATATTGCCCATGGAATCTTTCTGTATTGCAATTCAAGGCTTCAATTTTTTACTCAGTTCTTTCAGCTTGAGAAATGCTGGCATGTTCTTCCCTTCTGGTTTTCTAACTCCAGGTCTTAGAACATTTCATTGTAATAATTGACTTTTTCTTCTTGAGCTGCTCTTTGAAATCTTCTGTTCACCTCTTTTATCCTTTCAATTCTTCCATCCACTTTAGCTACTCTCTGTTCAAGGGCAAGTTTCAGAGTCTCTTCTGTCATCCATTTTGGTATTTTCTTCCTTTCTGTCTTTTTAATGACCTCTTGCTTTCTTCATGGATGATGTTCTTGATATCATCAAACAATTCCTCTGGTTTTCAGTCATTGGTGTTCAGTGCATCAAATCTATTCTTTAGATGGTCTCTAAATTCAGGAGGAATATAATCAATGTCATATTTTGGCTCTTGTGGACTTGTTTTTAATTGTCTTCAGCTTCAACTTGAACTTGTATATGAGCAGTTGATGGTCTGTTCCACAATCAGCTCCTAGCCTTGTTTTGGCTGAAAATATTGAGCTTCTTCATCATCTCTTGCCACAGCTGTAGTCAATCTGATTCCTATGTACTCCATCTGGCAAAGTCCACGTGTATAGCTGCCATTTGTGTTGTTGAGAAAAAAGGGTATTTGCAATGAATAAGTCATTGGTCTTGCAAAATTCTATCATGTGATCTCCAGCAACAATTCTATCACCAAGTTCATATTTTCCAACTACTGGTGATTCTTCTTTGTTTCCATCTTTTGCATTCCAATCACCAGTGATAATTAACAATGAAATAATTAAATACATTTTTCCTGTTTTCTGTATTTTGTTTTTCTTTGTAATTAGTAGAACTTGTGCTAATAGTAAGACTGCTAAGTTTTCTTTTCATTTAACTAATTATTTTGGAATTTGAAAACATCAACATTTTTTAAATGGTTAGGACATTCATTCAGCAAATATGTGTGGTTCATCTATTCTGTGCAGAGCACAATGTTTGGGACTGTCACTATAGGCTGTTTTTCTAAGGGTTACCAGCTAATAGCAATGTGTGTTACCTAACAATATTTGAAGAATATTTATTAGACTGTGACTAACAAAGGAGCCCTGGTGATACAGTGGTGATAGCATTTGGCTGCTAACCAAAAAGTTGGCAGTTCAAATCCACTAGCCACTCCACTTACTCTTCTGTAAATATTTGCCACCTTTGAAACCCTATGGAGCAGTTCTATCCTGTCAGGATCACTATGAGTTGGAATCAACTCAAGTATTGGATTTAGTTTGGTTTTTTGATGTCCACCATCTCAAAATAAAAATATAAAAACTGTAGCTATCTTTTTAGCCTAAGAACCACTAGAGGGCAATGAAAGCAAGCTTTGAATACCTTTTAAGGTGGGGAATAAAGAATTGTAAAATGTTTTCTTCTGATAAAAATCTGGTAGATAATCTTATGTTTGAGATGGTTGTAGGACCTGTAGGCTGTATTCTGTGATTACAGGTTCAGTAGTTATAATTATCTTTCTAATGTAGTTTTAAAACCTAGATTATTGACGTAGATAATAACTGTGATAATAACATCGCCTTACAATCCATGCATTATCTTATTTGAACCTCCCACAACACAGGCAGGGAACGTAGTCTTTTCCATTTTCCAATTTAAAAAAAAAAAAAAAAAAGCTGAGGTTCAGAGAGGTTAAGCTAATAAGTAGCCAGAAGAAAGCAAACCACTGGCACAAATCCTGATTAACTATTCAACTTTACCTGGCATAGAAAATTCCTGCTAAAGTACAGATAATTTGGGAGAGTATAAGTCCCAAAATTAATTGCACCAGTTAAGAACTGAGACATATGACAGCAGCTCCTTGCGGGAGAGATAATTTTGGCCCCAACCCCTCTAATCATTCCCTTTAGCAGATAAAACAGCATGAGTGACAGCCAGTACAAACCCCACACTGCAGTGCCATCTATTTCCAGGGCTACTTGATTCATCAAGATCTTGTGGTTTTCCAACCTACATTGCTCAGTAGCAACTGGGGTCTTAATAGCTTTCAAGCAGCCATCTAAGATGCAGCTAATGGTCTCCTATTGTCGGAAGTGTAGAAGAGTGCAAAAAATTAAGGGCATTTGGAAACAATCACCCTAGAACATGATGGACCTTGAGACCTGAAGAACTAGATGGTACCCAGCTACCAATGACAACCACTCAGGATGGGATCAAAACTGGAGATCCTGGATAGAGTGGGAGGAAAAATGTGGAACAAAATCCAGAAACACAATGGTGACCAGAATTACTGGTCAGATGGTATCTGGTGGGATCCCCCCAAGACTATGACCCTGGGATGCACTTCAGGCCTGGAATATAACTCACTCCCAAGGGCTAACTCTGAGCCCAATACTAAGTAAGATGTACATGCAGACCACTCAACCCAGGGTGATGCACCCACATACTCTATGGAGATACATCCCTAGGAGCAATTGACCATGGAGCACGAGAGGGGCAACATTCACATGGAGGAAATACAGGACACACAGGAGCACATAAATACAGGACACACAGGAGCATGAGGTGGGGTGGGGGGTTACTGGGAAGGGAGAGGAGGAGAGTGGGTGTGATGGTTATGTTTGTGTGTCAACTTGGCTGGGCCTGGTTGAGTGGCTGGGCAGCTGGTGGTAGTTAATCCCCATGAGGAGACTGGCAATCCACTCCATGGTGAGATCTACCACAAGCAGCTGGGTAGCTGCCTTTGGGAATGTAGTCTGCTTCCTGTATTTAAGCCTTGGGAATGGTCTCAAGCCTATGGCACAGTTGGACCCTGCATGTAGCCGTGTCATTGCTCAACAGCCTAGGCTATGCTCTGCCGACCTTGGGACTTACGATAGACTTAAGTTAACAGCCTGCCATGTGGTTTGGTAATGTTGGGATTGTGCCTTTTTACTTGTCAACCTTGGGGCTTCTCAGCCTCAGCAGCCAGCAGCTGTCTGGGTGAAGAAATGCCTCTAGCTCCAGTGAGCTGGGAGCAGGAGGCAGAGCTGGACCCCATGGTTGAGGGGCTTTCACCCAGCCCCTAGAGCCAGGCACTTTGAACTTGGACTTAAAGCCTCCAAATTGTAAGAATAAACTCCTGTTTGTTAAGGCCCTCCCATTTGTGGTATATTCTTGTCAGAGTGGCACTTGGTACCCAGAACAGTGGGTTAGATTTGGGGATGGTAACTGGGGAGTGAAACCAAATGTACACAAAATATTGAATGTAAAACCAACTCTGCTCTGTAAATTTGCATCTAAACCACAATAAAGATAAAAAAAAAAAGTAAAACATCTTGAGGTTTTCACTTGGAGGGGGATCTGTATAGGAGATCCGGAATAGAGTGGGAGAACAATGTGGAACAAAACTCAAAATTACATTAAAAACAAAAAACAAAACCCAAAACAGCGTTCCTGGTCTGATAGAGCCTGGTGAAACCCCTAAGACTATGCCCCAGCTGCCCTTCAGTTCTGGAATTAAATTCACTCCTGTGGCTTCTAGCCAAATAAAAGACTAGCACGTGGGCTGAACGTTTACATCAGGTAGATAGACACCTTGGAGAGATCAATCATGGGCAGTGAACACAAGGGCACAGGGGGCAGGAGTGCATGGGAGGGAAGGATGCAGGGAAGAGTTAACTATGAGGAGGAAATGGGAAGAGAGCTGTTATATTGTGGGAAATTGCAGTCAATGTTACGAGACAAAATGTATATGAACTGCTGTAGAGAAAATGAAATTACTCTGTAAACTTTCACCCAAATCACAATAAAAATTTTTTAAAAAAATCTTGTGGGTTTTAGGTTAACCATTTGGTGAAGATCTATTTGGTGAAGTTACCAAAATGCCTACCTTGAACCTCTTTACAGAAAGAGTGCTGGTTCATGGGAAGGAGATATCTTCTGCACTCTGCAGTGATTAGTCTACCTACCATCAGTGTTCCATTCTAGTTGCTGCATTTTTATAGAAGAGAGACTAGGATTAAGGATCCTAGAAATGACACCTTTGAGGGTTGTGGTAGTTAAGGTTGTGTGTCAACTTGGCTGGGCCTGGTTGAGTGGCTGGGCAGCTGGTGATAGTTAGTTCACATGATGAGACTGACAATCACCTCCATGGTGGGATCTGTCACAACCAGCTCAGTAGTCTTCCCATATATAAGAAGTAGCTTTGGGAATGGTCTGTAGCTTTTTTTTTTTTTTTTTT
>NW_006921741.1:2505412-2515511 GCF_000298275.1 Orycteropus afer afer | reverse complement strand
ATCTTCTGTGTCTGTGTTAATTGGTTTCCCTTTTCTTTGTTGAAGAGGGTCTGTGCAATCCTTCTGCCTAGTCCGCCATCTTGCCCTGCCTCCTCCTGGTCTGTAGCTTTTGGCATTCTTGAACCCTGCATGTAGCTGAGTCTTTACTCGGCAGCCTGCCCTGCTCTCCCATTCTTGAGACTTTTAATGGACTTGAATCAATGGCCTGCCGTGTGGTTTAGTTATATCGGGACTGTGCCATTTTATTTGTCCACCTTGAGCTTGTTAGCCTCAGCAGCCAGTAGCTATCAGAAAGAAGAGATGGCTCCAGCTTCAGTGGGCCAGGAACAAGAGGCACAGCTGAAGCCCAAGGTTGAGGGGCTTTCACACAGCTCCTAAAGCCTTGTACTTGGAACTCAGACTTCTAGTCCCCAAAACTAAGAATAAACTCCTCTTTGTTAAAGCCATCCCATTTATGGTATATTCCTGTCAGAATGGCACTAGGTAACCAAAACAAGGGTCAAAGGGAAAGTGGAATAGCCTGAAGAAGAAGAGAGAAAGGGAGATGGAAAAATAGATAATTAAGCATGTGGACTGTAGAATCAGAACGAGTGGCTTTGCACTGCCTCTGCCTCGTAAAAGTGCAAACTTAATTAACTTCTCTGGGTCTGTTTCCTCATCTATAAAATCATGACCATGTCTACTTGTTTTGGTCCTCTAGTGCTGCTCTCACAGAAAATAACACAAATGGGTGGCTTGAACAAACAGAGATTTATTCTCTTACAGTTTAGGAGGTTGGAAGTCCAAGTTCAAAGTGCCCCCTCTAGGGACTATGTGAAAGCCCTTGACTTTGAGCTTCAACTCTACCTCTCGCTCCCTGCCCACTGAAGCTGGAGGCATCTGCTGGCTGCTGAGGCCAACAAATCCAAGGTCAACAAGTAAAATGGCACAGTCCCAAAATTATCAGGCAACATGGCAGGACAATAGTTCAGGTCCAGAGACAGCTCCAAAATAGGCAGGAAACAGGGCAGGTTGCTGAATGAAGACTCAAATACATGCAGGGTCCAAGCATGCCAAGAAGCTCAGAGACCTTTTTCAAAGCTGCTACTTATACCCTGGGAGCAGACATCCCTAAGGCAGCTAGCTACTCAGCCGCTCCAATAGTTTATACCATAGATTTGATTACTAGTCTCATCATCGGGAATAACTACATCCAGCTGCCCAGCCACCCAAAACCAGGCCTGGCCAAGTTGACACAACTTTACCACACTATTTAATACAGCTATTATGAGGAAGAATGAAGATAATGAAAGTAAAGTGTTTAGGGTAACATTTGGCATGAGGAAAGAGCAGATAAATGCTATTACTTTTACTAAGTCATTTGCCTGCTAACCAGAAGGTTGGTGGTTCAAACCTACCAGCTCCTCCATAGAAGGAAGATGGGGCAATATACTTCCTTAAAGATTTACCTCCTCGGAAACCCAATGAGCATCACTATGAGTTAGAATCGACTCAATGGCAGTGAGTTTGAGTGAGATGACTTTTATGGGTGGTGGTGGTGGTGGTCTTGGTCTTAAAGCATTTGAAAAGTCTGTGTGTAGAAATGAGTAAAGTCGTGTTTGTTTTGCCCCAGAAAATGCAGAAGTCAAAGACGCACCAGCTAAAAACAAGAGTTTTGTGACTCAGACAAGCATGGTTTCAGATTGTGTTTCTATCACTTACCACCTGGGTAATCTTGATTTTTTCATGTTATTGAACCCTTAGTGTGGCCAGTCCCTGTGCTAAGTCAGCACTGTGGGTAAAGTAATGAAAACAATAGAGTGTCAGTTCACACCATTGGAATTACTTAAACAGGAGCCAGCTGACTATTCACAGGGCTTTAGAGGATTTGGGAGAAGGTACTACTCCAAAGGCTAGAAATTTTTAACATTGTGGGGAAAAAAAATTATTCTCAATTTTAAGTTGTCTTCATGTATTGTGACTTAAAGCTGTTCCTCAAATGGACATTTATTCCAGCTTATTTCCCTTGGAATAGCATGTAACCTTCAAGGTTAATTCAATCCCATTTTTTCTCAAGGGGTAAATAGGGAGGGAAATTGTGACTTTAGAGCCAGAGAGGGATTTGAATACTGCTTCTCTGACACTTAGCTGTGAGACTTTTGGGTGAGCTATTTAGCCCCTGTGAACTGACTCTTCTAGTCTGGAAAATGGAGTTATTAACTCCTGTCTCAAAGGATTGCTATGGGACTTCAATAGGGTACAGTATATAGAACACACAGCATAATGGCTGACTCAGAGCTGGTGGTTCTGCCTTACTCTGTAGTGTCATGTTCAGTCCCAGCATCCACAGCACCATGAGCCAGCCTCAGCTGTAAACCTAGGAAGGACTGACCTTTTGGTAGTTGCTCTCCATTTTCTCAAACCAGTGACAGTAAGCCGTTACTGCCATGTGAAATCTGACCTCTCATATATTTCCCACTCACCTGATCCTTGAACTCTCCCATCTCACCCTTCATGGTACATACAAGTCTAGTATCTTCATGCTCTTTCTGTCTTCCCTTGATGAAAACCTCTTCCTAGAAAGGAATCAGATGAAACAGTTCACATTGAGACAGAATGTCAAGAAAAGGCAAAGTATTATCCTAGCTACAAACATCAGAATTTTAATAGGATACCAAGCTTAAGACAAAAGTAATGAATCTCAAATGGTGGAATTATGTTGTTGTTAGGTACTGTCGAGTTGACTCAGACTTACAGAGATCCTATGTATGACAGAATGAAACACTGCCCAGTCCTATGCCATCCTCACAATCATTGCTGTGTTTGATCCCATCATTGCAGCCACCCTGTTGAGAGCCTTTCTCTTTTTTATTGACCCTCTACTTTACCAACCATGATATCCTTCTCCAGGGACTGGTCCCTTCTGATAACATATCCAAAGTATGTGAGACAAAGTCTGGCCATTCTCATTTACAAGGATCATCTGGCTTTACTTCTTCCAAGACAGATCTTCTGCCAGTCCACGTGTGGTAGTTAAGTTTGTGTGTCAACCTGGCTGGGCCTGGTTGAGTGGCTGGGCAGCTGGATGTAGTATTCTCCATGATGAGACTGGTAACGAACTCCGTGGTGGAATCTATTGTGAGCAGCTGAGTAGCTGTTTTACGCATGTGGTCTGTTTCCCGTATATAAACAGCTTTGGTAAGAGTCTTTAGCTTATGGCACGCTTGAACTGTCCATGTAGCTGTGTTGTTGTTCAGCAGCCTGCCATGCTCTGCCAACCTTGGGACTTTAATTAATGGCCTGCCGTGTGATTTGGTAACATCGGGACTGTGCCTTTTCACTTGTTAACTTTGGGCTTGTCACCCTCAGCAGCCACCAGCTGAGTGAAGAAAAGCCTCCAGCTTCAGTGGGCCAGAAACAGGAGACAGAGCTGAAGCCCCAAGGTTGAGGGGCTTTCACCCAGCTCCTAGAGCCTGGCACTTTGAACTCAGACTTAAAACCTCCAAACTGTAAGAGAATAAACTGTTTCTTCAAGCCATCCCATTTGTGGTATACTACTGTCAGAGTGGCACTAGGTAACCAGAACAGCATGGTACAGTCAATATTCATGGTATATACCAGAATTCAGTGGTTTCAATAATTCTTCAGTCTCCCTTATTGTTCAGTTTTTGCATGCATATGAGGGTATTGAAAATACCATGGCTTGGGTCAGGTGCACCCTCAAAGTGACATCTTTACTTTTAAAACTGTTTTCAAGAGATCTTTTGCAGCAGATTTGCCTACTGTAGTACATCATTTGATTCCTTAGTGTCTGCTTCTATAGATGTTGACTGTGGATCCAAGTAAAATAAAATCCTTGACAACTGCAATATTTATAGGATTCCCAGTAGTGCCTATGAGGAAAGAATTTCAGATACATAGTAGAGTCTTGCATAGCATTTTTCATTTTTATATTTCAAAGGTGACTACCTAAGGCTGTGATGTCCTTGGAAACAAACCCAGGTCTCATTTCTATTTATTCTAGTACCTGACAGAGCCCTGACCCATTGCAGGCATTCAGTAAATATTTATGGAATGGATGCTGAACACAAACATAAATCATTTATAAAACCTTGGGTGGGAGGGGGATGCTGGAAGAAATAGAAACATGTTTCTTTCTTTTATAGTGAGGATAGAGGAAATAATCTTTTTTTTTCTAGAAAATGGCTTGTACTGAACTAGAGAGAATTTCACAGAAGTAGGATTTGAATGGGGTTTCTCAAGACAAGCGTTT
The DNA here is from genome assembly GCF_000298275.1 of Orycteropus afer afer. NCBI lineage: Eukaryota > Metazoa > Chordata > Mammalia > Tubulidentata > Orycteropodidae > Orycteropus > Orycteropus afer. Next base: position 2,511,259 of record NW_006921741.1, on the reverse strand, counting down.
CTCAAGACAAGATTTGAATTGGGGTTTTCAAGGCAGTAGTGCATATGGCTATCAGAAGAAAGAATATCCATAGCCCAGCAGACAGCACAGGTGGAAGTTTAAAAACTATTAGTAAAGGGTACTGATAACAACAGAAGAACTTGTCTGAATAGCTAGTTTTGGAAACCTATACCCCAGAGTACTTTCCTAGCCTCATTTTCATTTCCTTTGAACACTTGGAACACTTCTTCTCCCACATATCCTCTCACACTTTGCCCACACACTCCCTAGCCTCTGTCTCTCCCACATACATAGCAGGAAAAAAATCATGCAAGCATTCTCTCTCTCTCTATTACACTAATCTCCTCAAATCATTTGCTCAGTAATGTATCCCAGTGGGAACAAGCTGCAGCTCATTGGTTGACAATCTTAATGTTGTTCTCTTAAAATAGTCCAAGATTTGCTCTTTTCCTTAATAACCAACAATATATATGCTTTTTAAACTCCCTTCCCCCACTGCCAGAGAATGAAAATTTCACAATATCAAAGCCAAATTTAAACACCTTCTGAAACAAAAGAACTGGCTGGGCAGACTTATTTCTTCATTTCATCCTTCATCTAAAAAGCAAATTCTATGAATTTTGCACATTTAACATATTTTTATTTTTTGTCAGTAAATATTTTAAAAATTTTTAAAAATTTCACATGCCATTCACATTAAAACGTTAAAAAAAGTTTTCAGTGATACCAGCAGTCGTACTAGGTGGGACCATAAAAAAATTGCCATTTTTTTAAAAAACTGTTTTAAAAACAGTGAAATGTTTACTATTTGATATGGTTCAACCTAATGTTAGAAAAAAAAAAAAAAGCCTGGTGATCTACTTCCGAAAATAAGCCAGTAAAAACCTTATGGATTGCTGTGGTCCAGTCCTCAACTAAGCAGGGAATAATGCAGGGCCAGGCAGGGTGTCTGTCTGTTGTGCATGGGGTGGCCATGAGTTGGGACCAACTCAACAGCAGCTAACAATAGCAACACAATCTGATATAGTTTATATTTATCCAGTATCCATAGAATTCTCACAGATTTCTTCTTCTTAGAATCTTGAGTAGAGGTTAGAGCCCAGATTTAGCATAGAAGTAGTCATTGGTTTACTCATTTGAAAAAGACATTAAATACAGCAGTAATATTTTTCAGTTTTACATATTAAAAGCAGCAGTTACCATTCATACATGTTTATATGCATCATCATATTTAGTCCTAGTATAATTCCCCAACCTTTTGGAAGTAGATATTCCTAACATTACTTTAAAACCCAAACGCCCTGCCATCGAGTCAATTCCAACTCATAGTGACCCCATTGGGTTTTCAAGGCTGTAAATTTTTACAGTAATAGATTGCCCCATCTTCCTCCCACAGAGCAGCTGGTGGATTTGAAACCCTGACCTTCTGGTTAACAGTCAGTTAACCTTACACAGTGCGCTACCAGAGCTCCTTTAGAAAAGAAAGAAAAAAAAAAAAACACCTCACTGCCGTCCAGTTGATTCAACTCATAGCAACCCCTCCTTGGGTTTCTGAGGCAGTATCATTACAGAAGAAGATGCTCAATCTTCCTTCTGAGGAATGGCAGGGGGTTTTGAACCACCAGCCTTCTGATTAGCAGTCAAATGCCTTAGGCACTATGCCACCAGAGTTCCTGAGCTCCTTTCAGAGATGTGAAAATGGAGTTTTAGAACAAGTAACTTACACGGCATCATGACAAGAGTGGGTAAGAGGCAGACCAGAATTCCTAATTTAGGTTTACTGGACAAAATTTTACATTGATTGGGGGAAAAAAAGAGATGATTCTCAGAAGTGAAATACTGATTATCATCAACATTTGGCATTATAAGTAATTATTGAATTCTTTGCAAAGAAATTTTGACTTTCTACAATCAAATATTTGACATAAAATCCTAAAAAGCAGGAGGTACTCTAATAGACCTTGAGTCTCTCTGGAACCGATGTTGTGTCTAAATAATCTTGGTATCCTTAGGACATTGTACAGGACCTCAGTAAAACATAGTAAGTCCCAAATAAATGCTTTTAGAATGAATGATTGAATGAGTAAATAAATGAATGACTTTTACAATAGGAGGAACTGAATAGGTGTGTAGCTCTTTGCAGAATCAAATACCTTCCTGTGTATATGTATTTTTAAACCACAGGACAAAATACAGAATTGTAACTGAACAAGACCTCACCGACTCCCTTGTACAATTTTTTTTTTAAATAAATGAAGGAAATAATACATAAATTACTCAACTATTTAGTGACAGAATCAAGAGCTATGTCCACTGAGAATTCTTAAAATATACCTGTCCCTGGATTTTTCCACTTATCAAGACATAGAAGAGCTGTGAAAAAATTGTATTATCCTAAATTATTTATATATTGGTATTTGCATATGAGTGTGTGTGTGTGTGTATATATATGTGTGGTTGTGAATATATACATATGTGAATACCCCAAAAACCAGACTCAGTTCCATTGAGTCAATTCTGACTCGTAGCGACCCCCACTGGGTTTCCAAGGGTGTACATATTTACAGAAGCAGAGTGCCTCATCTTTCTTTGATGGAGCAGCTAGTAGGTTTGAACCACCAACCTTTTTATTAGTAGCCAAATGCCTTAACTACTACATCACCAAAGTGCATTACATATATGTGTATATACACACCAAAATATATCAATATATTTACATTTTTTTCTTCTATTCACATAAAAACTCACACCTTTTTTCTGGATTACCTGAAGTTCTTTCTATACCTGACTGTGAGGATGCATTACCTGCAAATGAGTAACATGCATGCATAATCATCTAATATAATGTAATGGTCTTCAATCAGTCATTTCATTTATTGCCATATGTCTCTTTCCCAAGTACTCTTTCAACCCCTTATTTTCTATCCAAGATCCATACCAAAATCAAATCAATACAAACAGTGGTATTCATATACTTTTGAGAGGGAATACAATATTGACAAAGGATGGGTAAGAAATAGAAGCTGAAATTCAAGTGATATAAACCTCTAGCATAACCCAAAAAACCAAGGTAGAATTGTTGGCTGGCTAAGTATGAATCAGGAGGCAAATGGGGAGACAAACTTGGCAACTAGAGCAAAGGACTTGTGATGAAGATGTTAAGAAGGTTGAACATTCAGTCAGTTCTTTGATCTGCAGCAGGGCTCTACATTAGACAGGGACAAGTAGGTTTAAAAATATATTACTCTATATATGGAAGGAAGATGGGGCAATCTACTTCCATAGTGATACTGCCTTGGAAACCCAAGGAGGGGTTGCTATGAGTCAGGTCCGACTCAAAGCATGTAACAACAACAACATATATATATATATATATTTATGTGTGTGTGTGTGTGTGTGTATATATGTATGTATTTTACAATAGCTTCAGGACTCTATAAATCCTAAGGAGTTTCCTCAGAAGCCAGAGGTAGAAAAACTCTAGTTTAAGGTTTGTCCTTGACTGAATCAGCAGAGCATTAAATGTAAACAAGAGGCTAAGATAGCATTTTAAAATGAAAGCACGGATAATTTTGTTATTTAATTTTGAGAACAAACTCCTTTTGCTTGTCTGTATTTGATGGTGAACCTGACATTTTAGATGTATTGATGGTGGAACAAGAAAATGTTACATTTTTTATTAGCTTAATTATGAGGCTCCCCCAGCAGTAAGTTTGGACTTGCAGTGGGCAGTGCAATTTTAGAAACTCTGGGTTAGGTGGTAAATACACAGTCAGTGATAAGGTGCCCTCCTAACAGAGCAGGAGAATTCAACCGGAGAACAGAAAAGAGAATGCAGCAAGAAAGTCGAGGCAGATCTGTCAGAGGGAGGGGGTAGGAGAAAGCAGAGAGAGATGAACAGCTGAGAGGAGGGCATAGAGACAGCCCAGCCGCAGAGAAAAGGTAAGAGGGAACCAAAGGATATGTTGTCATGGATGCAGAGAGACAGATCAGAAGAGGATCACAGAGGTGAGATCCTGCGGGGAGGGGGCAAGGGGAGAGCAAGGGACAGTGAAACAGGAAATAATGTGCAATAATCCAGTGACCCCCCTGTCAGGACAGTGTAAGTGATAACTTCCAGGTGGCTAGGTGTTTGGCAAAAGAGAAAGCAATGCAATAGGAAGATGCATGCATGCTGAATCACAAATGGAAATGAGGGAGGGTAGACATTTTAAAGAATCCAGAATTACAGGTCTATTTTCCATGGAAATCACAGTGCCAAGAAGAGCAAGGGCTAGTCGTGTATATTTTATTCTGACACTGGAAGCTATTAGTGCGCTAGATGGAGTTTGAGAGTCCCTGGTCCCCTGTTTCAGGCAGCCTTCAATATTTCTTCCCTGTTCAGTCAGTGACTGCCCCCCAGCTTATTGATTTAATGCTTCTTGGTCTCACAAGATATGGCAGAGCCTGGGGCTGGTCCCCACCTGCAGCCAGCCTTTCACTGAACAGGGCCCAGTGTGGAATGAAATACAATTATTCAAGGAGCAGGCTGGCTGGGGAGATGCTGAACTTGGCACAGGAATGGGAAAAGAGTGGTACGATTAAGATGCTGTAGGGGATTGCTGAGCTCTCTCTAATACCCAAAGTGGCAGGGCTGCTGAGAGGAACTGGCCCCTGCACTGACCAATTGAGGCTCAAGGGAGCAGCCCCTAAAGACCAGGACTGTGACAGCATATATGGAGAGGCTGTTTACGTAAATGGAAAGGTAAAGTGGCCCACAGGCACAGGCATTAGCAGGAGCTTTTGTAGTGAAGAGAAGAGGAGAGGGGGAGTCGCCAGCACATGCTGGCATAGGCAGCTGTCAGAGGCAGGAGTATCACCTGTGGAGATCAGAGGCTGGAGGTAGCGACATAGCAGTGGAAGTCCTCTTATAAGCCAAACCAAACTCACTGCCCTCGAGTCGGACCCGACTCATAGAGACCCCTCCTTGGGCTTCTGAGGTGGTATCACTACGGAAGCAGATTGCCCAACCTTCCTTCCAAGGAGTGGCTGGTGGGTTTGAACCACCAGCCTTCCGGTTAGCAGTCAAATGCCTTAGGCACTACACCACCAGAGCCCCCACTTCTCTTACAGAGAAGGCATACTCAGTGTGTCACACAGACTGGAGCTCTAATCTCAGCTCACTTTGTTTAGAAGCTTCTTAACCTCTTTATGCTTAGTTTGTTCTTTTTACAAAGTTGACTTTAGCAAAGTTCTGGGAGGATTAGCAATAACAAATACTCAGTTGCTCAATATTCCATTACTAGTATTATCATTTTTAGCAACCTCCCTCCAAATTTAAATTTCTGACTAAAGATAGTTCCAGGAAAGACAATTTGGCTGGATTTCTCCTTTTCTCTTTATTCCCTTTCTCTTCCTGTTCTGATTCTCTTTTTCCTTCTTTCCTATCATTTACATTGTGTTAGGGACCTACCCATAGCAAGAGAACCTACTTTCTTGATGTTTTTTCTCTAATCAGGAATTGTCACTTTGTGGCTCTGTTCACATCCAGAGCTGCAGCAACTAACCATGGTAACTCTGTACTCTCTGGGGAGTTGTTTTCTATAGGGAGCAGTGGTTTGTGTGCTAAATTGGGAGGACTGGAAGAAGAGAATGTGTTAGTAATTAGAAAAGATTAAAATGTCTGAAAATTCCTCCCTGACCATGTAAATGGAAATTTTTTCTCATGCGCACAGTACTCACTTGAGACTGTGGGTAAAAGACTGAGTGCAGCCTTGGCTGCTTTTATGGAGTCCCAATCTATGCTGAGAGAACCAAGAATGAAGGAGGTGCAGTTCTAGGGGAGAGTAATTCTTCCTCCCTCATTTG
>NW_006921741.1:2463628-2497581 GCF_000298275.1 Orycteropus afer afer | reverse complement strand
TTCTGTGTCTGTGTTAATTGGTTTCCCTTTTCTTTGTTGAAGAGGGTCTGTGCAATCCTTCTGCCTAGTCCGCCATCTTGCCCCGCCTCCTGGATATCCCTCATTTGATTTTATGAAGTTTGTCTTTTCAGATGAGTTTTAAATTGTTTGATTCTGTTTGTTTTCCTGGTTCTCCCAAAGTCCAGAAACTTTTTATAAAATCATGACTCTTACAGACAGGGCTCATATGTTCTGTAGTCCAGCTAACACTTCCCAAAATAGGCCAAGTCCGAGATGGCCACTCCAGCATGGGAAACCTGACGCGTTAGGACAAGCTACTTGCCACCTTTTCAGGATTTTGTGTATCTTCTGCATTAGGTCTTTGCTCTTCACTGTCCTTCCTAATTTGTCTTCTTTTTATTATTAGCCTGGAATTGGTCCCAAAACCCATGGTGAGCTGGTTAATGATACTGGTTCAGGGGAATAGGAACCTTCATGAACTTTAAGGCTTCTTTAGAGTACGAGAAGACATTCATGAGGCACATGTAATTGCAGTCATTCTCAATAATAATTTATGAGCAAAGCAGCTATGCCACACTCTGAGGATAAAAGAGGACTGAAAAAATGGCTAAGACTGCCCTCATGAGGCTTGTACTCTAATTGGTGATGTTTATTCAAAAAAAGGTAACTTAAATGGGAAAATAAAGCAAATTACAGAATATTATCTTAAATAGTCTATGTATGTAAAAAATGACTATATGTAGAAATAACTGTTTTTCACCTACAAAAACTCAGTCTACATGTTTCAGAGAGTATTTTAGACATTAGGGCTGTACCTGGGGATATTTATATATGTGTAGGGAAAAAAAAGGTAAGAAAGTCATATACTTAAACTGTGATCTGTGGTTACCTGAAGAGTTAGGATGAAGAGAAGGAGATAGTTATGATTTACTTGTTGTTCTTTCTTGTTTTAATTTCAAATGAGCTTGTGTTACTTCTATAACTTACCAATAAATGAAGCAAAACAGGCATATGTGATTTAATTAATGCAGTCAGGTTGTAAAGCTCTGGGCCAAGTGAGTGGCACAGACCACTAGGGTTATAGGAGATCTTGGAAGGTAGAACTTGACCTAGACCTGAAGAAGATCAAGACTCCAGTGAACAGGAAGCATCTTAGGGAGAAGGAAGAGACTTTTGAAGTATAACATAAGCAAACAATTAATGTGCTTGGATTCAAACCAAACGATTGGTGGTTCAAGTCTACCTAGAGGCTCCCTGGAAGAAAGACTTGGTGATCTACTTCAAAGGAAAACAAACATCATATTTGAAAACCTTATGGATCACAATTCTGTCTGAAACCCATGGGGTCACCATTAATCAGCATGAAGTTAATGGCATCTGGTTAGGGATGTGTGCAAAGCTTCTGGATGCAGCAGAAAAGGTTAGAAGAAGACATGTGTGATAGAGGAGACCAGACAGATACCAGTGTTCTTATCTGGATTGTGCTACAAATACACTGAGTGACCCTGGCAAGTGCCTTCATCCTCTGGGCCTTACTTAGTCTCCTCACCTGTGAGATGAACAAGATCAACTCTGGAGTTCCCTAACATCAGGGAAATCTGTGCTCTAAAGAGACTAACTACAGAGAGATGTGGTAAAATGCAGATTATGGAAGACCCTAAATACAGTACAAGGAATTTGCACATAACTCACAAGCAGTGAGGAGCATAAAATATTATGAGCTTCTGAGTCAAGTATAAAATGTGAAAAGCAGTATTAGGGTAAAAGTAGATTGGCAGTGATATGTAAAATGGCCATTAAAGTGGTGAGAGTAGGCAAGAGAGAAGTAAGAGGGGAGAGGGAGAGGCAGTGATGAAAAGGCTAGCAGATCAACTACAAATCTACTGCAGAGTTATGGATTATAACACAGTGATAAAAACAAAAACATGAGTTCATGATGATACTCAGAGAGAGGAGAGGAAAACAAGGCAATCTCCTCTGCACAGAATACCAGCTAATGATTCTAGAACAGATAGAGAATTAGAAAATCACCGTTTTTCAACTTTCAATAAAATAACTGTTTAAGTCAAGCATGATCAATATATGGTAAAAAAAAAAAAAAAAAGGAAGAAAGTGAAAGGTTATTAGGGGAAGAGATATTCACATAATCTCAAAGAATCATTGTACAGATTAAAAAGGAGAAAGATACCTTTACAGTGCAGAGGTTTGGTGGCCTTTACCAATTAACCAAACTTAACATCACTAATAGTGGGATGACTTCACATTCTGGGCATCCTAATGTGATACAGTAGGAAGTATGTAACATCACACATCAGATTTTGCTAGAAATGTTTGACTTGATTCTAATCAGGAAGTAATAAATCCAGAATAGTCTACAAGTATCTGCCTGAAATTTTCCAAAAAAAAGGGGGTGGTTTTTGTGGTGTAGAGGGACTGTTCTACATCAATAACAACTAAAGAAATAATGAATATAAAGAGGAAACCTTCATTAGATCTTTGATTTAAGAAGGGAAAAGAACTATAAAAGACATGTTGGGAACACTTGAGGAAATTTGAATAGCTGCAGTATATTGGATAATATATTGTTATTTGTGGGTGCTGTGATAATATACTGTTGTATATAAGAAAATTGTTCTATATAAGGAAATGTCCTTATACTGAGGAGGTGCTTGCTCATAGGTTAGAAGTGTCATGACATCTGTAACATAATTTCAGATAGTTCAGAAAAAAATGTGTGTGTGTGGGGGGTATGTTTTCCATTGGGTAGATAGATAGATGGATGGAGAGAGAGGGAGGCAAGAAGGGAGACGTGGCCAATAGGTTACCAATTGTTGAATCTTCATGAAAATTTTATGGTTTTTTATTACACTATTCTTTCAGCTTTTGTGTGGTTTGACTTGATTCTAATCAGGAAGTAATAAATCCAGAATAGTCTACAAGTATCTGCCTGAAATTTTTATTCTTTCAAGCAATTGGAGAGGGGATCCTTTGCAATAGTCCAGATCAAGGCTTAGGGCTAAGGTAAAAGAAAATAAATTAGAAAGCAAGGGAAAAAGTAAAAGGTATTGTTAAAGCAAAATAGGTTAATAACCATCATTTCTCTATGATAGTGGTAAATACAGTTCAGTTTTCAGCATGTGTGTCTGTTCAGATCTCCTTTGACTGAAGAACTTGGAAAGAGGAAACTTAAGAGTAATTAACATAGATTGCCTACACTCAAATAACTTGTTTCATAGGAGCTTTTATGGAGTGAGGAAATGCCCTCATTTTTAGATGAGTAATAAATAAGAGGAATGCTAAGACATAATTATGGGCAACAGTCAGATACCAAGATAATCCCAAACAAAAGGAATTCGTTATCTTGAGGAGCAATGATGAAATGAACATTACCTAAGTGCAGTAGCTAGCACTGAGTTTACATTAGTTGATTTTGACCGAGATAATTCATTAGCACCTTATTCCTGCTTAAGCCTTTCAGATGCTTGACAGGTTATGTCTCTAGAGACATTTCCCCCCACTTCCTTTAAAATTGATTTTAATGGTATGAACAGGGTCAATTCTACAGGGAGAGAAAAAAAAAAAAAGAAACTCATTCACCAACACTATGATCTCACTAATCCAGGCTAATTGGAGGATAAAAACCTGACCAAAATAACAAATATTATAAGATACATAGGAAGAAGTAATTTTATTACTTTCAAATTTGTGCACCATTTAGAATAACTGCTAGCTGATAAATTGTACCAAGAAGCTATCCCACTGGACTTGTTAAAATAAAAAAATAAGATTCATTTGAAATTACCATATTGATGTGAGAAACAGTATTGATTTAGTGTTTCTTATTGCAAGTACTACTGCATTTTTAGATGGACAGTTTTTCACAGTGTATGACTGTGCCACAATTCATAGAACTGTTAGCATTCCTGGCCCTTAGTGTCATGTTGACCCCAAACCTATCATTTAACAACAAAAAAAAATCTCCTCCTGCACATTTCCATCCCCAGTTGAGAACTACAGTTAGATCCTATCTTAGTTCTGTAGTGCTGCTATAACAGAAATACCACAAGTAAATGGCTTTAACAAACAGAAATTTATTCTCTTATAGCTTAGGAGGCTAGAAGTCTGAATTCAGAGTTTCATCTCCAGAGGAAGACTAGGTTAGAAGTTCAAGTTCAGAGTGCCAGCTGTAGGCACTGGAGGGAGGCTCCTTGACCTAGGGCTTCAGTTCTGGTTCTTATACCAGGCCCAGTGGAGCAAGCTGGAGGTTTCTGACTCAGGCAGCTGCTGGCTGCTGAGGCTGACAAATCCAGATCAGCAGGTAAAGGGGCAGATTGTTGGCTCACAGGCTGTGCAGACAACAATCTTGAGATTGGTAGGCCACTGGTTCAAGTCTAGGAACTAGAAATGAAGACTGAACCAAATGTGGGATGCTTTCTATGCATACTGGAAGCAGGCCACACCCAGAAAGCAACTCTCTTTCAACTCTTTAACTACTCACAGCAGATTCCACCATGGAGATGATTACACCAAATCCGTCTCATCATGGGGAATAAGTAAATCCATCTGCCAAGCCACTCAAAATCACGGCCCCGCAAAGTTGACACACAATCTTAAGTACTGCAGATTTTAAGTAACTGAGGGCAAAGCTTCCTTCACCAGTACATCCCCAGAACTAAGGACAATGACTGATACAATGAGGACACTCAGTAAATATCTGTTCAAAGGATTAATATGATACTTGAAAATTTAATTATTCTAGAACTGTTTTCCTATAACCATTACTGTATTTTTAATTTGCCTAGGCAGCACTTTTTGTTTGTTTTTATTGACAAAGCAGTAAAACCTCAAATTCAATAGTTAGAATTATTCTTGTTAATTTTTAATTATTATGATAATATATGTTCACTTAACAATAATACAGATACTATAAAGAAAAATCAAGCATTAAAAAATAATAATAATAGGACATCTTCAAGCACTGATTTCAAAAGGGTTAACATGTTGAACAAATTTGCAAAGTTGCTTGTATTACGATCAACCATCAAAGAAAAGGTCTCAGCTTCAAATATGATCCCAACCTAAAGGAATCTGTCACTGTGAATATATACCCACACCATTCCAGGATGTAGGGCTTGTAGAATGTGAGGTGAGAAGCCACAGAACAGAGGGTAAAAATGTAGATCCTCCTTTCCCAGAACTTGAGCCTTTGCCTGAGCAAAGTTTTGGCTTGGGTAATGTCAAGATGAGTGATTCCTTAGTGACCATGTTTTCAAGGGCATTAAGACATGGGATGAGAGCCTCAAGAATACTTCCACCATGATACCTGTAGCCCTACATAGTTCTGAGAGGCATTTGTATGGACACAGAGACACTCACATTAAGCACAAAATGGTGGACAGAGCCTTCAGCCTAGAATCAGGACACATGACTGGATCGGGCATTTTTCATGTCCATGTATTCCCCTCCATAGTATATCTTACAACAATGTCCTGAGCCGTTTCTGCTAAGTCTCAATTGGTGATAAGAGTCCCAAATGGGCAGAGTTTGCAAACCAGTAGTGATAGCATTACTTGAGGCTGAAATCAAGTACAGTATGAATGAAGGACCAACAAGAGTGCAGAGGAGAACAAACAGCTGCCCACATCAGAGGTGTCCACATCTGACTGATCACCTATCATTAGGAAGACTTTTTAAAAACAGAATCTTGGGGCCCACCTTCAAAGACTCTGATTTAGTGAGTTCAGTTTCATCTCCCCTTTTCCTGCTAGATGACAAATTGTCTGCTCAGTTCCTGGCTCATAATAAGTAGCAATAAATGTTGAATAGATTTTAATCATTCAAATAAAATTATATGGTGGTGTAGTACCTATGGCATTTGACTGCTAACCAGAAGGCTGGCAATTCAAACCCACCAGCCACTCCTCAGAAAGAAGATTGGGCAATCTACCTCTGTAGAGATACTGCCTTGGAAACCCAAGGAGGGATCATTATGAGTCGGAAACAACTCGATGGCAGTGAGTTTTCTTTTCTTTTTTTTTTTTTGGTGTATAATCTAATAGTTATAGTAATTCATGAATTCAAAAAATATTAAGCATTTACTATGTGTCACATGGTGTTCTAGACACCAGAGTCTGGATATTAGTGAGACAAAGTCCCTATTTATGGGAAGTTTTCTTGTGGTAGAAGAGATAATAAGCAAAAAAAAAAATATCAAGTAGGCCTAAATTCTGTAAGAAATTAAAGTAGAGTGTGTTAGAAATAGATGGGAGAGGGGTACTTCTTCAAACGCAATAGTCAGGAAAAAGCTCTCTGAGGAATTGGCATATAAACTGACACTTTTCTAAAAATAAAGGATTAAATTTGAGAAGAGGTAGGGAAGAGCATTCCAGTCAAAGGGGACAATTGGTATAAATGTCCTGGGACTGAAGGGAGTTTGAATTGAGGTTAAAGAGATTGGCATGAGACAGAATCAGAAAGGTAGGCAAAGATCAAGGTGAGGAGTTTGGATTTTATTTGAAGTACAGGAAGCCAATGGAAAATTATAACAGGAGAAAAGCATAATCTGATAAGCATTTTTAAAAGATCATTCTGCCTGTTGGGTCAAAAATTGATAGAGGAGGAGAAGAAGCCAGAGTGAAAGAAGGGACACCAATCAAGAGTCTATTGCATTATCCTCAGGAGAATTCATGAGTTGATCTAGGACTAGAGGAGAATTGGAGGAAAGTGAATGGAATTGAAGCATGGCTTGGAGCTACAGTAAACCAACCTGCTGATGAATTGGAAGGGGGAAGTGGGAGAGAAAGAGAAGAATTAAGGTTGGCACCTAGCTTGTTGGTTGAGTAGCTTTGAATGGTGGATGGTGATAGCACTATAGGCTGCAAGTGGGAACATTTCCAAGAAACAAGTTTGAGAAAAAAAATTGATTTTGATTTGGGGTATGATGGGTTTGAAAAGCTTTAGACCTCCAGTTGGAGATGTCAAGTATGCAGATGGATTTATAAGTCTAGACTTGAAAGTAAGGTCCCAGCTGGAGACAATAGTATCATCTTACATTTGTATAATATTTTAGAAGGTTCAAAATACTTTTGCTTACATTTTCTTATGCAGATAGTTAATTTGTTACTCAATAAGTATGAGTCTTAAAAATCATTCACTGTGTTTTGGCCTATAGTAAATAGATTATCTTGCTGTTTTAAATTAAATAATAATATTGAGTATTTATTATGTGCCAAAATGAGAAGTAGATTGCCCAACCTTTCATTCGCGGAGTGGGTGGCAGGTTTGAACCACCAGCCTTCTGGTTAGCAGTCAAATGCCTTAGGCACTATGCTAGCAGAGCTCCTCCAAAATGATCAGTCCTCTACAAATGACCTGGTAAGCAAAAACATTTTTAAATGTTTCGTCCATATATATATATATATATATATATATATATATATATACATACATACATACATACATACATACATATACTTTTGTATCAGCAAGCCAAATTTTAAAAGGATGATGCTTTTGAGTTGTGGTGCTGGCGAAGAATGCTGAAAGTACCATGGACTGCTAAAAGAACTAACAGATCTGTCCTGGAGGAAGTGCAGCCAGAATGCTCCTTGGAAGCAAGAATGGCCAGACTTCGTCTCACCCATTTTGGTCATGTTGTAAGAAGGGACCACTCCCTGGAGAAGGATGTCATGCTTGGTAGGGTGGAGGGTCGACGAAAGAGGGGGAGGCCTTCAGGGAGATGGATTGATACAGTGGCTGCGATGATGGGCTCGAGCATAGCATGGATTGTGGGGCTGGCGCGGGATCTGGCAGTGTTTCGTTCTGCTGTGCATGGGGTCGCTATGAGTCAGAAACGACTCAATGGCACTTAACAACAACAACAACATGTTCCAACTGCTTAAATATCCAATATCACCTTTTCATTTTGCTCCAGGAGGATTCTGGTCTTGAGCTCTCATGCAGCTACTGTCAGAAGCGTTATCACTCTTCACCAAGAGCAACAGCCTCCAGGAGGAGAAGGGAACTTAATTAGAAATTTCCACTTCAAATGCAATTTATAGTTCATGCACTCAGACAAGCTGGAGGGTGTTTGAAAAGTTTAATGCTGAGTGAAAAGTTTAATGCTATGCATTGAGCATAGAGTATGTTTATTTATTAAGCACTGGAAGGAACCTCAGAGACTTAGCATGAGGCTCTTACTTTCCAGATGAAGAAATTTAGTTCCTGAGAGATGAACAGAGTTCCTAAAGTCAAATGAGGTAACAACAGGTTGGAATTATCACTCAGGACTCCTAACTGTTATGCTGGTGCTTTGTAGAACCTGATGTTTCCTCTTTCAGTGCCTACAATGCCTGAGTCTGTCCTTGGTCAACCAAGTGTTCATTAAACTAATTGTATTGTAGCCTAAGTTATCCTTTTTTTGTGTGCCAGGTGAAGGGGTCAATAATAGCTAATTTATATTCCTTACTACATGCTAGGCACTGTTCAAAACAATTTTAAATGTACTAACTCATTTAACCTTACAACAATCCTGTGAAGTAGATATCCCTAATATCCCTATTTTGTTCACCAAGCCCCTTTTGGCAGGGGTTTAGTAAGATCAGGGTACTGACCTCAGGAATATCAAGCAAAATTGTTTATTAGCATTGACCACTACTCTCAGTTTTAGATAGAAAATTTTCAACTGCCTGCTCAGATGTGGATTCCAATGACAAATCAAATTCATCTAGAACAAAATTCATTAACCTCTCCTCCAACATTTTCTGTCTTGTGTTCTCCATCTTGTTAACAGTATCATCACCTTTCCATTCATCTGAAATTTATTATACCTTTCTAATCTCCCACTTATTTTCAACCTTTCCAATACTATAAATCCCATTTATATTCAATTTGGTTTCCAGAAGTATTTGAGGAGAGAGAATATGCCTGTAGACTCTCCCTTTGTGTCCTCTCTCAAGTAAGCATCCTATTTCTAACACTCAATTGCCTCTCTATTTCCTGAATTTAAGCCTTTGTCTTCTACCACTTAAAATGTCGCAATAGTCTCCCATCTGGTTATCCTATTTTATTATTATTATTTACCTCTTCTTCCTCAACTTTTCAGTTTTGCTGGGGTTTTCCTCCCAAAAGCACAGGTCAAATTGTGCTAAATGCCTCTACACAACCTTCCCCTGGTCACTCATTGATTACATTTCTGGTAAAAAGACAGGGAGGTGGAAACTTCTGACCTCCTCTAACTTCACAACAGGAAGACAGAATCACCATCAGTAGCTCAAGGCCTGTTCCTATGAGGCCAGATATGCCACCACCCTCCAACCCTCTTACCAACCTTGACACCAACCATCCCTCCCTTGACACCCACCACTTCTCTGCTGGTTTTGATAATTTGCTACAGTGGCCACACCAAAATCACAGGATATGGGGTTTATTAGGGAACTGACAGGCTACAATTCAAATTCAGGAATACACTTAGGATACAGTTCTTCAGTCAGGACAGTTTCCCCTCTGCTGTGCCCTTAGACACACCTCTCAGGCCCTTGGCCTCTCGGCCTGGCCTTTGTGATCCAGCTAAGCCTGATGCTCAGTCTCGTGCCTCTTGGTTCCACTGCCACCATCTCTCAACCAGGCATCTCTCTCTCAGCCTGGCAGCTCTCTCTTTCTCAGCCAGGCATCTCTCTCAGCCAGCAGTCAGATATTTCTTCTGCCTCTAGAAGGGCTCATTTTGAGCCTGACAGAGTGGCAAAGCCGACCAATCCCAACATCAAAGTTCTATGCACCTGAGAGAGAGTGAACTTTCCCTGGAGATTACTTCCTGCAGCTACAACAGAAATACCCCAGGTGGATGACTTTAACAATCAAGAGTTTAAATTCCATGGTCCCACCTAGTAATGCAGTGGGAGTTACAAAGACCATGGCTAGAAAAGCCATACCAGGTAATTTACTACACCACAATTTCTTAACCTGGCATTTAAGCTCTATTTCTACTGGCACCATTTTTCCTTTCTTCCTGTCCAAGTGGGATGCCAACCACACGAGACTTCTCACAATTCTTGGATAGTCCCTCCTTTTCCACATGACTGTGCCTTTTATTCTGGCTGCGCTTCATCTTGGAATGTTCTTCTCCTTTCTCTGCCATTCCTATTATCTCCCTCCCACATACACAAACACACCACATATACTTAGCAAAATTGGATCCATCCTTCAAGGCTTTGACCAACTCCTATCTCCTCTAACAGTTCCAGAATGCTTCAGTTAGAATCTCTTCTCCTTTGATTTCAAATGCCTGAGTTCCCCACTGTGATAAAAGGCAGTGTCTAACTCATCCCTGTGAGGTGT
This sequence comes from Orycteropus afer afer, assembly GCF_000298275.1. Lineage (NCBI taxonomy): Eukaryota > Metazoa > Chordata > Mammalia > Tubulidentata > Orycteropodidae > Orycteropus > Orycteropus afer. Next base: position 2,487,246 of record NW_006921741.1, on the reverse strand, counting down.
GAGGAGCACTAGACTAGAGATCAGAGGACCTAACTTCCATCCTAACTCCTCTCCTTCTGTCTGGTATTGATAAAGTTATCTTGCTTTCTTTTTTCATGCACTTTCCTTACAGATCAAATGAGCTATTTATAGTTTCTCTGCTTCCCTCACAAGTGTGTGATAAAGATCACTTAATACATGTGAATGTTTTTATTATATTTGTTTGTTTATGTCTCACCTTGCTTGATAAGAAATGAGAGGTGAGAAAACAGTTTGCTAACTGTAAAATTCTTTTCAGCTGTTACTTTTAAGCCATGAAAATCATTGAATATAGAACCATAGGGGACCCTCGAGATGATGGGGTCTAGCTCCTTCATTTTCCAGAAGCCTTTCCATCCAAGAGCTGCTCATTGGCTGGCTTCTGTAAGTTAGTGGCACGGTCAGCAACAGATTGCAAATTGTCACCTTACTGCATTGCATCAGTTCAGGAAAATGATTTTTTTTTTTTTTTTCCTCTTGGAGCAAGATGCAAGCCTTCTCTACATTTATTTAATATACTGACAATACATTATTTCACTACCTCTAGTTTCTCTGAATAAAGTAAAAATAGCTTTGGATTCTGTCCCAGTTTCTCACTTGCTGTCCCTCTGCCATATCCCCCCAGACCCCTGACTGTGAAATAATTTGCTTGAGATAGTCCTCTGTGTTCTGTACCTGACTGATTTTAATTGAAGGCTCATGCCAATTATCTAGCCATCTCCCCTGGGTCACTCCTTTGTATTTTTTCACAATTTTAACAATACAGTTAAATTTTTAGTTTTTAGCTAATCTTATTCCAAACATTGTAAAATCTTTTTGTTTGTTTGTTTTATTATTGCTGACAAAAAGTCACTTTAAAGCCCTGTTTCATAGATAACGGGCATACTATATTACAAATATCAATCATTTATTGACTATCTATTTTGTGCCAAGTGTTATGTTAAGTACTTCATTTGCATTACTTCTGATCACCCTGACAACTCTGAAAAATAAGGATTATTATCTTTCTTACTAAAACTTAAAGAGTTAAATAACTTTCCCAAGGTAAAGAGCTGATAAGAGATGGAATTAGGAGTTGAATCCTGGCCTTCCCAAGTCTAAACCCAGTGTTCTTCCATGACATCTATTTTCCCATGACACTGTTTTCAGAGCAGGCAGATGACACAAGCTGGAACAGAAAACCTCAGTGGCCCCCAGGGTCAGTGACACTGCCTTTTGAGAACCCTCTCCCCAGGGATCACTCCAAGCCAGAAGCTACTCACAGGGCTGGCCATAAACATATGCTTCCAGCATATTCCCTCCATTCCCTGTAGCTATAGGTACTCCTAAGGTACAGGAGTGATAGTAAAATAAGATCCCTCAGTTTCAGTTTTTTGATGGCTCTCTATCTCAGTAAAGGTAAACTCCCAATTTACTGAAATGACTTCTTATGCCCTGTGCTGCCAGATCCTTGAAAGTCAGTGAGAGATGGTGGTTAAGAATACAGAGCTGGATGGTTAAGCCAGAGTGCCTTGATTTAATTCCAGACTTTCCCATATATTAGATGTATAATCTTGGGCAATTTATTTAACCTATCTGTGCTCCAGTTTTCTTCTCTGTAAAACAGGATTGTTGTATGTTCTTACTTCACAAAGATGTTAAGAGTGTTAAAAGAATTGGTACATACAAAATGCTTAGCTCAGTGTCTAGTACAGAGTAAGTGCTATGCTTGTGTCAGCCATCATCATCATCACCACCACCACCACCACCAACAACAACAACCTCACTACATTCATCTTACCAGCTTCGTGTCATGTCTTCCACTCACCTTCATCCCCACTCTGCTTTTCAGCCACAACTAACTGCTTTCTTTTCTTCATATGTTCCAGGCTCTCTCTCATCTCCACACCTTCTTATGTGCATCTCCCTTTGCTTGGAATTCTTTACTACCCCTCTCCCATCTCTCCTTCCCCAGCGTTCTATGGGTACCCGCACCCATTCTCATCTGACTAACTCACACAGATCCTGTCTTTGATGTCATTTCTTTCAGAACACCTTTTCTTTCCTCCTGCAGGCCTTTAAAAGAGGCCCCTCCTCTGTACTTTCATAGCATTCTGACCTCTTCTTACCATAGCAATTACCACCTGGTGCTGTAATTGTGTTTTTACCTGCTGTTATACTCTACCAAACAGTAAGTTACTTGACAAAATCTGCTTGTCACTTTAGTTCACTCCTTACCTTAAATTGTGGAAGGAAATGACTAAAATGAATATTTTAAAGAAACTGAATTTGCATGAACATTGTGTTAGTTCTAGGCATTACACTTAAAAAAAAAAAAAAAAAAAACCCACTGCCATCAAGTACCAACTGATAGTGACCCTATAGGACAGAGCAGAATTGCCCCATAGGGTCTCCAAAGCTGTATTCTTTACGGGAAGAAGGCTGCTTCTTATTTCTCTCATAGAGCAGCTAGTAGATTCAAACTGCCGACCTTTAGGTTAGCAGACAAATTCTTTCACCACTGAGCTACTAGAGCTCCTTGGCAGTATACTAGGCACACATTAAAGGACAGTAGCCACACAATCAGCAGCCAAGTTGTTATCCTTGACCACACAGACCTAGATCTTTGGTAGGGTATTGAATAACATCAAGATCCTAAGAATAACACCCATAACATCTAAAAGTGAAATGAACAGCCTAGCATGTACATAAGAAGTGAGCAATAGATGGAATTTTTCTAACCTGAACATATCGTTTTGCTTCATCCCTACATGTTCTGATCATCACGAGTTGGACCAAAAGTTATAGACCAAGTTGTTTGGGGCCGTAGCTGAGCAGACTAGACCACACCCAATAATGTGCTGTCAGCCTTAGCAAGCTTGAGTTACATACCTGAGAGGCAAGTTTCAGAACTAGAATCTTGCCAACATATTAAAGGAAGGACAGTAGAAATTGGTGGTTATGAGCTCAGGACTTTTTATTTAGATATTTTATATCTTTTGCTTCTTTTGGATTGTGTAGCCTTGAGTCAATTAATGACTCTCTGTGAGCTCAGTGTCCTGATCTCTAAAATGGGAAAAATAATTTGAGGTACTTTAGGATTAAATAATGTACTGTATATAAAGCTCCTAATACACGTACTATGCTCAATGAACGTTAGCAATGATTATTACTAATCTCAGTAGTAATGAATGACATCCAATACTCCAGCCCATGCTTCAAGAAGAGAAAAATCAAACTGAAGCAGAAAAATAGAAATAATAAATATGAGGCTGTGCCGCACTTGATATTTTCAAATGTCACATCAATGATGTCAACTGTTTGTGAATGCATCTGAAAATGTTATTTGAGCAAAGTCTACTGATAAAAATTCAAACCTCAGGGATAGAGAGAAGAATCAAAGTGACTTTGATAAGTTTGAAAGACTTGAGGAGAACATGTTTGCTAAAATGAGCACAGCAACAATTGGGAGGATGGTAAAGGACCAGGTAGTGTTTTGTTCTGTAGACGTAGGGTCGTTATAAGTGGGAACCAACTGGAGAGCATCTAACAATAGGCAGGAGGAGAGAGTAGTGAGCAGGATCCTATCTTACAGGGTGGCCAAGGCAGAGCTCATAGATAAGGTGCCATGCAGGCAGACACCTGTATGCATTGGTGGAGCAAGGAATGCACATTTCTCAGGGACAGCATTCCCAGCAGAGGAAACAGGAAGCTCAGAGGTCCTGAGGTACGAGGATGCTTGGCATAGTTGAAGAATATGTAAAGCATATGTGAGGATGGTACAGGACAGAGCAGTATTTCATTCTGTTATAAAAGGGTCTCTACTCAACTATGCCTAACAATAAAGCTATTAGAGGACCAGGATATGGAATTGAAGCTTCCATGCCTGACAAGGAAACAGTGAAAGTAGTAACTTCTCACCTACTATCAAAAACTATTGTCAAGGAAAATTAAGGAGAAGCAAAAGGATATGATTATGTATTTTAGCATGTAGAAAAACTAATCAATTCTGCTTTTCTTTCATGGGCCCATAGTCAAGGAAGCATATTTGAAAAGTTAGCTCTGCATAGGTTAGAGAACTAGACTTATCATGTGTTCAGTTCAAGCAGAAAAGCCTCTTAGGGGACTTGTTCACCTCTGTCCCCAGCTACCGTCTATCTCCTGTGGCAGATACAGAGCCCTGCCATTGAAGAGCACTCAGTAATTCTATTATGTTGAATTAGAAGGAATTGATTCAAGAAAGATTTTGCTTCTCATTTGATTTGATTTAAGGATGATTTTTCCCCCCTCCTGGCAATGTTTTGTGCTTGTTTTTCAGATGCTCTGTTTTTCTTTTAACATAGGACCGACCCAAAATGGGAATTAGCAACAGCAACACAAACTCCAGGCATTCTTTATTTCATTTGTCAGAATTCATTCTGGAATTGTGCATGAGAAATGGGAAAGTCATGTTTATTTTGGAAAAGGCTCAGGGCTGTCTAACCAAGCTCAAGATGACAGGAGTAGGCAATTGACCACAGAGAGAGTTGGCAGGCAGCCCACCCCATCCCATGCAGTTTCCCCAAAACCTCATCTGAAGATATTAATCTGTCAACACATATGTGTCAATGTACATTATATGTGTGTCTATTTTTCTGTTTTCCCTCTAATTTTGAAGGATCCTGTCTACATCAGAAATCTAGGAAACCCATAAAGGCAGATTCAGCACACATACTAAAATCCTAGTAGACATGGATGGACAAAAGTATCTCACCTGGTCAAACCATGCACAAATACCACCAGATGAACTCCCATGCCTCTGCTAACTAAAATTTATCAGGAGCATGAAACTTGTAAAATTAACAGACAAACACTTGGATAAGGACATGAGGAAGTTTGAGGCACATGATATAATCTCAGCCTTTCAATTTTGGGAACTTTTTTTTTTCTAATATCAGAACAATATGCTCTATGAAATACCAAAATTCTCTGGCTTCCTCTTTTTCAGGTGAATGGCATTGACCTCCGTGGAGCATCCCATGAGCAAGCTGCTGCCGCACTAAAGGGGGCTGGGCAGACGGTGACCATTATAGCACAATACCAACCTGAAGGTCAGTGTGCACCCAGACTCATAATGCTCTGATATTGTTTCTGTGTGAATGTGTGCCCACATTACTGATTACCTGTGTTGACTAGAGTTACCACCAGTAATGCTTTTTTTAATGATTATCAGCAAGCCACCTATAATAAAAGTTGATGATTCCAGTCCAAGGAACATGAAGCTTTGTTACTCCTAATCTTTCAGAAAAACATCAGGTAGTTAACAATTCCTACTTGGTATGTGAAGTCAAATAAATAGCAGTCGGCACAAGTTGTATTTCATTTAGTCTTATTTGGTATACACTTTTGGTCAGCAATGGGTACTATAAACACAATTTGTTAAGGTTTAGGAAGCAAGAGGAAGATATTTCATGTACAGAAATGACCATGGTCTGTAGACTATATTCTCTCCTTGTGGCATTAACATTCTTGTTAACTCTAACATGGCTTTTGTATAACATGGCTTATTGTGGATATTTTTCCCTTTTCTGCTACATTACCTGTTTGGACTGTAGCACTATAAATCCTGAGACTTGGTGATATATCATAAATTGGATTAACCATACCTTGGTCTTTGGTTTGTTTAAACACCTGTTTCTATGATCAGTGAGACAACTTAAAAAAGTTTATTGTGAGGTTGATTTCTTAGCCAAGATGTATATAGATTGCTTCTTGGTTAATGGGATGTATTTAAGCACACTACTGTGGGTTAGACCTTGTAAAAAAGAAAAAAAAAAAAAAAAAGAGAGAGAGAGAGAGAGAGAGAAGAAGACTATAACTCTTTCTTCAAGAAATCCAGTGAATTGCTTTTGGTCCACCTGGCTTGCAGATAAGAGTATTAAACAGCTAAAGAAGAGGGCACAAGATGCCATCAAGGAAGAACCTCTGTGCATGTGGTATAAAGGGCTCCTCTGACCTTTTTGAATGATTCTTTCCTAAAGTTAATTACTCTAATTGTTTGGAAGAGTGAGGTTTGTGTCTTGCCTCTGTCGTCTTAGATTTTATGATTAATTATGACTAGTTACCCACTTATGCAAGAATAAATAAAACATTTTGCTCTGTGTGTTTTGATAAATGGCTTTTGTTCATGCCTGGTTTTGGAATTAGAAATTATGCAAAATTTAAAGAAAAGCAATATTTTTCTCCAATAGACCTAGCCCAAATATGGCTACAGAGATGATGAGGAGGAGATTCATGATTACCAAAGATGGGTAATACTAACACCAAAGGAACACATTCTTCCCAGACAGTCTTAGGAAGCCTTTCCACATCTTAAATATTAGTAGGCATGTCTAGTAATAGAGTATGTGGCTCCAAAAATATCCATTGTAAACCAGAAAATGAAAACACCTGAATTAGCATGATTTGAGTAACAAATCTACTCAATGTAGGAATAATAGCTCTCTCATGAGGTTCTTTCATTTACTCTATAGCTGTTTTCTTTCAGTTACAAACTCCATGCCCTTAACTATCACCTGAGGCTTGGCATAAATGTCACGAGCTGTTTACTCATTACGGAAAAAATGTCATCACAACAATTCTACTGACAATAAGATGATTAGAACCATAGTTAGACCATAAGAAACTCTTGATAGAGAACTTCTGATAGTGAAGACATCTATTCAAACAACCTTGAAGAGAATGATTTCAAGCTTGAAGCAATAAAGTTACAGTAAGGGACAAAAATGGCCCAGTTCTATCAATATAAATCTTCATCTTTCTACTAGACCTCCCTCACAGCTTGCTTTCCTTTAAGCAATATACTTACTTTGGTTTCTATGCTGTACTTTATCAAGATGCCCATTCAAAGCATGTCTTATAAATCATATAAATTGATTTTTAAAGTGCTTCTGAAGAAACCTGCAAATAACACCTGCCACAAGCTTCTTTCAAAATGCCAAAGCACAGATTGGATTTACAGAATGACTTCCTTGTTTTAATAGTCTACCTGTATTCTAATTTGTCACAACTTTAAATCAGTTGGAGATGTGGTAATGGCAACATCAAACAATCATTTTTTTCCCCTTTGCAAATTTTAACCAAGCCTTAATTGAATCATTATTTGGAATGAAATACTGACTGGATTGTGTGTTAGTCATCTAGGGACATTTAAATGGAAAACATCTTTAGCAAATAATGAACAATTTGCCTTTAAAATAAAAAGTAAAAAGAAGAATACTCCATGAGATTTCATTGTGAAATTATCACCAGATCCCCTTCATTTGCACCAGCATTGTGAGGTGTCCAGCCCTTAAGACTACACTAAGGCAAAGTTTTATTTACATCTTTTTTGCTATAGTAAAGAACCAGGCTTCCAGTGAATATTTATTTCAGTAACATTCAAATGCTTTTACTGGGAAGTTTTCAGATGCCTTGCTCATTATTACTTGATATTCAGAAAATTTGTGTTTCTCTCCCCTCACCAAGGGAGGAAAAAAAAAAAAAAAAAAATATATATATATATGTGTGTGTGTGTGTGTGTGTGTGTGTGTATAAAATGCATACTCTTTGTCTTCAAGGAATTTTTTATGTGATTTTTATATATTTATATTAGTTCCTGATGGCATATGGCCAAATTGTATGATCATGGCACCATCTCTAGAAATTATGGAATTCCAGAGAAGGGATAGACCTGCATGTATGCAGAACAGTTGAAGAGGACTTCACAAAAATGTGGGCATGGATCCAGACCTTTAAAATGTGTGGTTTCTATTCTGAATAGAAGGAAGAAAAACTGTTACTGAGGCATAAGATTTTGAGCTCTATGCACACAGAGATTGTATCTATATTCTGTTCATTGATAGGTCTATCTCCAGTGTGCCACACATAATTGGTATTCCTTACATGTTTGCCAATGAAATGAATAAAATCTTACCAATCCTTAATACTCGAGTTTCCAATTTAAGAAAATTGAAAGTTGAAGGGATTCTTCATTTTTACTTAACTAATTCACTTTCCTTTTCATTTTTGCCTCAAATACAAAGGAAATGCTACAGAAGTAGGTGTTGCAACATATAAAGTCATCCCAACTGTGTTTTTTTTTTCTGTTTTGAAATAATAATATAAATTGTTGAATAAAGTACAAAATGGAGACAATTGCCAATTAATCTGTAATTATCATAATGTAGCAATAAATTGTCTTCCTTGGCAAGTTTCACTCTGCAAAGTAAGCAAAATTCTTAGACTCACTTCTGCTCACAATGAGCTTGGCCCAAGTTGTCAGAATTACTTTATCTATCATCCATCTGCCTAAGGCACTTGACTGCTAACCAGAAGGCTGGCGGTTCAAACCCACCAGCCACTCCTCGGAAGGAAGGTTGGGCAATCCTACTTCCGTAGTGACACTGCCTCGGAAACCCAAGGAGGGGTCGCTATGAGTTGGGGCCCACTCGACGGCACATAACAACAACAACATCATCCATCTTATTCAATGTCTATTCTAGGTGGTAAAATTGAAACGAGTTTGAAGAGTCATGTACAAAGTTTCTTTCTGCTGATGTAGTTGCAATTAATTTTACCACCTTTTTAATCCAGTTTCTATTTCCTGCTTCCTTTGAACTTAACATGTATTTCAATGATTATAAGAAAACAATGAAGCTAATTTCTTTATTTTTTTCAAGTGTGTGCAATCATTTCCTGGGTGGTACAAATGGTTAAGTACTGGACTTCTAACCCAAAGTTTAGCCATTCAGACCCACCCAGAAGCACCCCAGAAGTAAGGTATGATGATCTACTTCTGAAAGGTCACAGCCTTAAAAACCCTTACAGACTGAGACGGACTAGGAAGAAGGAAGAGGCTGTCTACTTCTCAAAGAATCAGCCAGGAAAACCATTATGAATAGTAGAGAAACACTGCCTACAAATTACTGGACAATGTTATGAATAGCCCTGAAACATTGTCCAATCAGTGCAGGAAGACAAGCCCCTTAGGTTGGAAGGCTCTCAAAATACGACTGGAAAAGAGCTGCCTTATGAAAGTAAAACCAACCTTAATGATATGGATAAAGTAAAGCTTTAGGGACCTCCATTTGCTGATGTGGCACAAATCAAGGAGAAACAGCTTCAAACTATTAAAAATAGGAACATGGAATGTACGAAGTATGAATCTAGGAAAACTGGAAGTTGACAAAAATGAAATGGGAGGCATGAAGTTTGACATCGTAGGCAGTAATGAGCTGAAATGGACCTGTTTTGGCTGTTTTGAATCAGACAACCACATGATCTACTATGCCAGGCATGGCAATTTGAAGAGGATGGTGTGGCATTCATCATCACAGAGCATGTTGCAAGATCTGTCTTATCTCAATGATAGGATAAATATCCATACACCTACAAGGAAGACCAGTTAATACTACTATTATTCAAATTTATGCAGCAACCACCAAAGCCAAAGATGAGGAAACGAAGATTTTTATCAAATTTTGCAGTCTGAAATTGACCGAACATGCAATCAAGATGTGTTAATTATCACTGGTGACTGGAATGCAAAAGTTAGAAACAAAGAAGAATCACTAGTAGTTGGAAAATTTGGCCTTGGTGACAGAAATAATGCTGGAGATCGCATAATAGAATTTTGTAAGACCAACAACTAATTCGTTGCAAATACATTTTGTCAACAAAACAAACAGCGGCTATACATATGGACTTCACCAAATGGAGTACACAGGAATCAGATTAACTACATCTGTGCGAAGAGGCAATGGAAAAGCTCAATATCTTTAGTCAAAACAAGGCCAGGAGCTGATTATGGAACAGACAATCAAGTGCTCATATGCAAGTTCAACTTGAAGTTGAAGACAATTTAAACAAGTCCACAAGCTCCAAAATATGACTTTGAATATATCCCTCCTGAGTTTAGAGACCATCTAAAGAATAGATTTGATGCATTGAACACCAATGATCGAAAACCAGAAGAATTGTGGGATGACATCAAGAACATCACTCATGAAGAAAGTAAGAAGTCATTGAAAAGATGAGAAAGGAAGAAAAAATCTAAATGTATGTCAGAAGAGACTCTGAAACTTGCCCTTCAGTAGAGAGTAATTACTGCAAATGAAAGAAATTACAAGATGAAAGAGCTGAACAGAAGATTTCAAAGATCAGCTCGGAACAGACAAAACCAATTACTCTAACAAAATGTGTGAAGACCTGGAGTTAGAAAACCAAAGGGAAAAACACACTCAGCATTTCTCAAGCTGAAAGAACTGAGGAAAAAATTTAAGCCTCGAGTTGCAATATTGAAAGATTCTATGGGCAAAACATTGAATGATGCAGGAACCATCAATAGAAGATGGAAGGAATACACAGAGTCACTGTACCAAAAAGATCTTCATCCATTTCAGGAAGTGACATATGATCAAGAACCAATGGTATTAAAGGAAGAAGTCGAAGCTGCACTGAAGGAATTGGCAAAGAACAAGGCACCAGAAATTGACGGAATACTCTTTGAGATGTTTCAATAAACAGATGCCCTGCTGGAGGCACTTATTTGGTTATGCCAAGAGATTTGGAAGACAGCTACCTCACCAACCGACTGGAAGAGATCCATATTTGTACCCATTCCAAAGAAAAGTGATCCCACAGAATGTGAAAATTATTAAACAATATCATTAATATTTCATGCAAGTAAAATCTTACTGAAGATAATTCAAAAACAGTTGCAGCAGTATATTGAAAAAGAACTTCCAGAAATGCAAGTTGGATTCAGAAGAGGATATGGAATGAGGGATATCCTTGCTCATGTCAGATGGATCTTGGCTGAAAGCAAAGAATACCATAAAGATATTTACTTGTGTTTTATTGACTATGCAAAAGTGTTTGATTGTGTTGTTGTTGTTGTTGTTATGTGCTGTCAAGTCGGACCCGATTCATAACGACCCTTCCTTGGGTTTCTGAGGCAGTATCACTATGGAAGTAGATTTCCCCATGTTCCTGTGTAGATCATAACAAATTATAGGTAATATTGAGAAGAATGGGAATTACAGAACACTTAACTGTACTCATGAGGAACATGTACATAGACCAGGATACTGTTGTTCAAACAGAACAAGGGGACATCCCATGGTTTAAAATCAAGAAGGGAGTGTGTCAGGGTTGTTCTTTTACCATACTTATTCCATCTGTATGCTGACCAAATAATCTGAGAAGCTGAACTATATGAAGAAGAATATGGAATCAGGATTGGAGGAAGAATCATTAACAACCTGATATATGCAGATGACAAAACTTTACTTGCTGAAAATGAGGATGACTTGAAGGACTTACTGATGAAGATTGAAGACTGCAGTCTGCAGTATGAATTAGATCTCAAGTAAAGAAAACAAAAATCCTCACAACTGGACCAATAAGCAGCATCAGGATAAATGGAGAAAAGATTGAAGTTGTCAAAGACTTGCCATTGCTTGTTTCTACCATTGACGCCAATGGAACCAGCAGTCAGGACATCAGATGATGTATAGCACTGGGCAAATCAGCTGTAAAGGACCTCTTTCAAGTGCTGAGAAGCAAAGATGTCTCCTTGAGGACTAAGGTGCACCTGACACAAGCTATGGTATTTTTAATCGCCTCATATGCATGTGAGAGCTGGACAATGAATAAGGAAGACCAAAGAACAGTTGATGTTTTTGAGGCATGGTGTTGGCAAAGCATGCTGGAAGTACCTTGGACTGCTAAAAGAACTAACAGATCTGTCCTGGAGGAAGCATAGCCGGAATGCTCCTTGGAAGTGAGAATGGCCCAACTTTGTCTCACCAACTTTGCTCATGTTGTCAGAAGAAACCATTCCCTGGAAAAAGATGTCATGCTTGGTAAAGTGGAGGATGGACAAAAGGGGGGAAGGCCCTCAATGGGATGGATTGACACATTAGTTGCAGCAATGGGCTCAATTATAGCAAGGATTGTGAAGTTGGCACGAGACCAGGCAGTGTTTAGTTCTGCTGTGCATAGGGTTGCTATAAGTCGGAGACGACTTGACGGCACCTAACAACAACAACAAGTTATATGTTACCTATATTCAATTAGAGAAATGACTGCAAAACCATTCATTCAAGGGAACATAACCTACTCACTTTCACCACATATGCATACACATATCCCTTTCTTACCCCTTCCCAGCCATCTTCATCATTGCTTTTAGTAGTATCTTTCTAAAAGTTATGGCTTCAGGGTACTTGGGCACAAAGCCTTGATCCTTTATATTATGGTCTTAGCCCCTTCCATGCCCATGCAACCACCACCACCCACTGTTGTCATCTCTTTTCACTTTCCCTGTGCTGCACATTTACAGGAGGGTTCCTGAGCTATCATGTTTTTGTAACTTTGCTCATGTGAGTTCTTCTGCCTAGAATTCCCTTTCTCCCTCTCCTCTTGCAGGATACCTGCTCACCTTCAATTCCACTGTGAAACCATCTTTAATCTTTTCAGGAAATGTTGATTGATTCTTTCTCTGAGTTTCTGAGACCTGAATTCAGACCTTTAATGTCGTTTATCATAGTCTGCACATTTCTTTACTGAGTGAGCTCCTAGAGAGGAAGGACTCCTCTATTATTTCTTTGATCTCTGTGTTATCTGTCTGAGTATGAATTTGAATTTACTTCATTCACATATTATTGAATAGCTTCCCATTATTTTAGAAGTCTGACATAGTATTTTCAATTTATTGATAAATATTAATACTAAGTGCTTAATAAATATTTGCTGATAGGCTATTGAATGAATGGCTGGAGGTTTTAATAATAGATTCAGAGATGGTAAATGAGTCCATTTAGTTTTATTCTTTTTTGATTTTTGTTACAAAACCTTTAGTAGCACTAATGGTTAAACTCCCTTTCTCATGCATTGCAGAAAATATACAGCTGTTGCTCTGTAATACCACACACAAAAAAAGGTGTCACATTTTTTAAAAGTTATGAAACTCTAATGCCAATGATGAATGAAAAATGTGATTACAACCTAATTAGACATTTGTCTAGAACAGTCTAACAGAGCATTTCCCTGAGTCAGGTTGGGACTATCAATAATGCCTATATATGGAAATGGACAGGGGAATGGTTTCACATAATGATGAACATAATTAATGGCACTGAATCACTTATGCAAAACATGTTGAAATGCCAAATGTTTTGTTAAATAAATATGTATGTGTGTGAGTGTGTGAATATATACCACAGTTTAAAAAAAAAATCAATTTCAAGAAATCAAGCATGTAGAGAGCTGAAATAGTAAAGAGATCTTGAATTCTCAGAACCACAAGTAGTAGCAGCTTTAGGGCAGAAATGTCAAGGCCAAGAAATATAAAGTTACATTTTTAATGTGCTTTATAGATTCCTTGTACAAATAGGATTCTTGGTAGGCTCACTGACTAAGTCTGTATAAAGTAAAAGTATCCAAACTGCTCTTTTGTTCAAGATAATCTTCTCTTAACTCCCTCCATTGTTTTCCTCATATCCCTGCCCTACTGCTAAGTGTCATTTACTTTCTTAATAAAGAGTTGCTGATACATTGGGAAAATGTTGTAATGGCAGAACAAAAATCTGTTCATTCAATCTTTATTCAGCAACTATTTATAAAATAATTCCTATGAAGGAAGCACAGCCCTGGACATTGGAGACAGACTGGTGAGCAAAAGTAATGTGGCCTCTTCCCTACGGTACCTAATCAGCCAAGTAGGGAAGACAGATATTAGTTTAAGTCACACTAATGAATTATACAAGCTAGGAAGAGTGTTCTAAAAAAGAAAGAAAGAAGGAACATGGACTTAGACTACAAAAAACCCACCCACTGCCATAGAGTTGATTCTGACTCATAGCAACCTTTAGGACAGTGTACAACTGCCCCATAGGGTTCCCAAGGCTTTAAATCTTTATGGAAGCAGACTGCTTCATCTTTCTGTCACAGAGCAGCTGATGGGTTTTAACTGCTGAGCTTTTGGTTAGCAGCCAAATGCTGCAACCATTGTACCACCAGAGCTCCTCTCAAGTACTCTTAACCAGACAAAACAAACAAACAAAAACCCTGACCTAGATTAAAAGTCAAGAAGTCATCTCAAGGAAATAATACTTTCTGATGCCTGAAGAGTGATTGGGCATTAATTTGTCAAATCAGAACAGAGAAGGAGTTGTAAGGAAGAGAAGAGAAAATGTGTGATGTTATCTTGCGGAGGAGAGATGATGGTGCATTCAAGGGACTAAAGTAAACCAAAGAGATGGAAGAAACACTGTGCATGAGGAGACAAAAGAGGGAGGCACAGGCTGACCACATATGGCAGTGTTCAATTCTTGGTAATTTTACCTGAGAACAATAGGAAACTACTAATGATTTTAAGCCCAGATTTGCTCTTTGAAAAAAAGTCTCTGGCTGCTGAAAAGTGCCAAAAAGATTTGGGAAGGACCAATTGAAAAGCTGTTACTTTCTTAGTGGTGTAGTGACTAAAGCATTTGACTGCTAAACAGAAGGTTGGCAGTTCAAACCCACCAGCTGCTTCAAGGAAGGAAGGAAGATGGGGCAATCTACTTCCATAAAGATTTACCTCGGTGGAAATCCAATGCTGTCACTATGAGCTAGAATTGACTCTGTGGCAGTGGGTTTGGTTTTTCAGGTAAGAGGTGGTGGTGGTTGGAGCAACAAAGTAAAGTGAACAGACTCAGGAAGAGAAGTAGTGACAAAATCCATAGACATACATATTGGCTTATAAAATATGTAAATTCATTCATTTCATTAAAACATGGCAAAACATTATTGACTAGTTAGTAGACTAATAAAAGCCTGGGGTAAAAACATGTTTTATTCATCTTTATATTCCTAGCCTCTAATACAGTGTCTGGCTCATGATAGGCATTTAATAAATGTAGGCCAATTTAAAAAAATGCAAACAAATAAACGTGTCTATTTTACCAGAATTCTCTCACTCTGTCTCTCTTTCTAATTTTAGCTACAACAGAGCAAAATATAGCTGAGAGAAAAAAGGAGATGATTGTAAAAAAAGAGAATAATTAAGACTAACATGTACTGAACACTCACTGTATGACAGATGTCATTCTAAAATCTCTATATATGGCCCATTTAAACCTCATAGAAACCTATGATTCCAGCTCTATTGCTTTGCCCATCTTACAGATGAAGAAACTGACACACTGAAAGCGTAAGTGTCTTTCCCAAGGTCATAAAATGAACGAGTAGAGTAAAACCAGGATTCAGCATCAGGCAAAAACAAAACCAAAAACTCCAGAATGATCACTGTGCTAGACTCCTTCTCTGTAGGAAAAAGGAAATAGATTCACATGGTGAGAAAATGATTGGAGAGAAAAATGGAAAGGGATGGAGAGCATGTGGAGAAACCAAAGAGGGAAAGGGATATAATATAGCCAGAGAGAGAAAGGGGAGAGGTACAGAGGAGCCGGAGATGAGTCAGTTGGGAAGGAAATAGAGCTGGGAGGGCTCAGAGTGGGAATAGGAGCCATAGAATTCAGTTGTGATTAAGAATGAAGTCTGACAGTACTGGCTTAGCGTAAATAGGCTCTGGGTCAGAGTATAGATCCAGGATAGGATCTATGTGATTTCCTTTTCATGTTGTTGTTGTCCCCTCTCTACCACCACCCCTGCCCCAGATAAGGGAGGCCCTGGGAACAGTTGTCACCCCAATCTGGAGTAAAGGCAAGCAGAGGGCTCACCACTCAGTCTCTGTGAGGTCTCAATAAGTGGCAGCCTCTCTGCGCCTGAAATTCTTCACAGGGATGATTTACTTTCCAGAGTTGTTCTAAGCTTTAAAGATAATGGATGTAGAATGTCTGGAATGTGGTAAGCCAACCATAATAAGCTAGTATAATGACCCTTGACAGCAAGTTGTTTAAGTAAATATTGTGCTCTCCTCTTCTCTAATCAGTCCTTTGCACTGTGTTTAGAAATATCCCTGAGAGGACCAAAGAGCTTCACAAATTTCGGGAAGCAGTAGTGGCTAAGAGTTCCTACTGTGGAATCAGATAGCTATAGATCCAATTCTAGCTCTGCCATTATCAGCTGTGTAACTTTGAGCAAAATACTTCATTTTTGTGAATATGATTCCTTATCTGTAAAATGGAGATTATGATCTATCTCCTAGAATGGCTTTGAGGATGAAATGATGCATTGCATGTAGTTAGTACAGGTCCTAAAACATATACTTCTTCTATAAGTGGTACCTTATTATTATGATAATTATCAGAAATTCAAGAAACTCAATAACATGGTAGTGGAGAAAGAGAAGATCCAGAGGCAGAAAGGAACTTGAGAAAGCCCTTCATAGACTGTGTTTAAGGGACTTCATCTAGTAACAAATTGATTTGAAGATAGCTTCCTGTGTTAGGCTATAAAGTGTCACCTTCACCAAAAGATAGCCATGTACGCTTTTATAACATTGATTAAATTGGGGTGGGGACTAAGATTGGACAGGAACTAGAATTGAGGTGGAGTGATCAGGGAACTTTTCCTTTCATGTACTGTTTTCATTTTCATGTGAATACATATAGTAAATCTATAAATTTATAAAACAACCAACAACAATGTCATTCTCTCTAGGTCTGTCAGTCAGCCTTCATGATAGGTTATTGTGGGTTTGACATAATTTCACTTCCATTCTGTTTATCACTTTGATACCAAATCATGGTCAGAATTGAAATAGCCTTTTTAGTCTGACTTTCCTCAGAATTTTTTGAGATATATATGGAGCTCTGGTAGCATAGTGCCTAAAGCACTTGACTGCTAACCAGAAGGCTGGCGGTTCAAACCCACCAGCCACTCCTCGGAAGGAAGGTTGGGCAATCCTACTTCAGTACTGATACTGCCTCGGAAACCCAAGGAGGGGTCGCTATGAGTCGGGGCCGACTCGATGGCAAATAACAACAACAACAATGTATATGTATATATGTATGTATGTATGTATTCTTTATTTAATTTAATTTTTATTGAAAATATGTCTCATACTCTTTTAAGATTCCTTTATTCAGTTAAGAATAGTTGAATCAATCTAGAATTACCAGACTTTCCATAAGTTTAGAAATAAACATTTTTAGAAAATATACATGTTTATTTGATTGGTTGGTGAGTACCTGATGGAATACAATGCAATTTTAACTTTATTTTAAAATGATAATATAATTATGTGGGTTCAAACATCAAAATAATATAAAAAGATATATATTGAGAAGTCTCACTTCCAGTCATCTTTATCAACCCCATTTCTCCTGCCCCTATAGGTAGCCATTTAATTAGTAAGAAACCTATTTAAGAGTTGAAATTAAGGCTATAGAGGAACATAGGAAGGTCTTATTTTTAGTGTTTTAAAGGGGGGAAATACCTTAACAGGAAAATGCTGAGTAGGCTGGAGAGTTAAGGAATGAAAGTGTGTCTGTTATTTCTTAGTAGGTTTACCATTGATACCTGCTCGTCATACCTCAAGATATTTTTCCAACTAGAAACAATTTTGTAAATACTATTTTTTTTCCAATGTGACTATCATAATATCCAATATACTGTTTAAATTTCCAAGGGATCACATGTTCCATTAAGAACTTCCATGCAATAGTTCTTCATTAATTGCTAAACTTTTCTTGAAAAATTTGGGACACAATATTCTTTAAAGAGGTCATTGGAGCCTAAAGGGATCTGAAATCAAGGTTAAATCCACCCATTCCCTTGGAAATACATGCAAGTTACCTAGTTTCATACAGTAGATATTTTCATATAGATATAATTATAAATCCTTCTGTATTATACAGTAGGCAAAACATAAATTCTTAGTTTGAGGCCATTCAGAAAAAGAACCAATATAAATGACTGATTCCTTAATAATGTTAAGAATCTTGCCCTATTTTACCCTTCTTAAAAATGTTTGTATTTTCTCATATTTGAATTTCTTAAAAATAGGTATCACTCATTGTGGGAGATGTTTTTTTCCAACACGGAAAAGAAGGAATGTTGTTAGGCTTTTAGAAACAATCCCCAGCTGTCATATACTTAGAAATGAACATTCTAGAGGAAACACAATTGTCTAAAAAATTGCAACATATAGCTGCCTTAGGTAACTATTATAGGAAATAATGAAAGTGTTGTGTCTATATAATCATTATCAATACGAAGTTGATATAGTCCAAAGAAATGAATATGTAAGGATTCTTGGGGAGATGGGAGAAGGATATAGACAGAAAATTGCTAAAAAAAAAAAAAAATTAGATGTTTTCAACCTGGCTAGTTCTATTTACATTTAGGATGGCACTTTTCCCTACCTTCTAGCTTATTCAAGAGAAAGCATTTTTGATAGTCTACTGATAAATGAATAGGTAATCTTCTGATTAAAGGCAAAGAAAGTGAATTTTCATGTTGATCTTTTATTTGAGCAGTGTGGTCTTGATGATGTTGAAATATTAAGTATACATCACTGTATTTTTTTTCTCTGAACTATTAAATTTCTCTCAGAATTTGTGTTTCCTGGTTGCAATTCTATGTCTTTGATTTTCCTAACAATAGGATTCAAAAATAAATAAATAAATAAATGCATAATACCTCATACTACAGAACTGTAAAGAAAATGCAGATATAATATCTGGATATAAAGTATAATCTACTTTATAAAATGAGTATTGGTCCTTAGACAAGAAAAAATATAAAGATGTACTTACAAAGCAGTTTCAGTATGCTAGGTACAATTTTACAAAGTAATTTTCTTCTGAATATATGTATTCAAATGTATGCTTGCTCTGAATATCTTTTCCCCAGAAATACTTCCCCTCCCCCCAGTACTTTACACACTGGTGATACAAAATTGCCCATCATTTGCATAATATGCCTTGATGTTTCATTTTCTGTTTTAGCACTTATTAGACTATATTCCAGGAATTGCATTCTTCCCTTACCTACTTGCCAAACTCTTTCTTCTAAAGAACAAGCTAGAGATCACCTCCTTCAGGAAGCCTTCCCTGACAGCACCACCAGCTCTCCAGTAGAGTAACACTCCACTTCTGTGCTACCTCTGTATCTTGTATTATTGCATTTCTCCCTTGGCTATAATTAATTAAGACAAATATCATACCTCCCTGCAGACTAAAAGTTTTATATGAGAGAGGAATAACCATAGCAGGCAATTAGTAAATTTTTGGTAGAAAGAAGAATGAATCAATCAATATTTGAGTATCTGTGATTTTTTTTTCTAAGTCTAAACATCATGAAAATGAGTTGTACAATGCAGAGGAATTTACACTGATCCTAAAGAGAATAACAAAGATAAACAGTAAATAGTTGGGCATGGGCAGAGGAGAGCCTCTGCTCTATACCTCATGAATGGTCCACATATTAAGGAATGACCTGGGTTCAAGAATGCAAAAAATCACAAACATGGAGAGAGGAGGTAGCAATCAAAAATAATAGTTGTTATCATTATGCAATGTCTATTAAGTCTAAGAATTTATATATGCTATGCGTAGCATAGTGGCTAAAAGCACTTGACTGCTAACCAGAAGGCTGGTGGTTCAAACCCACCAGCCACTCCTCGGAAGGAAGGTTGGGCAATCCTACTTCCGTAGTGATACTGCCTCGGAAACCCAAGGAGGGGTCGCTATGAGTCGGGGCTGACTCGACGGCACATAACAACAACAACAATGCCACTTAGTCCTCACCAAATTCTGTAAGCAATATTATCCCTATTTTGCCAATAAGGAAATAAGCTCTCAAGGAAATTACACAGCAGCTAAATGGCAGATGCAAAATTCTAACAGTGCTTTGCCTGACTCCAATGCCCATTTACAATAACATCTCTCCTAGAAGAGCCAAAAGCCATATCTCACACTACCACCCCCCATGTCTTCACTTATCTCCCACTTTAGAAAGGAGAAAAAGGCGTGGTCATTACAACTAGTATAGCCTAATTTCATGGGTTTTATAGCATTTTCTCTTTAAAATTTATTAAGTAGATTCCTCAGTCTTCCTTCCGAGAAGAGTGGCTGCCTTCTGGTTAGCAGTCAAATGCCTTAGCCACTATGCCACCAGATCTCCCAGGTAAATATGCATAGTCTTAGATCTGCTGAAATGTATAATAGATGTTTATGTGTCAAAAAAAAGTTTTTAATCATCCTTCCAATTTTTATCTCATTTGATACATATCACTTTTCCTTATATATTGTATTTATTTTTTTCTCTTCTAAAATCTAGATGGTTTATTAACTTGACACATTTTCTATGCACTTGACAGAATTTGAGCCATATTGGACAGCTAAGCCCTGGAGCTTTAGAACTCCCTTTGTACTCTCTCAGATAGCACTTTTCTTAAATCTGGCAAGATTTTGCTTAATAAAACACATACCACGTGTCTGAGCAATTGAAGGCAGAGAGTGGTGATTATGGTTTTAAACTGGATATAAAAAGAGAGCAGATTACTACTAAGTGAGGATTTCTGAATGTCATTTGGTTTAAATGGAACTGTGATTAGGAAGAGAAAGAAGACATCTGAAAAGGTCATGAAAAGAAAAATAGTAGCAATTCTGAATTTCAACTAAATGGATGAAATCTGGGGCATCACAAATGGAAATACTTAAGCATTCTACACTAGAACATCTAACAGAGAAGATACAGATGCAATAGAAAACTGTACATAACCTCTAAGAGCAACATATTTGGTTAATAACCAATGAATTCTATTTGAATGAAATAAAATGTATGTAAATTAGATTGGTAAGATAATGAACAGCCTGGTTTTAAGCAGTTGCAAAACAAACATTTATATAAAAGGGAAAAAGATGATCACAATCAGAAAAAAATAAAACCTCGGGATGAATCTGGTTTCAGTAAATATGTGTTATCTCTCAAGTCACATCAATGTATGAAATGTAAATGGCAATTAGTGACCCACTAGAAAGTAAATATTTGGAAAAACAAAACTTACTACCATGAAGACAAGCAGAAAGATATTTGAGGATGAAGCAGAAGTTGAAGACAAAATGTTTCTGCTACTTTATAATTGCATAAATGACATTGCAAGTAGGGGTATGAAAATTATTTAGCCTATTTAACTTTCAAAGGAGCCTTGGTGGCTCAATGGTTACACACTTGTCTGGTAACCAAAATGTCAGTGGTTAGAACCCAGCAGCCAGTCCGGAGGAGAAGGATATTGCAATATCTTCCATAGAGATTACAGCTTAGAAACCCTATGGGGTAGTTCTACTCTGTCTTGTAGAATCTGTCTGATTCTACAAGAATCGACTTTATGGTAATAGGTTAAACCTTCAAATTTCTCATCTCTGAAAAGGAATTATTAATACTTACTCCAAAGGGTAATTTTGATGAATAAGTCATTATCATAATGACTGGCTTATATAAAATGCTCAGTAAATGTTAACTAGTAAAATAATGAAAATTAATATTATCAGACACTGTTCCAAGTTGTTTCCATCTATTAGCTCATGTAATCCTTAAAGTAAGCCTAGAAGGTAGACATTATCGTTTAACCATTTTACAGATGAAGAAACTAAGGCACAGATAAGCTGCATAACTTGTACAAGATCACACACCAAGAAAGTGTTAGGCTGTGATTCAGTCTCTGATTTGGCTCCATTATCCCTGTTCTTGACCATCATAGCATGTTACCTTTAATGATAAAAATGTTGTTGTTGTTGTTGTTAAGTGCCATCGAGTCGGACCCAACTCATAGCGACCCCTCCTTGGGTTTCCAAGGCAGTATCACTATGGAAGTAGAGTGCCCCATTTTCTTTCCGAGGAGTGGCTGATGGGTTTGAACTGCCAGCCTTCTGATTAGTAGTCAAATGTCTTAGGCACTACGCTACCAGAGCTCCCAATAAAAAAGATAGTTTCTTTTCATTTCTTAATAGCAATTATCACCATGTGTAATTTCTAATTTGTTTATTTGCTTAGGGTCAGCCTTCTGTAGAAAGTGAACCCTATGGCAGCAAGGGCTTGACTGCCTTATTATTTATATTATATTTTCAGCATCTAGAATAATGTCAGACACAAAGTAGGTGCTCAACAAAATTATTTATGGCATGTGGAATTATATTTACTAGTGCTAAAGAATAATATTTGGAAACTATAAGTGATGGTGAAATAATAAAAAATAAATTATATGTAAGAAGTTAAGATTCTAAAAAATAATAGTATACAATAAGATATCTAATAAAGGCTCAGTAGCATTCCCAAAAATTAACAATGACAATTTATTCACGAGAAATAACTTTGCCAACACGCATGGCATATATTTTCCCTCAGTTGTTGATAATGTACTTTTTTCCCATTTTTTAAACTAACAAGCAGAAGAAGAATGTGGAATTCACAAAAAAATAACAAAGCACAAAAAAGAAATACCAAAGGCAAATTGGCTTAACTCATAATAAAATAAAGCATTCAGTGAAGTCCCAGAAGATTAATCTTCATATCCATATTGTTTATAAGAAGAAAATATGGTAAGAGCGTTTGCCAAAGCCCAAGTACTGAGCAAAGCACAATGTCAAGAAAGTAAAAAGGATACTTCATACTTTCAAGTGCTTTCAAGATTCCTTGTGGGCCTACTTTTCATTTATTACCCAATCTGTATCCCAAGCACACCATTCTGTATTTGAGTAGTAATTCTGATGCTTTTTCTTTCTGGTAATAGAATAGGGTAACAATTTCCTTTTCTATCCAGTGGGACAGCACTAATCCTGTATCAATTGTACCCCCAGCCCTTCTTCTAACCTTCTGCTAGGCAATGGGGATAAGACAGGATTCCCTACTTGTCTTGGTTCTCTAATGCTGCTGTGACAGAAATACCACAAGTGGATGGCTTTAACAAATTGGAATTTATTCTCTTACAGTTTAGGAGACTAGAAGTCCAATTTCAGAGTGCTGGCTCTAGAGGCTGGGTGAAGGCCCCTTGACCTTGGGCTTCAGCTCTGCCTCTTGTTCCAAGCCCAGTGGAGCTGGAGGCTTCTTCTAACTCACACTGCTGCTTGCTGCTGAGGCTGACAAACCTAAGATTTGAAGATAAAAATGGCACAATCTCAAGATCAGCAGGAAAAATGGCTGGCCAGTGGTTCAAGTCCAGGAACAATCCTAATTCAGCAGGCAACATGGCCCAAAATGTGCCCCAAAATTTAAGACCTTTTCTAAACCTTCTCCATATGTACCGGAAGCAGGTTATATCCCTAAGGTAACTTCCATTCAACTACTTAAAATCTCATGGTGGGTAAAAACTACATCCACCTGCCAAGCCACTTAAAACACAGCCCAGCCAAGTTGACATACAACCTTAACTATCAAACAACCTTTTAAAGACTGAGCACCAAGATCTAGTTGACTACCATTTTATCCTAAGGCATCTATCTAAATGGTATATTCTTTTCCTGCCCTTGGCAAATGTCTTTTAATCTCTCTGTAGATGTGTTGTTAGTGGCAGCGACCAGGGTTCAGATCCACTAACTGATCTTATTTAATCTACTGTATAAGATTTTTGGTGATTTCTGTTCAAAGCAATTGGGCTAAATCAAGAACCATTTTCCTGTCTGGGTATAAAATAATGGTGCAAGAGCCAG
>NW_006921741.1:2459548-2463283 GCF_000298275.1 Orycteropus afer afer | reverse complement strand
GAGTTGGGAGTGGGAGATATGTCATCATATTAGTGTAATGGAGTACAAAATTCTAAGTACTATTTCGAATGGTCTTTCCAGAAACCTGGATTATGCCCAAGTAAAATCCAGAAAGTATGTACCCCTGAGGGGAAGATACCAAGAACTCCTCACATTTGCCGCAGGAAAGTCAAGCCCCACTGTTTACATCAGCATCTGTGACCAACTAAACCCCATTCATGAATGCATATTAAATTATAGAAACCAAGCATCCAGAACTCCTGAATCAGTACTGAAAAGAATGTAAGGATAAGATAGAAGATAGAATAACTGAACTAGAAGACTAAATAAGTGAACTGATCAAGTCATAAGAGAAACAAAGGAACAGAGAAACCTGAACAAACCCAAATGGAAATAGAAGACTCAATTAAGAAATATAACATTGGAATTATTGAAATCTCAGAGCACCATGGCAACAATTTTCCAAGAGTTAATCAAAGAGAATTTCCTTTACCTGAACAGAGAACCAGGCTTCCAAATACAGGAGCTACACAAACCTCAATTAGAAGAAACATGAAAAGATCAACTCCTTGCCATATCCTAATAAAATTCTTGAAAACCAAAGACAAGGAAAGAATTCTGAAATCAGCAAGAGAAAAATGCAATATAACATACCAAACTTCTTTTATAAGCATCATTGTGGATTTCTCTCAAAAACTCTAGTGGCCAGAAGACTATGGAGCAACATATACAAAATACTGAATGAAAACAATTGCCAACCAAGAACACTTTACCCAGAAAAGTTGTCTTTCCAAAATGAAAACAAAATCAAGTCATTCCCAAGCAAATAGAAGCTCTTGGAATTTCCCACTACTAGAACAGCTTGGCAAATATTAGTCAAGGTAATACTCCAAATGGAAGGCAAGGGCTATCTATACATGGGAAATAAATAAATAAAAATATCTCCAAAAACTGCAATAACACAATCACAAGAATAAAGTATATGATATTTTCAGGAAATAAACTCAAAAATTAAATGCCATAAACAGTACATCAATTTGTCTGTTAGTAGTTGTTGAGTTTATAATAAGACACAGTCCTTGAGCCCCAAAGGCTTACAAGCTACTAGAATATGCACAGCAATGTGTTTCTAGGGATGGTACCAAAGGATCTGATCTCCTGCTAGTGTTCGCCACTGGCCAAACCCTACCAGAAGCCATCAGAGAGCCATGTGAGTCAGCCTCCCAGGACACAGAGCAGGGTGAAGAAGGATGCAGACTTGACTGAGCAACAAACAGAATTTGTACAAAGTCTAAAGAGGAAAAATTGGCTACACTTTGAATAATTTTATATCCTGTGGTAAGAAGTTTGACCTTTATCCTGAGGATAATAAGGAACACTTTATAGGAGTTACACAAAGATGTATTTTGAAAAGTCCACTCAGAATGTGTTTGCTGTGGGCAGAGAGGTGAGGCAGGACTAGAAACAGAGAGAATAGTTAGTTAGCAGCTACAGTTACCTACGAAAGAGATTATGATGCTTAACTAGCAAGGTGGCAGTGAGGATACAGAGAAGGGACTGGATTCATGATTTATCTATTTGGAAAATGTAAGGATAGATGGAGGTGATGAGATTAGAGAAGAGACTAAGCAGGTGTTGGACTGGAAGTCTAGAATAGAGAAAGAGCATGTGTTTGAGATGTGGATTTCACCTTTTGTACTGTGCAGCTCTGAAAACTTGAGCCCATTTGAGCCTCAGTTTTGTCATCTTTCAATAATGGAAAATATAAGATGGACTTCACAATTTTAGTATTTGCTTCTTCATTTCATTTACCTGAAAGAGCTCCAATGGCACAGTAGTTAAGGCATCCGGCTGCTAACCAAAAGTTGCAAGTTTGAGCCCACCAGACATTTCATGGGACAAAGATGAGGAAGTCTGCTTCTGTAAGGATTTACAGCTTTAGAAACCCTACCTGGCAGTTCTACTCTGTCTTATAGGGTTGCTATGAATCAAAATTGATTAGACAACAGTGGGTTTGGTTTTGGTTTATGTTGGGGCTGGGGACAATTTCAACCTAATGATTGTAGGGATTTTAGTGAAATGAGTATGTCCAGAGAACTTTAAGAACTCAGAAGAAGGTTCTAATGATATTGCCCAGCTGAAGGACTTAGGAACATTGAGTTTGTTTATTAAGCAATTCATCTTTCAGTGTCTTAGATTTTATGCAAGTGAACATAAGCCACCTATGCTGGAAGAGTTGATACATCTTCTCTGCCCTCCGGGCATCATAAATCAAGGTTGGTATTATCCATGTGGGGATGATTTAAAACATCTGCTAATACAGGGCAATTCAGGACCCTTGAAACTTCCTTTCTGATGACCTATTTGTGGGTACTAGGATCTGGGATGGAGCTGGGCTGAGCTAGTAAAGATTATCAGTTTTGTAATTCCTAATTGAGATTCCTAGATGTCATTTCTAGAACCCACCAAGGTCCCATTAACATTCTGTAATTTTGTGTCAACTAGAGTTTCTGTAAGGAAGGAAAGTCATTTCTCAAAGAAACAGGTACCTTGTGGCAGGACAGCAGTAGGAGTGTAACTTGGTGAACAGTAAATCTAAGAGGACCTACTGTAAATTGAAGTCCTACAACCCAAAATAAATAAGAACAGCTGAAAAACAAAAGCATTTGTTGAAGCCTCCAAGGCCACAGTTGGGTTAATTTTTTAAAAAGCCCAGGGAGTAGAATAAATTCTGAACAGGGCTGTTACATATCCTCTATGAACTGATGTCCCTGGCTGTTCACCGTGGGTACTTGCTCTCTCCAGTGCTGAGCCTATGCTCATGCATTTGCCTTGGTTTAGATTGCACTCTGCCACTCAGCTACCTCTCCTCACCTCTCAGTTCCTGGTCACTTCATACAACCTATCCTTCAAGGATGTATCAAGGTGTCTTCCCTTTTAAAGCTTTTCAGTCACATTGCATTTTCAAAATTAACATTCAACTCTTTGAGTGTGACTCTGAAGATTCATAGTTTATTGTAATTGGGAGTTTAGTTATATGCAGAAAACCTCCAAAACCAAACTCTCTGCCATCAAGTCACAGTGACTCCCACAGGTTTCCAAGGCTGTAAATCTTTACAGAAGCAAATTGCCTCATCTTTCTACTACAGCGCGGCTGGTGGATTTGAACCACTGACTTTCTGGTTAGCAGCCAAATGCCTTAACCACTGCACTGCCAGAGCTCCTTTATGTGCAGAAGTGAAACTTTAGTTAGTTACTGACCATTCCAAACTAGTAAGAGAACCCACTGACCACCCCAGATCCACATTTCAGGATAACCTTGTTCCCTTCTCATCTTTAAGTGCATAGTAAACCTCATACTTTTCTGTTAAAAAAAAAAAAAGTGATCTTGAAGGGAAGAGAATGGGAAAATAATTGTTTTTGTTTGTTTATTTTTGCCAGAAAGTAGAATTTCTATGATGGAAAGCAAAGCAAGATGGTGTCTCAAGTAGATGATCTGGCAATGGATCACTGAAGAATACCAAGGGTCCATTGTATAACAAAATACAGAAATATCACCTCTGTAAGAATAACTGCAGTGTGGTTCTCATGCTAACTGCACCACTTTCCTCTTGCTGATTGCTGAAGCCAAGAAAATCAGTCAGTCATCGTTGACCTAGTTCTGGTTCAGGACTGTCTTATCCTTTCACTTCCCTCAGGCTCTGTGCTAGTGTTTTTCCCATGATAAACTCACTG
>NW_006921741.1:2431103-2443881 GCF_000298275.1 Orycteropus afer afer | reverse complement strand
GACAGTAATGGATTGGACTTGTTTAGGTTAGATTTTCATTAAAAATTAATGTTAGAATCCCCTCCCTCATGAAAAGTAAGTCATCATTCACTTTAATAAATGATTTTTACTAACAGTACTTTTCTAAGATAACCAGATAGAGAATTAAGAAAGTTATTTGCAGAATTTAAGATTAAGTTCCTCTGATTATAAATCTAGTATTTTTAACTAAAAAGTTTTCTGTTTAGGAGAAAGCCATCTTTTTTGGGTGCAGTGAAGTGATGGAGAGAGTCAGAGTTTGGTTAAACTGTTGTATTACTGCCTCCTTTCTTTATATCACTTAGCCCATAGCTCCATAACTTAAAACTGTGAAATAGACTCTATCTATATAAAGACATTGGTAACATGTGCAGGATTTAATTAAATAAAGTATAAATTTAACTTGGATATTTTAGAAATTTTTCATTTCTACTGGAAACTTCTTAAATAATATTCTGTATTAGACCTATGAGAGTGGGGAATCTGGTCACAGAGTCAAAAGTCTTATTCTATTGCTACACAAGTAAATTTTTTGGTAAATAACTTAATCTTTCTGAGACTCAGTACTGTTTGGAAATCATACTACATTTCCTCTGTAAATATACTCTCTCCTTTGATGACTAGTTCATCTTTCTGGAACATTTATCTCAGACCTTTAACACCTTCTCTCTCACCTTCATGCTCAGTTGATAAACTTGCTTCCTATCTTCCTGTAGAAAATGCAATTAATCAAAAGAGAATTTCCATAACCTTCCACCACCTGATGACCTCCTTGCATCTGTGGCTTCTCTTCTTTAACTATGGATGGACTCTTTCTGTTTCTGGCCAAGACTGTCTCTTCTTTCTTACCCAATGACATATTGGTTCAGCATTTCTCCCTCTTTCTCATCTATGTTATCAACATTTCTTTCTCTACAGGATTAACCCCAGCAGAGAAAAATTATACTCATATTTCTCCCATCATAAAACAAACAAATTAGCTTTATAGTAAAGTTCATTGGAAAAGTTCTCTGTATGTCTCTAATTTTTCTTCCATTCTCTTTTGAACTATCTCCATCAGGGTTTCACCTCCACAACTCCTCTAAAATTGCTTTGTTTCAATATCACAGATAACCTCCATCATCACTTCTCAGTTATTACTTTATTGCTCCTATCAGCAGCATTTGATATAGTTGATTATTCTCTCCTGCTAGAAATACTTGCTACACTTGGCTTCTAGGACATACACTTTCATAATTTTTCATTTCTTTCTGATTTATCCCTGTTTTAGTTACCTAGTGCCACTCTTATAAGAATATTCCACAAATGTGGATGGCCTTAACTAACAGGGGTTTATTCTCTTATAGTGTGGAGGCTTTAAGTCTAAGTTCAAAGTGCCAGGCTCTAGGGGCTGGGTGAAAGCCCCTCAACCTCAGGCTTCAGCTGTGCCTCCTGCTTCCAGCACACTGAGGTTAGAGGCTTTTCTTGCCTCAGACAGCTGCTGGATGCTGAGACTGACAAGCCCAAGGTTGACAAGTAAAAAGGCACAGTCTGAATATTACCAAACACATGGCAGGCCATTAATTCAAGTCCATTGAAAGTCCCAAGGTCAGCAGAGCATGGCAGGCTGCTGAACAGTGACATGGCTGCATGCAGGGTAAGCATGTAGATTACCATATCAAGAATGCCATAAGCTAGAGACTGTTCCTCAAGGCTTCTCCTTATATACAGAAAGCAGACCACATCCCTAAAGCAGCTACTCAGCTGCTTGTGGTAGATTCCAACATGGAGTTGATTGCCAGTCTTGTCTTGGGGCATAACTACCATCAGCTGCCCAGCCACCCAACAAGGCCCAGCCAAGTTGACACACAAACTTAACTACCACAGTCCCTCTCAATCTTTTTTAGTTGGTTCTCCTTCATTTCTAATACTGCTAAGTGAGTATTTGGGTGGCTCTGGGATTGGTTCTTGTGCATCCTCTCTTTTATATCTACACTTGCTCCCATGTTGATCTCACATAGTCTAATGATTTTAAATCCTATCTCTATGCTAATGACTTCCTTTGATATCTGAAATCTGGACACTGGAACACTCACAAGAGCCCCATCCCACTTCCAATTTTCCATTTGACTTCTCTACGTGAATATATAATAGCTATTTCAAACAGGAGCCTTGAAAGGGCAGTGGTTAAGCTTTTGGCTGCTAACCAAAAGTTCAACAATTTGAATCCACCAGCCACTTCATAGGAGAAAGATTGGCAATTTTCTTTTATAAAGATTTACAGCCTTGGAAATCTTATGGGGAAGTTCTACTGTGTCCTACATGGTCACTATGGATCAGAGTTTTCTCTACAGCAAAGGATTTGATTTTGGTTATTTCAAACATAGTATCACCTACAAATAGTTCCCACCATCTTCCCTACCTCAGTAGCAAATCCATTTTTTCAGTTGATCAAGCCAAAAATTTGGTGTCATCCTTGACTTCTATCTCCTAGGTTTTACATTTGATCTATCAGAAAAATTCTATCAGCTACATCTTAAATCTCTATCCAGAGTTTAGTCATATCTCAGCATCTTCTCTATCCATCTTAGTCTACCTGACTGTTACCTGAATATTACAATTGATTGCTAATGCTCTTCTTGATTATGTGCTTTCTTCCTTCAAACCATTTTCAACACAGATGTAAGTTAGATTAAGTCACTTTCTGCTCTAAACCCCTCCTACTCCACTTAGAATAAAAGCCAAAGTCCTTACTATTGACCTCTAAGATGCTGTATGATTTGCTCCCATTACCTACCTCTCTGACACCATTTCTAGCTATCTTTCTCTGCTCTCTTTGCTCTAGTCATCCTGACCTCCTTGTTGTTCCTCTGACAGATGAGGCTTATTAATACCACACATCCTTGCTATTCCCTTCCCAGGAATGTTCTTTCCCAAAGTATCTGCATGTCCACTTTCCTTTAACTCTTTATTAAAATGTGAGCTTCACAGTGAGAAATTCCCTCCACCACAGGACATACATGCATACACAGTACACACATATATCCCCTTTCTGTGTTTTATATCTTTCTCTTTTACATTTATCACTATTGAACATAAATTTACTGATTTTATTTAATCTTCCTCACTGCAATGATGTTTGATGAGGGCAGGGTCACTCTGTTTTGTTGACTGTTGAATTTCTAGTGCCTCGTACATGGAGCACACTGGGTAAACAATAAATGTTTGTTAAGTAAGTAAAGGAATGATTGAACTTGGGCTTCTCCATACTTAGACTGTAAGCTAGGAATTACATGATCACAAGGCACAATAAGTCCCAGAGGACCTTTTGAATTATTATTTCAAGTAAATTGTATTTAGTATGTTCTGTAGTTTTTATTTTTTTAAAATCAAAGCTGGAACTTTACCTTTTATGAACTCTCAGTTTTCACCTGAGAAAACTGAACTAGATAAGCAGTTTTCATATATTTATATATAGGATAAATATATGAACACTGCTTCTCTAGTATGTATGTATGTATACATATAACATGTGTATATGTCATGGAATCCTTTGTTCAAATAAAATATTTGAAAGTGCTACATTTTCTGTAAATGAAAGTAGACAGAATTGTGAGGTACAACAGGGAACAGACCCTTTTTCAATTACTTCTTTCATGCTTCAGAGCGTAATTTAAAAGTCATGATTATATGATCATATAACCTAAAAAGGCCTTTTACTCTACATATGATAATTCCTATTTGGTTAACCAGAACACTTTATTTTTTAGCTCTACTGACTATCACTGTATTAGGAATGTCAAGAAAATACTGCCCATGTTTGTCAGTAGTGTTAACTGTGGTCACTAGAGTGCTGACTAGATTCTCCAAGAGATTCCCTATAGGAAGCATAGGGAACTCTAGGCAAAACCATATTCTTTACTCCTAAATTGAATTTTATATTTAAACCCTAGGGCCAGTGAGCTCGATGATATGCAAATCTTGGGAGTCTGTCTTTAAACTATGCAAAGGCATGAGCATTTTTTTGGTGACCCCTTTTCAGTCTTTGTCCATTACTATTCCTAGCATAAATGAGAGTGTCCCCACTTTCCAAAGGTAAAAAGGAACATGGGTTAATTAGTACATGACAATCTGACTCCAAAGAATTATGTTTATTCAATAACACAGGTGTCTAGAAGTAGGGCAGTCTTTGTGATTAATAACAACATAATTCTTTTTAGGACACAAAGTGACCGTGCTTCATTTATTTCATTTCATGAGGTCATGATTTGTGACCCTTGTCTCTTTGGAATAAAATTTCAATATTTACACAACACACTTGTAATAGACAATTTGGAGGTATCTGCCAGTTGGAATGGGCTCAACAGCAATTAACAACAACAGACCACCTCATGACCCTACCCTCAGGGTAGGTCCTTATATACATATTTATATGGAATGAATATACTTCCTTGTGCATAGCTAGATGTGGCCCAAAATGGGCCTGTCGCACTCTCCCTCCCAGCATGAGAAACTGAGTTTTACAGATATTCCTATCTGTGCATTAGTGCTTGAGCTTACAGAGGACATAAAGCTGGGATGGGGGCAGGGGTTTGAGCTGCTGTGTCTGGGGTATGTGTGTAGAGAATGTGTTGGGGGTGCAGAGGAGAGGAATGAAGCTGACACTGGAGAGAAATGAGAAGAGACTATATGGCAGAGGTGAAGGACAAATGGTGGTGGCAATGACTGAAAACCCATCAAGTTTCCTAGGTTTTACAGTACATATTTCTAAAGTATGGGTTTTCTTAAGTCTGGGTTTTACTCCTTTCCCTTGGGTTCTTAGAGATTCTCCCTGTATCCTGACTGTAAATTTTCCATTTTAGTCTAAGTAGTTTGAATGCATATCTGTTTTCTGCAATGAATTGATTTCTGAAAGAGATAGTATCATTACAAGAAGGAAGACAAATATGTTACCTCTCTGACAGCTGTGACTTGATTTCATGGTCCTCCATGAAAACCACTACCTGTCTTCAGTGTTGTGCTGCCATAATCTCAATGTGGTAGCTGCACAGGTCTAGAGGTCTAGGAGGATCTATTCTCAGTGATGGTCAAACCACAAAGCCACATGTGGAGCCATGACCAGTGTGATAGTTAAGGTTACATGTCAACTTGGATGGGCCTGGTTTTGAGTGGGTAGGCAGCTGGATGTAGTATCCCCCATGATTAGACTGGTAATCAACTCCATGGTGGAATCTACTGTGAGCAGCTGAGTAAGTGCCTTAGAGACGTGGCCTGCTCCCAGTGTATAAGGAGAAGCTTTAGGATTGGTTTGCAGCTTTTGGCATGCTTGAATCCTGCATGTACCGTCTTCATTCAGCAGCCTGCCATGTTGCCTGCCAATCTTGGGACTCTTAATAGACTTGAATCAGTGGCCAGTCATGTGGTTTGGTAGTATTGGAACAGTGCCTTTTTACTTGTTGACCTTGGGTTTGTCAGCCTCAGCAGCCAGCAGCTGCCTGAGTGAAGAAAGCCTTCTGCTTCTGTGAACCAGGAGGAAGAAACAGCTGAAGCCCAAGGTTGAGGTGCTTTAATCCATCCCCGAGAGCCTGGCACTTTTAACTCAGACTTCTAGCCTCCAAAACTGTAAGAGAATAAACTCATGTTTGTTCAAGCCCATTTTAGTATAGGTCTGTTAGAGCAGCACAAGAGGAAACCAAAACAACCAGTAATGAATTTCACACTGCAGGTATCACAGAGTCAGGTAAAACGGATATGACTGATCAAAATGTATGCAGTGTTTTTTTTTTTTTTTCCATAAAAGATTAGACTGTTAGAAAGTATTTTAAACATAAATTAAACTAGTCTTCTCAAAGAATATGAGAAAAATTTTCTTTTATCTCATTTCAAATGACAGAAAAAAGCACACACGCACATTGCTATGACTGCTCATTCTTTTGGAAATGGAGAACAAAATAGTAGAAAGTACATTCTAGAAGTAAAATGAAAAATTACATTTTCTATTTTTGGCACATAACAACAACAACAACAAAACCAATATGAATAGCTCACCTAAAAGAGCCTTCAACTATATGCAAAACACAAGAAGAAAGATGACATTTATTTTTCTAAATGGAAACAGTCATTATTTTGAACAAGTTTAAACATTGCCCTCCTCTAACCCTTCCACCTGAGGCAGAGAGTCATGTCTTATTCTGAGTTCCTTAGCCCTTTGGTGATAACTCTGTAACTGTTTCAAGCCCACTGTAAAGACTGGCTTACTTGCTGTCTCCCTGACTGACAAGTGAGAATCTTAAGTGGCAAATGAGGCCATTAAATAGGAGAGATAATAAAGCAGAAAAAAAGCAGTTTTATTGGAGTATAGGAGTAGGGCAGCGTTAAAAAGATGTTTACTTATGGTTCAATTTAGGTTGAACCTGAGATGCCTTTGGGACTTCGAGGTGAAATTTTCCAATTGATTATTTGCATCATGAGAAAAAGATCAAAGTCTATTCTACAGATAACCATTGCTGTCCAGTCAATTCTGGCTGATAGCAATCCTATAGGAAAGAGTAGAACTGTCCCATAGGGTTTCCTAGGCTGTAATCTTGCTTTACAGAAGCATACTGTCATAGCTTTCACTCACTGAGCAGCTGATGGGTTTGAACCACCGACCTTTTGATTAGCAGCCAAGCACTTAAATGTTGTCCCACCAGAGCTCCTTAATATACAGATTAAAAAAAAAAAAAAAAAAAAGACAGAAGCCTAATTAGAGTGGTAGAGTAAACAGGAGGTAATTAAGAAGACATATAAAGTGTGGAACATATATTCTAAGGTGATGTTTTCAAACTTTGATAGAGTAAATATGAACTCTATCAAAAAGATGGCAACAGTCCATGGGGTTAAGGGCAGAGACTCTGGAGCCAAATTGGCTTAACATAAATCCAAGCTGCACCACATACTGATTTTGTAACCTTGGAAGGGTCACTAACCTTTTTGTTCCTTAAAGTAAACAAAACAAAACTCACTGCCATTGAGTCAGATCCAACCCATAGCGACCCCTCCTTGGGTTTCTTAGGTGGTATCACTACAGAAGTAGATTGCCCAATCTTCCTTCCAAGGAATGGCTAGTGGGTTCGAACCACCAGCCTTCTGATTAGCAGTCAAATGCTTTAGGCACTACACCACCAGAGAGCCCATCCCTTAAAGTAAAGTGGAGCTAATAACAATACTTACTTCATAAAGATGCTATGAGAGTCAAATTAGTTAATACTTAAACAATACCTAGCATATAAGCTCTCTATGTCTGTCAAATAAATACATTTTTTTAAAGTAAAGGGAAAGAATTCCTAAGTAACCCCAGATTGACTTAAAATTTTGTTTATATTACCTAAATCTATATTAACAGAAGCTCGGTTTGGATTTCTATGCTTATAACACTAATGCAATCATGACACAAAAACATATTTATAAGTTCAATATTAAAAACAATTCTTAAAATATGTCATTCAAGTTTACAATATTAGTTTAATACAATAACTTATTTTATTATTAAAAAAAATAGCCATTATCAAAATGAATCATGGAACTGACTGTAGGTTCCTTTGAGCTTTGTATACTTCAACTTCCATGTGCCACATAATGGTTCAGTTCTCCCACTACTTTTCCATATCTATATAGTGCTTTAAGATACTCTCTAACCTTCTGACATGTCACTCAGATATTAAATCCACCCTGACTATTTTTTTCCTTCGTTCAAAGCAATTAATGTAGTAGATTCAGTGACAGTGCATTTGTATATGCAAAATAAAAGATACTAAAATCTCATGGCATTCTTTGGTTACTGAACAGTCACTGAGATTATCTAAAATGTGCTTGTATTATTATTTAAGATAATTATAAAAACAAAAACATAAACAATATTCTTATGAATAACTCATGGATGCTTATATCTCCTGACCCAAATCTAAGAAGTAGATTTTAAAGAGTTGTTTTGAGAGAGAAAAAGGGAGCATAAGGTTGAGATCTTCTAAGAAAGGAATTACTTGAGTGCATTTAAATGCTGAAAGAAAAGAGCTAGTAAAAAGGGAGCAATTGAAAACAAAATGAGGGAATAATTAAGAGAGAGAGAATGTGGAAAGTTTATGGTATCAAAAGTAGAGGTGGAAGGATTAACATTGAACAAGAGAAAGTTAAATCCAATTCAGGGTTTGCAAAGTTGGTTCAGGAATAGTGTTGCAGAGTTTTTTGTTTTCTTTTTCCAGAATTTGACCACTTATTGCTATGAAAGAATACAACTGACAGAATTTGCTTTGACA
The DNA here is from genome assembly GCF_000298275.1 of Orycteropus afer afer. Classification (NCBI taxonomy): domain Eukaryota; kingdom Metazoa; phylum Chordata; class Mammalia; order Tubulidentata; family Orycteropodidae; genus Orycteropus; species Orycteropus afer. The sequence goes on along the minus strand of NW_006921741.1, from coordinate 2,435,590 downwards.
GTGTTTGGCTAGGTTTTTATTCTATAGACTACCTCACAAACACTAAGAATGTATCTGTGGGTTCAGTCTTGCAAAGAAAAACCTCAGGATTAGTAGATGAGTTGATTAAGATGCATGGAAAGTAGATGCCAGTGTCTGTACCCAGAGAGTTTAGGAACTGAGATTAGTATTTTCAGTTGCTTTTGCTAATTGCTAATGACAGGTGTGTGTATTATGGCAACCAAAGAAGACAGTTGGCATGGAGCCAGCCTAGATTACAATTCTAAGCATGGGAAGTGAATTACTTTCCCCCTTGATTAAAAAAGCTCTGGAAATTAATCATTTCACTTCAGAATGAAATCTGATGGCTACAGGGCAGGTCTGGGCAACTAACTTAACATAGTTTTATTTGCTGTGTAGGTGGAATAAAATACCTCCTGAAATCCTTGTTTATACCAAAGCCTGGTGCCAAACAGGTGTCCCAGACTCCCAGAGGTGGCAAATAATAAACATTCATGAGGCTTTTTTATGTCAGTATTTTTATATATTGATTTAAAGTGGTAATGGATCCAGAGATTAAAGGGCTGATGAGGATTTTCAGAACAAAATTAAGAGAATCTCTGGGTCAGGATTAAGTAATTTGGGTCCAGAACACACTCTAAAATTGCTCTCTGTTATGTCACAATGACCAGAGGAAGTGTATACTTGTGAGGGTGGTCATTTTTGGATTGCAGAGGGTAGTAATATGGGTTTCCACAGCCAGCACAGGAAATGAGTTCACATATTTACCAAACAGCAACATCTTACAAGTTGAAGTCCTTACAAAAGACAATGTTTGCTTTGTATCTCTACCTTGTACTCTTATGTAGGTCCACATGTCACCATGTGCTTCAGTCAGAGTTCATTTGGGAAATAGAAACCATCATATATAACTTAAGAATAAAGAGGTTTCTTTAAGTGCTTGCATTACCAATGAAAGAATAGGAGGAGAAGAAATTAGGAGGCTGCAGTTGGACTGAAGGCAAGAACACACTACTGTATTTGTAATCTAGAGATAAGGCAATAAGGAATAGGAAACAATTTCTATGTCCTCTACCATTAAAGATCAGAAGGAATATGGGGCAATCTACTTCCGTAGTGATACTGCCTAGGAAACCCAAGGAGGGGTCGCTATGAGTCGGGTCCAACTTGAGAGCACATAACAACAACAACAACAACTGTTAAAGAAATGCTGTTCAACACTCAATTCTGCATGATCTTGGTTTAGGCAAAAAGACAACAGGAAAAAGCTTTCTCACTTCAGTCTTCCAAATCTACCACAATGGCATGTAACTGTGAGAACCTAACTTGTACCGTAAACTCTAGCTGCAAGGGACTCTAGGAAATGCATTATAAAATTTCCCAGCCTCTATATTAAGGAAAGGAGCTCTGGTGTAGTGCCTAAGGCATTTATTTGACTGCTAACCAAAAGTGTGGTGGTTCAAACCCACCAGCCACTCCTCAGAAGGAAGATTGGGCAATCTACTTCCACAGTGATACTGCCTTAGAAACCCAAGGAGGGGCCGCTATGAGTTGGAACCAACTGGAGGGCAGTGAGTAGCAAAGTGATAGTAAGGAAAGGTGCTCTGGTGGTATAATGGTAAGCATTCTGAAGTAAAATGATTAATTTCCAGAGGTTTTATTATTATCATTATTATTATTATTATTATTGTGATTTGGGTAAAAGTTTACAGAGCAAATTCACTTTCCATATAGCAGCTCACATATGCTTTGTCACATGATATTGACTACAATTTACCACAATGGAACAGCTCCCCTCCCATTTCCTCCCCATAGTTACCTCTTGCCTGTGTCCTTCCCTCCATGCACTCCTGCCCCCTTGAGCTGTCTCTCTGTGCATACAGAGCCCTTCTATTCTCCCATGATTGATCTCTCCAAGCAGTGTGTCTAACTAATGTAAATGTTCACCTCATATGCCTTTCTTTTGTTTGGCTGGAAGTCACAGGAGTGGGTTCAATTCCAGACCTGAAAGACAGTTAGTGGTTCCATCAGGCTCTATCAGACCAGCAAACCTGGTCCTTTTTTGTTTGTTTGTTTTTTTCCAAATGATTTTGAGTTTTGTTCCACATTGTTCTCCCACTTTGTCCAGGATCTCCTACATAGATCCCCCTCTGAGTGGTAGACAGTGGTAGTCTGGCACCATCTATTTCTTATGGTCTCTTAGTTGTATAGGCTGAGGATCACATGTTATACCAGTCACTTGGACTAATTGTTTCCATTTGTCTTTAGTTTTCTTCATTTATTTTTGCTCTGGATGAGGAGAGAACTATCGTTGCATCTAGATAGCTGCTTGCAAGCTTTTAAGATCCCAGTTGCTACACACCAAAGTAGAATGTGGAACAATGTTTTCTGTAGTATGTTATACCAATTGAGCTTGATGTCCCCTGAAACTATGGTCCTGAGCCCACAGGTCCGACTATTCCCTCTATTTCCAAAGCTTTTTGTATCAATGGGGTTACTAGCCAAATGCTTTTACCATGGACATCACATGATAGATTTTGCAAGACCAATGACTTATTCATTGAATATACCTTTTTTCAACAACACAAACTGCAGCTATAAATATGGACTTCACCAGATGGAATACATAGGAATCAGATTGACCACATCTGTGGCAAGAGGCGATGGAGAAGCTCAATATCTTCAGCCAAAACAAGGCCAGGAGCTGATTGTGGAACAAACCATCAACTGCTTGTATGCAAGTTAAATTAAGTTGAAGACAAAACAAGTCCACAAGAGCCAAAATATCACCTTGAATATATCCCTTCTAAAATTAGAGATGATCTAAAGAATAGATTTCATGCATTGAATGCCAGTGACTGAAAACCAGAGAAATTGTGGGATGACATCAAGAACATCATCCACAAAGAAACCACATGGTCATTAAAAAGACAGGAAAGGAAGAAAAGACCAAAATGGATGTCAGAAGACACTCTGAAACTTGCCCTTGAATGAAGAGTGGCTAAAGCAAATGGAAGAAATGAAATGATAAAAGAACTGAACAGAAGATTTCAAAGGGCAGCTCAAGAAGACAGTCAATTATTATAATGAAATGTGCAAACACATGCAGTTAGAAAAGCAAAAGGGAAGAACATGATTAGTGTTTTTCAAGCTGAAAGAACTGAAGAAAAAATTTAAGCCTTGAGTTGCAATATTGAAAGATTCTATGGGCAAAACATTGAATGATGTAGGAAACATCAAAAGAAGATGGAAGAAATACACACAGTCACTGTATCAAAAAGAATTGGTCAATGTTCATCCATTTCAGGAGGTGGCATATGATCAAGCACCAATGGTACTGAAGGATAAAGTCGAAGCTGCACTGAAGGAAGTGGTGAATAAACAAGGCTCCAGGAATTTACAGGATACCCATTGAGATTAATAAATACATGCCACACTGAATGCCAAAAGATTTGGAAGACAGCTACCTAGCCAACTGACTGGAAGAGATCCATATTTGTACCCATTCCAAAGAAAAGTAATGCCACAGAATGTAGAAATTATTGAACAATAACATTAATATCACACCAGAAAAAAAAAAAAAAAACCACTGCCATCGAGTTGAACACGAATCATAGCAACCCCTCCTTGGGTTTCTGAGGCAGTACCTCTATGGAAGTAGATTGTCCAACCTTCCTTCTGAGTGGCTGGTGGTTTGAACCACCAGCCTTCTGGTTAGCAGTCAAATGCCTTAGACACTATGCCACCAGAGCTCCCATCTTACTGAAGATAATTAAAAAATGGTTGCAGCAGTATATAGACAGAGTACTTCCAGAAATTCAAGCTGGATTCAGAAGAGGATGTGGAATGAGGGATATCATTGCTGATGTGAGATGGATCTTGGTTCAAAGTAAAGAATACTAGAAAGATGTTTACTTGTGTTTTGACTATGCAAAAGCATTTGATTGTGTGGACCATAACAAATTGTGGATAACATTGAGAAGAATGGGAATTCCAGAACACTTAATTATATTCTTGGGGAACCTGTACATAGACCAGGAGGCTGTCATTCAAACAGAACAAGGGGACACTGCATGGTTAAAATCAAGAAGGAAGTGCATCAGGGTTGTATCCTTTCACTATACTTACTCAATCTGTACACTGAGTGAATAATCTGAGAAGCTGGACTATATGAAGAATGTGGCATCAGGATTGGAGGAAGAATCTTTAACAATCAAGATCTTTAACAAGAATCTTTAAACAGTTGTATATGCTGACAATACAACTTTGCTTGCTAAGAGTGAAGATGTCTTTAAACACTGATGAATATTGGAGAATACAGTCTGCAATATGGATTACACCTCTATATAAAGAAAATTAAAATCCTCACAACTGGACCAATAAACAGCATCACAATAAATGGAGAAAAGATTGAAGTTGTCAAAGACTTCATATTACTTGGTTCTATAATCAACACCAATGGAAGCAGCAGTCAGAACATCAGATGA
>NW_006921741.1:2426696-2429498 GCF_000298275.1 Orycteropus afer afer | reverse complement strand
ACCTCTTGCCCTCAGGAAATTCCTAATGTTTTGAGAGACAACATTCCAAGTCTTTTGAGAAAAACCATTTCTAATTTTTTTGGGAGAGCATCCAAAGTGCAGTGGGAGTTCAGGCGTGTTAGGCTGGAGTATCCGGGAAAGCTTGTCAGAGGAGGTAGGGCGTAAACTAATACCTACAGGATGAGCAAGAGTTTCCCAGACACAGAGGTTAAGAGAGGCACAGCCTTCTGCAGGTAACATCACTGAGCAAGTGATGAGTTCTGGGAACCTCACAGAGCATAAATTTTGAGGCTGAGACTGGGATGGGATGAGGATGAACATGTTCAAAGGTATCAAATCATGACAGGCAGTGGAATTTGAATCTTAAGGTCTGAAACTGATTTCTGAACTTTGCTATCAATAAATAACTCTTGGGTACTTTCCCTATCTGTGTGTTTGTTTATTGTATGTAATACTATCTTGGTATCTTATAATATCACACTTACTAGCTGTGTGACATTAGGCAAATTCTTTATCTATAAAATAGAAATAATAATAGTGGATAGTTCACAGGATTATTTTGTGAATTAAATGAGTCAATGTATTTTTTAAGAATTAGGAAAAAAGTGCTTGTTATATAGTAAGTGATTAGTGAGTATTAGCTGTTATTATTAACTAGTATTTTAGTAAATTAATAATCACCCAAATCCCTATATCAAAAGTATTAAGACAAGTATTAAACCAAAAATGTTTAAAGTTGCATTATTAATAATTGTTTAAAATCCACTGAAACTCCTGATTAGGAAGATATTTAAACAGGGTAAAAAATTCATCCCAATGTCTTTTTTTAGTGTACAGAGAGGTAACATGCATATAATTTGGGGCAGCAAAAGCATATGGCAAGAAAACTTTTCCAAATTGTTCTCTCCATGGCACAAGTGCTTTCAAAAAGCAGTTACCTTCTACTAATTGCTAAAATATTACCTTTATTTTGTACCATGAGGGACAGATAAAGTGTATTTATTTTACTAGTCTAATAAAATCTTGTATTGAAGTGTGACATATATATAGTAAAGTGCAAAAATAACATGTACAGCATGTGTAATTACTTAATGTATACACTCCTGCAACCTCCACTTAGATCAAGAGATAAAACAGTACCTTCATGTATCTCTCCCAATTATTACCCTCTCCCTCCCAAAGATAACCACTAACCTAACATCTAACTCATTTGGTTAGTTTTTGCCTGGTCTGCACTTTAAATGAACAAAACCATGCAGTATGTATTCATGTCTGGTTTCTTATACTCAGCTTGGTGTTTGTGAGGTTTATCCATGTTTTTTCAGCATAACTCTAGTTCATTTATTTACTTTGCTGTGTAGTATTCCATGGTATGAATATACCACGATTTACTTATCCATTCTGTTGTTACTGGATATGTAAATTATTTCTAGTGCTTGGCAATTATTAATAATGCTGCTCTGAATAGTCTTATATTTGTTTTTCATAGCAAAGGAATAAAATTGCTAAGATATAGGGTATGTATTAGTTCAGCTTTAGGAGATAATGATGAACAATTTTCCAAAGTGATTATACAGATTTGCACTCCACTTTGAGTTTCACTTGCTCTTCATTCTCACTAACACTTTATATCATCATTTTATTTTTTTTCATTTTAGCCTTACTATTGTGTGGGTACTGATACCTTATTGTGTGTGAATAAGTATGAATGTGTTTATAGATAGAAATAATATTTTATTTCTTGTTTGCAAATAGTTTTCTGAAACTAGTTTGAGGCATTCATCAATTCAATCAGTTCAATTGAACTGAATCAATTCAATTCAATCCATCAATTCAATTCAATAGCTAACAGAAATTCCACTGAACCTAATCATCTTGATCATTAAAAATATTCCTATCTACTTAAATGTGTTTTGATTAGTTACCTATTTTTAAGCTAACAAAAATTCTCATGAGATAAAATGCCATATGCTCTTAATGTATAATTTACTTTTTTTAAAACAATTTATTGAGCTTTAAGTGAAAGTTTATATAGCAAATTAGTCTTCCATTCAATAGTTCATACACAAATTATTCTGTGAAATTGGTTGTGATCCTCACAATATGTCAGCACTATCCACATTTCCACCCTAGTTTCCTGCTTCCGTTCATCTGGTTCACCTGCCCCTCCCTCCCTTCTGTGTTTTTGCTTTTGGGCAGATGTTGCCCTTTTGGTCTCATATAGTTGATTGTTCTATGGAGCACTTTCTTTTCAGGTGTTATTTGTATTATAGGCCAGTCTATTACTTGGCTGAAAGATGGTCTCTGAGGGTGGCTTCACTTCTAAGTTAGAAGGTTGTTTTAGGACAATAGTCTCAGGGGTTCAGTCTCTAATAGACCAATGATTCTGGTCATTTTAAGGGATTTGAATTAGTTCTAATTTTTTACCCACTCTAACCAGGACCTTCTATTGTGTTTCTTGTCCAAGAAGTCTGAAGTGGTGGACAGGCACCATCCACTTCTTCTGGTCTTAGATTAGAGAAGACTGTAGTTCATGTAGACCATTAGTTCTGTGGACTAATTACTTGCTTGAGTCTTCAGTTTTCTTTTGCTCCAGATGGGAGGACACCAATAGTTTTATTGTAGATGGCCACTCACAAGATTTTAAGACCCCAGATGCTGCTCACAAAATTAGGATGTAGAACATTATCTTTACGAACTATTTCATGCCAGTTGATCTAGATGTCCCCTGAGATTATGATCCCTAGACTTCAAGTCTAGTAGCTCTGTCCCATGAGTGTTGGGTTATGTATAAGAAGTTTC
>NW_006921741.1:2418624-2425311 GCF_000298275.1 Orycteropus afer afer | reverse complement strand
CCTACTCTGTCTTCCAAGAAATCTCCTACTGGTTTTAATTTGCACCTACCTGATGATTAATGAGGTTAAATCTGAGCTGCTTTTCATATGTTGATCATCTATTTGAATATTCTCTATTGTAAATTGCCTGATCTGATTTCTTGCCTATTTTCTATTGGGTTATCTTACTTTTCCCTTATTGAGTTGTTGTTGGTTGTTGTTGGTCACTGCTGTCCAGTAGATTAGACTCATAGGACCCTTCCTTGGGTTTCAGAGGTAGTATCTCTATGGAAGTAGATTGCCCAATCTTCCTTCCAAGGAGTGGCTGGCGGGTTTAAGCCACCTGCCTTCTGGTTAGCAGTCAGATGCCGTAGGCATTATGTCAGCAGAGCTCCCTATTGAATTGTAGGGATACCTTATATATTCTGGATCAGCTACCTTTTATTATGTATTTTATGATTGCTTGACCTTTCACTCTTGGTGATGTATTTTTTAAAGAAAAAAAAAATCCCTAAGTTTAATATAATTCATTTTATCAATCCTTTTCTTTATGGTTGGTGGGTTTTGTATTTTGTTTAAGAAATATTCACCTGTGTTAACATCATGACAATATTATGTTATATTCTAAAATTTTATGGTTTTACTTTTTATATCTGTAATCTACTTGAATTAATTTTGTGAGTGATTTGAATTAAGGCTTAAATTAATGATTTGCTCTATATATTTCCTTAAAGAGCTTTTTTTCTTTTTAATTATCTGCTACATAGCATATTTCTGATAATACTTATCATTCACAGAAGAGATCAGCAAAACTTGTATGCTTACTGAAAAATAAAGATACACAACTCATCATTAGGTTTGACAACTAATTGTTAACCAGTTAATCTCTGTGTACCTTAAAAGATGCTCATGGCCATTTTCCAGCTCATTGCAACATACAGTAAAGACTCTACAATTCAAAATAGAAAATTCTGCATATCATCTTGACTTAGCACACCCAAGCTGCACAAGTCCTAACAAACCAATGGGGGACACATCCTTTGTGAACCTCCCTCTTGTGTCAAAACTCCTCCAATCCTTAAGGAGGAGAGAGATACACTGACAGAAGGACCTAGAGAAAGCAACAGCAACAATCTCCTTATCAAATATTAGCAAGACTTCTCAAGAGGAAATATTGATATATATAAATAGAAGTACTACTGTGTTTTCCTCATCTGTGAACCAAGATGCATGCTTCCTGACTGTGTTCACCTCCAGCACTTTGGTGATCACTGCTATCAACAGTGGGTAATTTTTAAAGAATTTTGAGCAGGGCTTGTGTATTAAACGTTCACCTTGTAGCAATGAGGAGGATAGATTAGAATAAAGCAAGGAGTTTTCTATCATGGTCCAGGTGAAAGACGATGAGGGCTTGTGACAGTTTGATTGGAGGGGGGCTTATGGACTCAAGAGATATTTAAGAGGTAGGTTGACAGAACTTGGTAATTTACATATATGATGCCTGGCATTTGAATATGCAATAGAGAATATTTGAGGAGCACAAACTTCAGAGGAATTAAAAGGTAATGATGACTTTGAGAAAAGCTATATGACTTAGAATTCTGTCCTTATTTGTACAGGAAACAGCCTCCCAAAATGATTTTATCTCCTGCTGCTATGAAGCAGGAGGAAATTGGGACCAAATTCAAATTATTTCAAAGCTTCTCTGCCTAATGCATTCAGAAACACGCAGCCAACCCAGCTGGACTGTCCTGTGACAGGCACATTTCATGTGGACAATAATGCCAGCGGCCTGCATCTAACTAATGTGTGCCTTGGGGAACAATCAACCCCCAGGGATAAATCTGCCCTGTTTTAAAATGTAACAATTTTTTTTTTATATAAAATAATCTTGGCTATGTACTGTGCATCACATTGTCTCCAGGCAGCCTAAGTCAGTAAATTATAACATCAATGTGGACAGTTAGTAGTTTGCTAATGTGGGTTTTGGTAAATAAGGTAATGGTTGCTGATGGGGGTTAATGAGTGACAGCGTATAATTTGTGATTGTACATGTTTAAACTCCCTAGAAGATACAAACCATTCAGTATCTGAATTTGATCTGAACCTCTTTTTCTCACAGAAGATCATGAAGAGAAGAGTTGGCATCATCACTAATAAACTACACAATGCCATCCTCTCATGCTCTGTACTATCTCCTGTGAGCCCTCAATATGAATCCGGAAGCAGAGGAAGAGACATGGTAGCGAAGAAAAAAAGAGTAATAACTGTAGAATAGTATCAACAGAAGAATAAATGGAGAAGATGGGAAAATTCTGTGTCTAGATGAACAATTCTGCAAATAGTGTAGTTCAACTAACCCTTTTAGAGACCTGCTACATGTACAATGTTAGCATACAGAAGATATAACTAGAACCAGTGAGTAAAAATTGTTTTTAGGTGCTGTCAAGTCAATTCTTGACTCATAATGACCCCAAGTGACAGAGAAGAACTGCCCCCATAATCTTTACGGAAGCAGATCATGAGATCTTCCTCTTGCAGAGCAGCTGGGTGACTCTGAACCGGCAACTTTTCAGTTAGCAACCAAGTGCTTAACCAGTCTACCAGCAGGCCCCCTTGAGTATAACTCAAAGTAAAGAGTTTTCTCACCTATGGAATTAGTTAAAAACAAAAATAACTGTCTGATAGTGTACTGAAGTCCCTTTAACTGTTAATTAAATAAGAAAAGGGAGGATTGTTTGAGAGGAAACTTTTATTGGATTTAAGTTGCCTGTTTGACCCCTAGTTGACCCTTTCCAATGGAAGACTCTAGTTTTTGAGTTAACCACAAAATTTAATTATAAATCCATCTGTTGTTTTCGTTTTTCATTCATTTAAATAAACAATTATCTAGAGTTGACAATAGATCAAACATACAGTTCCATTTGCTATCCTTTTGCATTCTGCGTTTCCTGAGACAGAACACTTTGAAATGCCTCACCACAGAACACATTGGTACTTGAAATGCATCTTAATTAGAGAGCATATTTTGTAGATCCAGGATTAAACGAGAAAAAGTAGAGATCTAGGAGTACAGAAAAACTTACGTAATTAATTAAAGTTTAAAACCAAAAACCAAACTCACTGCCATTTAGTCAATTCTGACTCATAGCAACCCCCATTGGGTTTTCCAGGCGGTAAATCTTTATGGAAGTAGATTGCCCCATCTTCCTTCTGTGAAGTGGCTGGTGGGTTTGAATCACCAAATGCCTTAGCCACTATGCCATCAGAGCACCTTAAAAAAAGCATAGTTGAAAAAATAGAAACCCTCTTATCTGACTGATTTTTTTCCCCTCCATCCACTTTTTCTTCATGAAAATTGGTATTTTTCAGTAGGAAATAGTGGGAGTGTAGTGAAAGGTAATCTTATAAATAATTGCTCTTATAACAGAGTTGTATTCATTTATTCAAGCTTCACACCTAAAATCTAGGTGGCAGAGAATCTTCCTGAGCAACACTGCAGCATCTTTTTCTAGATCCCTTTTATTCTAAATCCCATTCTGAAGAGACACAACTTCCATGGTATAATTTATTTACTTTCATTTGAGCAGCTGTGGTTGTTTGTGGCCCTTCAGTGTGGTCCATCCACTTAATTGCAAAATGATATTTCATACCCATATTTCACTTAGCTAATAAAATGACGGCCAGACTTTGTTTCTCGTATTTTGGTCATGTTATTAGGAGGGACCAATCCCTGGAGAAGGATATCATGCTTGGTAAAGTAGAGAGTCAGTGAAAAAGGGGAAGACCTTCAAACAGAAGGATTGGCAGTGGCTGCAACAATGAGCTCAAGCACAGAAATGATTGTGGGGATGGCACCGGACTGGACAGTGTTTCATTCTGTTGCACATGGGGTCATTCACTATGAATTGAAATCGACTCAATAGCACCTAACAACAACAGCAATAAAATGATGCTTGTAGATGGGTTATTTTGCTTTTTGGATTGTGAGATATCTTAGAATTGTACCATTCACAGGGTCCAAAATTCTGTCATGGACAGAGGCTCAGTAAATTGAACACTGACATCTATGAAGAAGTAACAGCCAGCTTCAGGTCTCAGTGGAACCACTTTGCCATACTCTTGATTCACCCTCAACTTGTTGCCTTCTCTGTGTATCACGAGCTAAACAAAGCTATTTTTCCAGTTTAAATGCTTTTCTTTTTGTTCTTTAGGGCAAAACTTTAGTTTAACTGTCTAGAGAAGAAGCAGGCACTTTACAGAGTAACCACAGTTTTGAAATAGCTAAAATAAAAACAGAGCAACAAATCATACATGCTGCTGATTTCTGTTCCTCAGATATTTCAGCCTGTGTATTTTATTTATTAACCTATCCTATCTGCAGAGAGAGATAGGACCTTTGAGAGAACTGGTGGAAACTACAAACCTCAGTGCCAGTCAAACAAATAAGTAGCTGATTTTGCCGAGGAAATTGATTCCAGAATATCTTGCTCTGAAAAAGACTTGCATGCCTCAAACATGCTTTTCAGAACAGGGCTGTAAAGTTGCCCCAGTTTGGTCAGCCTCTCTGGCTAATTAGTAAATATGTTGAGTTCTGATAATAATAATAATAATAATAATAATCAAAGAAAGCACTTATGTAGAACTGTGTTCCCCTAAGAGGATACTGAGAGACAGAGAGGCTAAGTAATCTGGCTAAGGGTTCATGGCCAATCAGTATAAGTGCTGGGACTTGAAGCTGGGCAGTATAGCTCAAGTCTATGCCCTTAATAAATATATTAAGCCTTTTTTTGTGTCTAAAATCATGATCTCAGAGTGGTATAGGCAGGAGCTATTAAAGTATAACTATTTAGGTTGAACCATATGAAAATGCTGATATTTGATGGTTTTAGACTTTAAAAATCTGCAATTTTATATTGTTCAACATAATGGTATACACAACAAGTGACTTATCAGACATTCATGATATCTCTGCTCTGTGCCTGGGGTGTAGGTGGAGTCAGTATGATTTAGCAGTAATGGGAGAGAGTCTAGAGGTCTGAGTTCTTATCCAAGTGCCCTTGCTAATCTCGATTAGGTCAGTTAATCTCCCTGGACCTTAGTCTTTATATCTGTAAGATGAGCGGATCTCAAATTTTTAGACTGCAGTCCACTTAGAAAGGGAAGGATACCCTATTTCTCATTCATCCCAATCACTTTCAATTTCTGAGGACAAACAAACCTACTAGTAATGGAAAAAATCTGACTTTAAATAAAAGTGTGGGGGTGGGAAGGATTATGTTTGCTTGTGCTTTAGCAGTAGGGACACAGATTATTTTTAAAAGAAAGACATAAATCATGAAATAATAAATTGATTCCAGAGCCCTTTTGTAGGTTGTGATTTGCAACCTATAAAAGTCTAATCACTGGAAAATGTTAGGCTAAGATATCATTGATGCAGATTATGTTTCACTGAGGGTGAATAAAAGGAGCTCTGGTGCTGCATTGGTTAAGGCATTTGGCTGCTATCCTAAAGGTTGGTAGTTCAAACCCACCAGCTACTCTGCAAAAGAAAGACGAGGCAATCTGCTTCCAAAAACTTTAAAGCCTTGGAAACCCAATGGGGGTTGTTGTGAATGGGAATCGACTTGATGGCGGTGGTGGTGAGTTTGTTTTTCAGTTTTGGAAGGATGAATAAAACTTTTAAAAATTGAAGGGATAAAGTAAACCTGAACTAAGTCTATTATTAAAATACAAATATGGTAATACTTAGAATCTATGACGAACTCAAGAAAACACTGAGGACATAGTGACTTTTAAAAGTTCTTGCCCCTCAAATTTTGGAATTCTATCTCTCTGTCTTCACAGTAGAAGCAATCACATATATTCAAACCCCATATGGCAGCCAGGCTTTCCTGGTAGAACACCAAATTAAAGTACTCAATAAATGCTGGAAATGCACTAATTTGAGTTTATAAGTACCAAAATAATCATCTTTAATAATTCACTTCATAGTTACTGGTCAGGTGCTCTTGGTCACATTTGAAAATGAATGGCTATAAAATCGCAAATGATTTACCTAAAAGATTAGAGACCTGGTGGTACAGTGGTTAAGGCACTTGGCTGGTAACCAAAAGGTTGGCAATTCAAACCCACCAGAAATTCCATGGGAGAAAGATATGGCAATTTGGTTCCATGAATATTTATAGCCTTGGAAACCCTGTAAGGTGGTTCTACTCTGTCCTCTAGTGTGACCATGAGTCAGTCAACTAGACAGCAGTGGAATTGGTTGTGGGTTTTACCTAAAGAGCCAAAGAAAGGATTTTTGTGGTGTGACTAAGATCCTTTCACCTTCTAGTTCCTACCTACCTCTCTCCAGTTCACAATAAGAAAGATTTTACTTTAAAACCCAAGACACACATACACAGCCACTGCTTACATCAATGTAGTTTGAGCCCTATACAAGGGTACTGAACAAGCAGGTGAGTGGGGGCTAACCCTTACACCAGGTGCACCTCATTGGTTGCCCTGTGTGTGTATGTGAATGTGTGTGGCTGTGTGTTAACATAAATATGTTAATGCTCATATACATAACAGCACACAGGTATACACATTTAAACAACTAAAACAAAAATTCCATGAAACAATACTCTTACTACGTACAAATACCATCCGATATTTTCTTTTCGACCCTATTTTTAAAAGAAAGACATAGATCATGAAATACTA
>NW_006921741.1:2416590-2417419 GCF_000298275.1 Orycteropus afer afer | reverse complement strand
TTACATGGAGACATATTTTATTTCAATATAAAATGGATTTTCTGAAAATAAGAGCTACCTTGAAGGTTTTAAGTCCCTTAAGATGAGAGACATCCATGAATAGTCTAAGGTCATTTGGACTCTGTTTGTAGTGAGGGGAGAAATATTGTACAGGATTGCCTGTTAGTGCATCAATTAAATGATGACTTCACCAGTTCACAATAGGTTCTTTCCCAGAAAACAGACTCCTGTACACACCTTCTGAAATTGCATACCAAAATACAAAATACTGCAGCTTTCTCCTTAAGTTAACATGTATTTTTAAAATTCAGATCAAAATTATTTAGTAATTGCTTTCAACCAGTATCCTCTGATAACATTGCTATAGCCAAAATTAGTAAAATCAAATTAATAATAACAGATTACTAATAAACTCCACGGCACATAACAACAATAATAGCATTAATCACTAATAACATCCATAATTGTTCTTAAATGGCTAACATTTATTGACTTAAGGGACAAATGCTGGGCTAAGAGTTTAAAAGACCAATTTAATGATAACTTTATCAGATGGCATAACTCTCATTCTCATTTAACAGATTAAGAAAACTGAGGCAAGAGAGATTACCTAACTCAGAAGGTCAGTAAGAAGTGTCAGAACCAGGATATGAAGTAAATGTGCCAATTCCAGAAAATAAATTCATAATCACTATTGTATATATTCCTGGGAAGGAAGTTGGGGCAATCTACTTCCGTAGTGATACTGCCTCAGAAACCCAAGGAGGGGTGGCTATGAGTCGGGTCCGACTCGACGGCACATAACAACAACAACAGCATTGTATATATT
>NW_006921741.1:2411253-2415590 GCF_000298275.1 Orycteropus afer afer | reverse complement strand
ATTTTCTGGTACCAGTTACATGGTTTCTGACCTGATATTATGGCATATAAAGTCTCATTCTCTCTCTTCTTAAATGAAAATAAATTGAAACAATCATATGTTCATTTAGCAGTAAGTGACTATCTAGAAATGAGCAACTTAGTATCACTGTAAACATCCAATTATTTCGGTGTATAATAAGGCTGCTGATTTAACTTTGCCAGAATAGAGTGTAAGAACCTGGAAGCTCCTTTTAATTGACTTCTGACAGATTCCTTATCAGCAGCACTGAAAACTATAATCCTGTATTTTCTCAGAAGCTGGTGAAGACTTGTTGGACTGGTTTGAATGATTTAATGCAAAGTGATGTGATTTATAATCAATTTTGGCAGGTCCTTCCAAGTGTGCACAGTCTCTAGGCTCTAGGGTTCAGTGCCCATGCTGAGAATTTGAGGGAAAACAAATCTCTAGTGAGATTTGGGATTTTTTTTTTCCTCCCCCCCAGGAAGGCTTGGGCTATCCTGCAAGGAGGTGGTTGTTTGAAATCTACTTTTGGAAAACACCTTTGTTTTTGACTCATTAACTATCATTAAGTGCCACATGAAACTCCTGCCCTATAAGGGCACCTCTCTGCACCTCACCCCCCTCAATTTTTTGCATTGAATCTAAATGGACATTTTCCGACATGAGATTTTGTATTAGAGTCACTTACAGAATAATTTATAAGATCGCCCTTTAAGGCAATGAATGAATAAAGCTAAATTAAATCGTCAAAGAAATTTAAGCATTTTAACCCTTCTTGTTAGCCATTGATCCATAAGAAAGATACACATTAGAGATTGCACATTTCTCTCCTGAGTGGGCCTGTTTCTAACCTAGCATTGCCTGAATGATTTATTTAAAGATCTTCATGGTAGAGTACCCTGGAAACTACCTATCTGGAAAAATTCAGTGTTTGTAATCATACGTGCATTGTAAAATGAAAGAACACACATCAGAGCAACAATTTTCCAACCTTCATTTATTTCTGGTCAATGCAACTGTGTAATACTATTTTGCAAACGCTAAATAAAGTGTCTGAAGTTCCAGTTCGGTTTTACATTAGTTAAAGTGGAGGAACCAGATGGGTTCCCAGGAACTGAACCTGTTTCATGGAGGAGGAGCCTGTGATTCAGGCTTAAGCCAAGGGTGTTGCCAGGATGACATAGGGCATTGCAGAAAGTGGGGTAGGGATGGCTCTTTGCCCTAGAGCTCTTCAGATGTGTCCAGGGATTTATGCTGTGTTTTTCAAGATACATTAAAACCATCCCCTCAGAGATGCTACGCTGGGTCATACCAGTGGTACCTTCAGCCAAACAAGGATCCAAAACACTACAGAGTGATGGCAGAAATGCTGGAATAAGAGGTATGTAGGAGGTGCTGTGAGAAGAGTAGGGTGGCCATTAACTCAGGCTGTGAAGTTCAGAAAGTTTCCTAGAGATAGCAGTGATTAAGAGTGTTTTTGAAAAATGAATGAAGTGCACAATAAGGAAGAAAGAGTTGTCTGTGCAAAATCATCCAGTTTTCCTGAAAGGTGGTGAGAAGAGATGGTATTAAGAGAGCAAGATTGGGAAGGAGATATGTGCTTCACTAAGAACATGGGCTTTATGTTGTAGCTGATGGGGAGTCAGCAAAGGATTTTAAAAGAGGAAAGGTATGATCAGCTGAGCATTTTAGAATGAGTTCTCTGTCATCTGGTTGTGGGGATAGGGTTGGGAAAGTGAGAGTAAAGGGAGGGAACCAGTTTACATGATGTTTCAGTAGCCTGAGCAGAACATTCATGCCAGTGGTAGTGGGAACAGATAGGGACATACAGACTGGAGGGACATTTTGGAGGTAGAATTGGTGGGGTTTGATGATTGATTAGATGTGGATTAGAGACCCTGGGTGGCACAAACAGTTAAGCACTCTACAGGCAGTCCTGGGTTACAAACATCAGATTTGAGGACAACTTCTGCTTGCCCTTCAGTGTTATGTAAATGTGCCTTCACTTTGAAACAATTGAACCAAATTCTGCTCATAAGAAATTCTTGGTCACAATCACCTTTACTTGCTGCATGTGCTGCCTTTAAAGCATTGAAAGGGCTTCGAGCTGAGCCTTTTCTTGCACTAAAATAAGGCTAAGTAAGAACTGTATACATCTGTTCTGACTTACCTACAAATTCTTAAAGACACAGTTAGGAATGGATCTCATTTATAACTGGGGACTGCCAGTACTACTAGCAGGGAGGCTAGGGACAAACGTTTGGTGATTCGAACCTCCCCAGAGACAACTAGAGAGACAGGCCTGGCAATCTACTTCTGAAAGGTTATAGCCTTGGAAACCCCATGACACTGTTCTACTCTTCACACATGGGGTTGTGTGAGTTGAAACGGACTTGAAAGCAACTAACAACAACAGAGGTTAGAGGCTGAATTTTCTAAAGATCACTAGGAGAATTGGGATGATATTAAGTAAAGATTTATCACCTTTGAAACCCATGAATTTGTCTGGAACCTTGTCAAATCTATAACATGACTTCAACTATGTAATAGCTCTTTGGCATCTGACATTTGTACCAGTTCTTTAACTTTTCAAAGCACTTCCACTTGTTTCATCTCATTAAACACACAGATTGTCAAATGAAAAAAAAATCAAGTGTAAGTGATTTGACTAAAATCACCCAGCTGGATTTGGCTGAGTTTGGATTAGAACCAAATTTCCAGACTCCTTAGCTTTAAGTTTTAAATCAAATTGCAAATCTGACAGCCATGTACCCCAATCTGTCCTATCACTCTTTTTTCTATTTTGCATAGAAGACACTAGAATTGAAAAGACATTTGAATAAAGTAGGAAGCAGGTAGCTTTGGAAGACTCACTAATAGATCCTTGGAGCTGCTGGGGAGGAAGGGGCATGTAACAGAGCAGCAAGGGGGAACGAAGTGGGAATGAGTGTTCCTGGTTTACCAGATACCAATATTTGCATTACTCACAGTCCCACAAGGCATTGTACTATATCAGTTTCCACTGAGTTTCCCTATCACCCTCATCCCTGCACAGCACATTAGCCCTGGGTGGTGCAGAATGGAAGGTGAAGGGACCAGCTGATCATGCCTGTGGATGACAATCACAGTCACCTCTATGTAGGACAGTCTCCAATCTTGGTCCCTCAAGGCTTCTCTCTGTTCAGAGGGTCCTATGTAGCTTACTAATCAGTGTCACACACAAGATTTGTCTCCCGGCAATCTCAGCCAGGGAATAAGTGGGTTTGTTGATTAAGTTGGGTGAGGTTCTCCTTTATGAGACTATTGAATGTCTGTTTAGTTGGAAACAAGTAGGAGCTGATCTTATATTTTAAAACAATGCAGAATCTCAACCTAAAGGAACAAAGGATTTGGGAAGTCTTGTTCCCTGAATACCATATCTCTCCTAAAAGGAGTAGAGTCATTTTGCAGTTCTCTTCTGTCCATGTTGGTGATAGAGAACAGTCAAGGCACCTGACAGACATTTGTGAGCAGAAAGAAAGTTTTCCTACATAGAAATCATTATTGTCCATTTCAAGGTGCCAAAAGGGGCAATGATTTCAGGCTGCCAGGGCTGGGGTGGGAGTGGCATAGGGGGCAGGGAGAGACTGTATGATGAAAACTCCTCAGTACAGTGTATTCAGATTTTTAGACACATGAGTCTGACCCCCACTTTTGTTTGACTAAGTTGACAATGGCAGTCAAATAACCGTGCTTAACAGATGATCTAAGATTGCACATTTGGGGGTATTCATGGATTGGTTGTCTGCTCCCTCCCTAGACTCTAAGCCTCTGAGCTCAGGGACCTATTTGATTTTGATGTGCTCCCTTGTCATACATCACTGTAACTGGCAGACACAATAAATAAATGTAGAATAAATGAGCAGAATAAATGTGTTTAAGGTAACTTTAATGTTTTTTTCATGATTTGTGTGTGTATGTGTGTGTGTGTGTAGGGAGAGAAAGCTATGTGAAAAATGCAAAGCCAGTCCCACAAGTGTGCAATTTAAATAGACCTTTTGTTTCATGATCCAGCCTAAAACTTTGGAGACTCCCAAAGCTTCTGATCCCATCAGAGCATCCATTCTGTTAACAGTTAAAAATGTTAGTGATCATCCTATTTTGAAATTAAAAAATTAAAAAAAAAAAAAAACTGCCAGCAATTGAGCACATTCAACCCTTAGTTTTGTTACCCTAATGTTAGTTTGTTTCTGATGAATACATATATATAGTTGATTTTAAGTGAAACATTTACACTTAAATGACTTCCCATTTCAGGTGAGCTTGATTAACTCTTTTTTTTTTTTTTTTTTTTT
>NW_006921741.1:2398223-2411153 GCF_000298275.1 Orycteropus afer afer | reverse complement strand
CTGCTCGACATCTCGTATGCCGTCTTCTGCAAAAAAAAAAAAAAAAAAAGACTTGGGGCATTCCAGCCTGTGCACTTTAACAGTTTGATAAATAAAATAACAGGGAGAATGAGTGGGTGGTTACCATGGTGACCACAACATCTGATTTGAGTAGCAGCAGGGCATGGAAACAGTGCCATAACTGAATTTAACTGCACAGATCTGTAATTGAAAGGGGAAATTAAAATATCTGGGTTCTACTTATCAGTTGATCAATGCATTGAGTATCAGTATCTATAACTTGGCTTCAAATGCATATACTACAACTCAAAACAACAAGAAAAACCTAGCATATGTGATAAATATTTATAGATCTTAAGCATATTTGGAAAATGCTTTTAAGGACAGACAAGTATCATCCTGATTTCCAAATTTTAGCTATTGGTTCTTTAAACACCAAGCTATTGATATTGGCACTAGAAGTTTCCCTAGTTTAAAAAAAAAAAAAAGTTAATTTTTCAGATGGGGGGTTTAGTTTCTTGATGCTGCCATACAAAACAGTGAAATTAGGGAAGGCTGGAATCCATTTTTGGATACTCTCCCCACCTCAGGAACCATTTAAGCAAGGCATTTCCTAGTTTAGGGAAGCCAGCGGATTCTAGCTTGCCAGCTGAAGACTTAGCACCACCAGGAGAATAACTTTGTTTACTCTCCTCCACATTTAAAAAGAAGGTAATAGACTAACTCTTCATTATTAGAATTTCAAACACCAAAGGCTAGCTGGCGGGTGAGATGGGGGCTTAAGTCTTCCTGGCTGTATTCTGCAGGCTTCCCGGGCAGCCCTCCACCTCTTCCGTATTTCCAGTGCTAAAGTCTTTTTAATCAAGAAGAGAAAGAAAAAGAGGTGAGTTAAATTGTCAACATCTGGAAAGTGATTTGTTACTGCCAAAGAGTGGGATACAGAATGTAATCCCATCTTTCAAAGTGGCCCTTTTGTGTTGCAAAGCATTTTAAACAAGCTCTGCAACCAGCTTGGACAAGTGGCCCCACCTGCTTCACTCCTAAAAGGTTTTGGCCACAACTCAAGGGCGTCAGGAGGTATGTACTGGCCTGGTGAAGTTAATGCACCGTGCAGCTCCACCAAGGCCAGGGGAGCAGAGCTGAATTTGGAAGCCACTGTCTAATATGCTGAAACCCTCTGAAAACTGGCTCGGGCACTGTGGTGAGAATCATGCTGCTTTTCTTAGACCCATTTTTCTTGACAGACTGTGTGGGGGAATGGTGGCCAGTAAAATGAAAAAAGGACAGCAGATTGCCTTCCCCTTTCCAGAGCAGTAATGCCTGTCAGTATCTACTGCTTTCAGCCATCCTACTAAGGCTGCTCTGTTTTTGTATCTGTTGCTATGTTCTGGAAAAGAATCAGTGAATTCTTCTTTTCCTCCAAAATCACACTCCAAGAGTTTAAGTCACCACTGCCTTCTTCATGGGAAGTCTAAGTCATGTAAGCTGGTTGGCTGTTTTTGTACTGTGAATCATAGAGATTTAGGAATGTGAAATTTTTGCAGCAGATTTAAATGGGTTTCAGAAATGCTTAGATCAATGTTGGTTTCAGATCAGGTGTTTGATGTAAGCCAGCCTGGCTGAAATTAAGAGCAAGAACATACTCAGGGAAAGCATAGTTCCAGTCCAGGGAGACAGGCTTTTGTGTCTGAAGGAACCCGAGAGACGTGTGTGCAGTCCTGTTGTCATCAGTTATTTCCATGTGATCTCAGAGGAACTACTGAAATGTATGCCTTCAGTTTTCTCTTCTGTAAGATGGAAGTTACATTACTTACTTTGTATGTTTGTTTAAATATTTGTAGTTGTATATGGAGAGCTAGACTCTAAGGTCCTCTAGGGAGCAGGGAGCATGGTTACTTTATCTGGGGGCCCATGATGAGTGTAGTAGTAAAGGTTGCATGTCAACTTGGTTGAGTTTGGTTTTGAGTGGCTGGGCAGCTGGATGTAGTTATTCCCCATTATGAGACCAGTAATCAACTCCATGGTGGAATCTGCTGGAGTAGCTGAGTAGCTGCTTTAGGGATGTAGCTGCTTCCAGCGTATAAGGAAAAGTTTCTGCCAGAATTCAGACCTGCTTGTCTCAGTTTCTGTAGCTGGAAAATGGCAATGGCAACTATTTCATAGAGCTGTGAGGATTAAAGGAGAGGATGTTTTGTAGGTGAAGTCCTCAGGACTGTGCTGGCACACAGTAATACTTAGTAAATGTTTGCTGTTTTTATGACGTTAGAATCTGACTATGGAGTTAAGCAATTGGCCACTCAGGACAAAGTTATCTTTTTTTTTTTTTAATGCAATAGTTGGACTAGATGATTCCTAAGGAAACTTCTGCTTCTCAGTAGCTGTGTTCCTAAGTTCATCTACATGCATACCATAGCCTCACATCTTCCTTGCTAGGTGCCATAACTAAAAAAATTCAAATAATGTTTTATGATGGAAAAACAGCCCGATGTAATACACATTTTGGGAGCTTTGGTGGCATAGTACCTAAGGCATTTGACTGCTAACCAAAAGGCTGGCGGTTCAAACTCACCAGTCACTCCTTGGAAGCAAGGTTGGGCAATTTTCTTTCGTAGTAATACTGACTCGGAAACCCAAGGAGGGGTCCCTATGAGTCTCATCTAACTCCACGGCAGTGGGTTTGGTTTTTGGTATAATATACATTTTGGACTTAAAAATCATAGCCAGCTCATAAAGCCAGATGTGTCATTTAATATACTCTCATGACTTGATTTTCTTAAAACATTTCCACAGCCCAGATGCTACTTTGCATTTCCATGGCTCTGAAGACATTAAGATTTGCATCCAAGTACTTTGTATTGGTTTTAAGAAACTTTATTACAAGTTGGGCTGAGGGTGGCTCTTGATAGCATTTCTAGTTTCTGTTTTGTTTTTGAGATGAATCTTAATCTGCATCTCAGTGTTCTCATGACAGCTAATATGTGTCTGACATTACACCTGAATGGTTGGCAGCCAGTTTAAAAACCAGCCCATAGTCACTCCTCACCCTGCCCCTGGAGTGAGGAAGTAGACTTGCTAGACTGGGAGAATTGCGTTCTCCTCACAGTGTCATATTACCCAATAAGCAAGGTAAGCACATGCTTACTTGTGCTTACTGACTAATCTGTAGTGAACGATCTCTTGGGTTTTTTTCTTTTTTTTTTTTCCTCCACCACAGCAAACACTCTGATTCTAGGTATCACTGGCATCTGTCTCTCCCAACTCCACAGCATCTTCCTACATAATCAAAACCTCCTGACTGGGATGAGGATCTCTGATGGCGTAGTGCCTAAGGCATTTGACTGCTAACCATCCGGCTGGCGGTTCAAATCCACCAGCCAATCCTCCGAAGGAAGATTGGGCGATCTACTTGCGTAGTGATACTGCCTCGGAAAGCCAAGAAGGGGTCGCTGTGAGTCGGCACTGACTCAGCAGGGCGTTTAGTTTTTGTTTTTTTGACTGGGACAAAAGGAGCTCTAGTGGTGCAATGGGTAAGGCATTTGGCTGCTATCCAAAAGATCGGTAGTTCAAACCAACAGCTGCTCTGTGGGAGGAAGATGAAGCAGTCTATTTCCATAAAGATACAGCCTCGGAAACCCTATGGGGGTTGCTATGAGTTGGAATCGACTTGATGGCAGTAGGTTTTTTTTTTTTTTTTTTTTTTTGACACAGAGTTCCCAGTAAGCAAGATAAGCATGGGCTTACTTGTACTTACTTACTAATCTGTAGTGAACAGTTTCACATGCTTTTCACATCAGAGATATTTTCACACAGTGTGTCTGCCTCACTCAAAGGCTCCAAGTACCTTTTCTATACAAGATCCATGGGAAACCTGTTTTTTGTTTGTTTTGTTTTAAATAATCAAAAGGGGAAATCATCTGTTTAATCATAGCATTAGATTTTGTTCATACAACTCAAGATCTTGTTCACGTGGCCTAGGTTTTCACTTTTCTTTTCTATTTACTTGTGGTTTATTCTCCTTTCCAAATGTTTCCTCTCTCACATTTCATTCATTGATTCATTTGTTCATCCACTTATCCAGCTAAAATTTACTGAAAAAAATAACCAAACCCACCGCCAACAAGTCAATTCCAACTCATAGAGACCCCCATTGGGTTTCCTAGACTGTAAATCTTTATAGAAGTAAATTGTCTCATCTTCCTGAACAGCAACTGGTGGGTTTGAACTGCCCATCTGCTGCTTAACAACCAAATGCCTTACCCACTATGTCACCAGAGCTCAAAAATTTATTGAGTGTCTGTGAAAATGGAGCTCTGGTGGCATAGTGCCTAAGGCATTTGACTGCTAACCAGAAGGCTGGCAGTTCAAAACCACCAGCCACTCCTCAGAAGAAAGATGGGGCAATCCACTGCCATAGAGATACCACCTCAGAAACCCAAGGAGGGGTTGCTATGAGTTGGGATGGACTCGAGGCAGTGAGTTTTGTTTTTTTGTTTAGACATAATTCAGGTGGATGTTATTCCTTTCATTAAGATGGTTTTGCCCACAGTATACAGAGTCCAGGTTGCAGAGTTGGAGAGTGATGCTTAGATAAGGCCTCCAGCACAACCCCTTTGCTATACGTTAAGAACTTGCTGGAAGTTACCTAACCAGTTCATGGAGGACCCAGACTAACACCCTTGTTTCCTCCTGTCTCCTTATTGATTGCTATTTGTGATTGAAAATCCATATTATATCCTACGTTTGTTGAGTCAGTCCCCCAGTTCTTTTGGAATGCTTCCTTAGAGTGGATGTAGAAGTATTTTCAAGGCTTACCACATCAAGACACTCAAGTCACATAGTGGCAGGTCCCCAGATTACTCCTCTGTTAACAGTGGCTGTTTGTCCTGGAATTATCAGCTTGCTTTGGGTGCTTATCTGATGACATCTGCTTACAACGTGTCTACACTACTGCATGTACACAGATGGAAACTTTCTGAGAAGGGCACTGAGTAAGAGAGTCACTGTCATGCCTGACTGTTCATCGGGCCATGGCTCTCAGTTGTGGGTATGTAGGGCATTTTAAAAATTTAGGTCCTTCCAGAGATTCTGGAGTAGAGATGAGGTACGTATAATCTTAAAAATAGCTCCCAAGTCACGTTCAGGCAGGATTGAGAACTGCTGCTTTAGTTCCTATTGACAACAGAATCTAAAAACAAAATTAATCTTGCCTGAAGTTTTTTGGATATGGCTGTGACCTTGACTAGCCTAGAGGCTAGCCTGGCCTGGGAGATGCAAACTGGCCTTGCAGTATATTAGAACCAGTTTGCTGCTGATACTTTTACCCCAGAGCAATATTTCCTCATCCCCTTCAGACAATTTAAAAAAAAAAAAAAAAAAACCCACTGCCACTGAGTCTATTCTAACTCATGATGTTGTTGTTGTTATGTGCCATTGAGTTGGACCCGACTCAAAGCAACCACTCCTTGGGTTTCTGAGGCAGTATCACTATGGAATTTGATTGCCCAACCTTCCTTCTGAGGAGTGGCTGGTGGGTTTGAACCACCAGCCTTCTGGTTAGCAGTCAACTGCCTTAGGCACTATGCTACCAGAGCTCCCTTCTGACTCATAGCAACCCTATAAGACAGAATTGCCTCATAGGGTTTCCAAAACTAAATCTTAGTCCCACAGAGTTCTGGTGGGTTCAAACTGCTGACCTTTTGGTTAGCAGCCAAATGCCTTAACCAGTATGCCAGGAGAGTACCTCCTTGTTCAGGAGAATCTACTTATGTTGACTTTTTACAACAGCTGCCTAACTGACCTTCCTGACTTAACGTCCTTCTCTAAACCTTTCAATCTACTCTCCATACTAACAACAGTTACTTGGCAAAAATGAAATTCCATTGTCTCTTTCTCTATCTTCTAGCTGCAAAGAACCAGATAATTTTCAGAGAATGGACTATTTCTGACTGTCTTTGTGCACACTGGAAATCCCTTCCTCTGAATTAGTAGTAATAATATCGCTTTCTTAAATAACAAAATACATCTTTTTAAAACTTAATTTTTTCCAGATGCTTCACTAAGCATGTTATGTATGTCTAATAAACTCTGAATGACCTCAGAAGCTCAGTTCTAAGCCCTGATCTGAGAAGCCTTCTTTACCTCTGTTGCCCACAGCAGAGTTAGTTGCTCTCTCCTGTGACTCCACAACCCTGTCAAAGAACTTAGCACATTACATTGTAAGTTTCCATGTGTGTACATGTGGTAGTGGGGACACATAGTAATTAGATGTCATTAGATAAGCACCCAAAGCAAGCTGGTAATTCCAGGGGAGACAGCCACTGTCAGCAGAGGAGGAAGTTGGGGTCTGCCACCATGTGACTTAATATGGTACATTACCATTCATGATCTGTCTGCCCTCCTGAGGACACGTGCTACATTTGTCTGTTAATGGGCCACTAGCAGTCATAGACCACCAGGGGGATTAGGAGAAGGGTTTTAAGGACAAAACCTATCTTCACTTCCAAAGAAACACCTGAAAATGGATGGCCTTTTTGACAGTAGGTCAGTAGCCCTGATAATGCATCGTTTCAAAGCCACTTGAACAGAGAAAAGATGCATATCAAAAGCTCAGCCTTAGTACACAGTACTCCTGAAGCATCCCAAACCTCAGGCAGGCAGGCCACTGAACTTCTGTGCTCAGCAGCTCTCCCACCACACTGCCACATCATCAGGTCAGCTCTGTTTGCTACCAGAGGAGAGTTGGGTTGCATTACGTCATCCATTTGGATGTATTTCACCAATGAAAAGCAGCCAAACGGCACTGTGTATTTTCTTATGCTTTGTGTGTGTGCGTGTGTGCGTGTGCTGTGTTTTTACAGGCACACACTGTAATCAGCTGTCATGATAGCTATAATCAATTAGTTTATGGGCTGTTTTCTCCATCTGGGCTAATTGAAGAGTTGCTTTTGTTTTCCCCTCTCTACTCATTCCCGATCTGTTACTATTGAACCACGTGACTAAACCCTTAAAACCTTCATCTGTTGTTCTTTCTCTAGCAGCCTCCTTTAAGATGTGGCAGTAACCGAGTAATCTCCAGCCTGATTTGTTTCTGCACGAGTATCCAAGAGTCCTCACTTACTTGAAAAATATCTTTAAGTAGATCCTCTGTTGTTAAAGTGAAAAGCAAAACTTTAATTCATCTTGAATAAATGAGTTGAGATTTAAAATAGCAGACGATTACTTTTATTCAATTTTTATTTTTGGAGTTGTTACTGGGAGCTTGCTATGTGCAAATCATGTTCTCTGTGTCCTTAAGGGAAATCAATGCCAATTTAATGTTGAGAATTACCCTGTGCTTCCATAAGAAGAAATGAGCTCCACTTCATTGAAGGAATTTAAGCGGAGTGTAAGGTTAATAGAATCGGGAGGGTAGAGGTGAAGTAACCAGAAAATACCCAACTTTCTTTTGAAGCTAAATTTCTCTTCAATAAATCACAAGACAGGGACCCTTCCCTGTCAATATGCCTGTTATCGATTAAATTGTGTGCCCCAGAATATGTGCTATAAATCCTAACTCCTATAAAAACCAAACTCACTGCCCTCTAATTGATTCAACTCATAGTGACCCCTCCTTGGGGTTCTGAGATGTATCTCTGTGAAAGTAGATTGTCCAATCTTCCTGCCGAGAAGTGGCTGGTGGGATTGAACCATCTGCCTTCTGGTTAGCAGTTACATGCCTTAGGCACTAGCCACCAGAGCTTCCTTAAAATCTTGTTTGGGAGTCGATTTTCTGTGTTATGATAATGAGGGCATGTCTTAAATCACTCCCTCTTTGAGATATATAAAAGAGCAGATTAAACAAGCAAGCAAGCACGCACACATGGATGGGACTGATAGATGCCCCACCGCATGAGCTCTTCAAGGAACCAAGAAATGGAAGCTGAAAAGAGGCAAGGACCTTTTTCCAGAGCCAAAAGAGAAAGCCTTCCTCTAGAGCCAGCACCCTGAATTTAAACTTCTAGCTTCCTAAACTGCAAGAAAAGGAGATCTGGTGGTACAGTGGTTAAAGCATTCAGCTGCTAACCACAGGGTTAGCAGTTCAAACCCACCAGCTGCTCTGAGAGAGAAAGATGAGGCACTCAGCTTCTTTAAAGATTATATATATATATATGTATATGTATATATATGTACGTATGTGTATATATTATATAGCCTTGCAAACCCTATGGGGCAATTCTACTCTATTCTATAGGGTTGCTGTGAGTTGGGATCAACTTGATAACAGTGGATTTTAAACTGAGAAAATAAATTTCTGTTTGTTAAGCCATCCACTTATGGTACTTCTGTTATAACAGCACTAGAGAACTAAGACAACGCCTAAGAGCTTGGTGTT
This sequence comes from Orycteropus afer afer, assembly GCF_000298275.1. Classification (NCBI taxonomy): domain Eukaryota; kingdom Metazoa; phylum Chordata; class Mammalia; order Tubulidentata; family Orycteropodidae; genus Orycteropus; species Orycteropus afer. Next base: position 2,402,782 of record NW_006921741.1, on the reverse strand, counting down.
ACAAGAATTGGATAAACATTTCAACAAACATTTTTTGCAAGTTTAACATAATTCCATTTCCTAAGCCAGGGACAAAAAGAAAAGTAAGCTCTAGTCCCTGCCTGCAAAGAGCTTACAGTTTAGAAAAAGACAGACTTGTAGAAAACCGAATATAATAAAGCATTAAAGAATATGTGAAGGAAGTCTGTAGGCTAAAGGAAAGAAGAGGGATTGGAGAAAGAAAACATCCCATTTTCAAAGCGTTAATCCCTTGACCTCTTTTCTTTAAGGCCAAGGAGCACAGTTTTTTTTAATTCCCTGAAAAAGGAAATTACACTGTAATAAATCTATAGTCCGAGCCCTACGAATAGACACAAAGCAGGGACAAGAGCATTTCCAACTTGCAAAATGGGTGTAATCCCACCAGTGACCAAATTCATTTTAGAACGCATTTTGAAGAGTAATTGGAGAGGACTTTGATAGTTGTGCATCCCAAAGCATTGATATTATATAAATTCCATATTAAAAACATAGTAAATATAAAGCAGTACCAATTGAACTGTCAATTAATTTTTATCACTAGCTTCATAAATAACTTACTGAGGGACCTGACAGTCTTGTTGGAGAAAAGAAACACTGAGTTAATTTTTTGTTGCCCTCAAGTCAACTCCAAATCATGGTGATCCCATGTACAACAGATTGAAATGTTGCCCTGTTCTGTACTATCTTCATGATCATTTGAATGTTTGAGCCCATTGTTGCAGCTGCTGTGTATTTTGAGTGCCTCCTCACCTAAGGGGCTTATCTTCCAGTACTATATTGGAACAGTGTTCTTTTGTGATCCATAGCGTTTCCACTCGCTGACCTTGGAAACCCAAGGAGGAGTCGCTATGAGTCGGGTCTGACTCAACAGCACATAACAACAACACTTCTTGAAACAGACCTTTCTTTCTAGTCTGTCTTAGTCTAGAAGCTCCACTGAAACCCATCTCTAATTTGTGACTCCTGCTAGTATTAGGAATACTGGTGACACAGCTTCCAGCATCATAGCAACATGCAAGCCACCACAGTATGAAAAACTGACAGATGGGTGGTGGGAAACATGGAGTAACTAGCATTAATTCTACTGGCTAGATAGGAAAAGCTCAGACATGGAGAGGTAGATGACATGGCAAAGGGTTCCAAAATGTACTGCTGGGGCAATTAGCTCCTTGCTGTCATTTTTAATGACTCTGCCCTCTTCACTGCATTGTCTCTATTGTTAGGGCTCTGACTATAGATTTATTGATGTGTAGTTTTCTTATGTAGGAAATTAAAACAAAAAGCTCTCCCCCTGGGCCTTTCGAGATAGAACTCTCTTCATGGAGTTTTAAAATTTATTCAGCATATATTTATTGATTACGTACTATGTGCCAGGCTAGGTACCAGGAACTGGGAAAACCAGACTTGGTCTCAATCCTCATAGAACTTAGAAGCCAGTTATGGGATAATTAAAGCACAGTGTAATCAGTGCTTGTGGTGGTTAAGTTTCTATGTCAACTTGGCTAGGCCTGGTTGAGTGGCTGGGCAGCTGGTGGTAGTTATTCCCCATGATGAGACTGGCAATCAACTCCATGGTAGGACCTACCACAAGCAGCTGAGTAGCTGCTTTAAGGATGTGGTCTGCTTCTCATATGTAAGAAATAGCTTTGTGCATGGTCTGTAGCTTATGGCGTGCTTGAACCCTGCATGTAGCTATGTCATTGTTCAGCTGCCTGCCATGCTCTGCCTGCCATGCTCTGCCAACCTTGGGACTTTCAGTGGACTTGAATTAATGGCCTGCCATGTGGTTTGGTAACATCGGGACTGTGCCATTTTATTTGTCAACCTTGGGCTTTTAGCCTCAGCAACCAGTAGCTGCCTGAGTGAAGAGATGCCTCTAGCTTCAGTGGGCCAGGAGCAAGAGGCAGAGCTGAAGTCCAAGGTTGAGAGATTTTCACATAGCCCCTAGAGCCTGGCACTTTGAACTCAGACTTCTAGCCTCCTGAACTGTAAGAGAATAAACTCCTGTTTGTTAAGGCCATCCACATTTGTGGTATATTCTTGTCAGAGTGGCACTAGGTAACCAGAACAAGGGCCTTGTAGGATGCAAAGGAGGAGTCCTTAATTCAGCTTGAGTGAGTAGTCAGAGAAGTCTTCCTAGAAGATGAAATATCCAAGCTAAGATGTCAAAAATTGAGAAGTTGGCTCATAAGAGTGTCGACATGGAGGAGCATTAGGTAGAAAATTCAGACAGAAAGAACAGCTCTCAGTCTGCCCAAGAAAGTGAAAGTAGTTTAATAGTTAGGTGTCTGATGGGGCCTGGATTGCTAAGAGGTGTCAGTTCACAGAGAAAATGAACCCTGATGGCACAATGGTTAAGTTCTTGGCTGCTAACCAAAAGGTTAGTAGTTCAAACCCACTCTATAGGAGAAAGATGGGATAGTTTGCTTCTGTAAAGATCATAGCTTTGGAAACTCTATGGGACAGTTCTACTCTGTCCTATAGCATCAGTATGAATTGGAATTGACCTGACAGCAACAGTTTTTGGTTGTTGTTGTTTTTAAGCAGAAAATAGGATATATTTTGCCATCACAAAAAAATGACTTAATTGCTGTGAGAACAATGGATAGCAGTGAGGACAATCATAGAAGACAAGAATGGAATTCATTGGTCTAATAGAGTAGAGAGGTGAGATGTGGGCCTCAGTTGGCTGCTTATACTCCTTCCTTCTGTGTAGAATAGTGTAAGAATCACAGTCATGGTCATTCCTAGGCTTTTCAAGTATAAATGCCCATTAACATCTGTTCATGCAATAATACTTAATGATACAATGACACATTCAATTAAATTAATGTATATTCAATTAATCACAATACAGCCTCTCTGCATTTGGCTACTAAGCAAAAGGTTGGCAGTTCAATTCTTCCCAGTGGCACCATGGAAGACAGGCCTGGAGATCTACTTCAAAAGATCGGCATTGCAAACCCTGCAGAGTCCATTTGTATTCTGACACACATGGGGTCACATGGAGTCACAGTGAGTCAGAAGCAACTCAATGGCAGCAGATTTGCCTGATTCAAGCTATAGAATTTTTGGTGCCTGGGGATTTGAAGATGTTTTTGTTAAAACTCTTGGAGTCCCAGGAGTTCTTGAATTTAGAACCAGAGGGAAGGAAGAGTTAGAATTGTAGCTACCAGTAGTTAATGTATCAACTGATGTTTTTCAGAAGGCTCCCTTAATAATGATAGCTATTATTTGTTTAGTTTACTGTATCTAGCAGCTTTATAAATATTGTCTCATTTTACAGATGAGGAAACAGGTGTTAGAGAGGTTAAGTCATTTGGTGTAGCTTCTGACTAATATTCACTTCAGTGCTTCCTGGAAATTAAGTGGATTGAATGTTTGAATTCCAGCTCTACCACTTACCATTGGCGTGATCTTCAGCAAATGCGTAATCTTTATTGGTATCCATTTCCTGATCTGTGAAATGGACATAAAAATATGTACCATTTTGATCATTATTAAAGAAGATACTGAATGTGAAAAGGCTTGAATCATCATCAGTTAATTCTCTTTCCACCCACCATGCCTTCTTACTCTTTGATCTTCCTTTCTCCCTGTTTCTTCTGCATTTATCTGCCTCCATTTTAGTCCTTTCTCATCCTCCTCAATTTTCCTTCCCTTTATTTTTCTTGCTCTTTTTCGTGACCTTCCATCATAATAAACTGATGTTTTCCTTGCATTTATACAGTTACATTTGTGTTTCTTATCCTTAATTTAAACAGCAGCCTAGTGTTTGTTTTTACTTAAGGATCAACTTTTTTTGTTTGTGTGACTCTTACTGGAAAAACATTTCCACTCTGAAAATGTTCACCTAACAGTATTTTCAGGTCCACTCTGGCAACTTTACTTACTGCACACTTTTGATACTCTAGAGATGAGTCATCCACCCAATGCCCCATTTAAAAGACATCTGTGTTCCTAGCCAGTGCTCCCTTCCTCCTTGTACATTCCCAAGTGCTCTGGCAAATACTCTATACCCCAGTCAGAAAACAATGAAGTCAGCTCTCCTGGGATACAGCCAGCAGTTGATGAAGCAGGTGCAGAATTACAGAAGGTGCATTTGCCATAGTGCAGTGGTGTAGAGACAGTTGTCTGAAGTGTTTCTTGGAATTTAATCTGACTTTCACTTCTAAAGCACATTTAGCAATGCATATTAAAATATACAATAAAAGCTTAACAAACAAAACTAGAATAATTTGTCTTCTGAAAATGCATTCCTTATGCCACCCTTTCCCTAAGTAACCAGATGAGCAAACCTTTTGGCCTAACTTTCAAGGCTTTCCAAGATCTGGTTTCCATCATCATCTCTCTTTTTTTTTCCCCCCTCCTGATCCTGTTGTAAAGACATAAACCCTACACTCAGTTTCTTTAGCTTCTCCTTAAAAAATACTTTCAGAGGGTTCCGGCAAGATGGCAGACTAGGCAGAAGGATTGCACAGACCCTCTTCAACAAAGAAAAGGGAAACCAATTAACACAGACACAGAAGATAATCTTG
>NW_006921741.1:2371074-2389838 GCF_000298275.1 Orycteropus afer afer | reverse complement strand
ATGTCATGCTTGGTAGGGTGGAGGGTCGGCGAAAGAGGGGGAGGCCTTCAAGGAGATGGATTGATACGGTGGCTGTAATGATGGGCTCAAGTATAGCAGGGATTGTGGGGCTGGCGTGGGATCAGGCAGTGTTTCGTTCTGCTGTGCATGGGGCCGCTATGAGTTGGAAATGACTCGACGGCACTTAACAACATCAACAACAGTGTTTGCATATTTATGGCCATAATGCTTTGTTAATACAGTATTACATGTTATTTTAATTCTAGACTATATTGATATGAACCCACTGTGTATGCCCTTAGCTTCCTACCACTACTGGTAAAACACACATGATTTGTAGTCAGAAAATTAAGAAATAAGAATAAACCCTGCATTATACTAGCTACCTGAATGTCCTTGTACCAATTACAAGATTTGATTTCATCATCTATCTGAAAATAAGAATATGCTTTACAAAGTGTATATTATTGTTAATTAGTCTTTAATTATCTCTGTCTCTCCTACCAGTACTTTTCCTCTCTGTTCCTAAGAATCCTTCATCTTAGCAGGTACCATTTTATACTGAAATTAGCTGCTCTGATGTACCTGCTTCTAGAGTAAGTCGAAAGTATTTGCAGACTGAGGTCAGGTGTTAATTTTGCATATGTTAAGCAGAACAGTTCAGGAAAGTATTTAAAAAAAAAAAGCTGTTGCCATCAAATTGTCTGATTAACAGTGACTCTATAAGGACAGAGTAGAACTGCCCCATAGGGTTTCCAAGCCTGTAAATCTTTGTGGAAGCAGACTGCCACATCTTTCACCCATGGAGTAACTAGTGGATTTGAACAACTGACTAAGCTTAGAGTTTTAGTTGAGCAATTTAACCACTCCATCACCAGGACTCCAAGAAAGTATACTCATATTTCTCTCTCATTTGCTTTTAAGTGCTCCCAGAAGCTTTATTTTCATTTTTCCTTATTTAACATCCTTCTGTCAACACCCTTAAGGAGCTCTTGTGGCATAGTGCCTAAGGTATTTGACTGCTAACCAGAAGGCTGGTGATTCAAACCCACTGTCCACTCTGTGTAAGGAAGCCATAAAGATTTACCTCCTCAGAAACCCAGAGGGGGTCACTATGAGTCAAAATCAACTCAAAGGCAGTGAGGGTTTTTTTTTTTTTTTTTTTTTTGATTTGTCAACACCCTTGCCTACCCACCAACAGTGCTTGGTAAGGGAGAAACAGACCAATCCCCAGTAGATTATGGGCAACAACAGAGTAAAACTAGAAAGGGGTTGGAAAAAGGTAACCTACCCTGATTTTTAGAGTCTATCTCCTTTCATTGTCTGCCTGGTTATGGTTAGAACCTTCTGTCTCCTACTGCTTCTGCCAAGTGTCTAGGGAAGTCAAGCAGAGTCTTGTTATCTTTCAGATGATGTGGGTAAAATCTCTTCTAGGTGCAACCTCTGCATCTGAGGACCTGTGTAGACAGTTAATTTAGAAAGTCAAGCTTCACCTTCTGAGGCAGAAGTCAGATAGTTACATAACTTAAAGTTTTCTGTTAGGGTGGCAGAAATCCTGCAGCTGTTCAGAAAGGTAAACTGATTTACAGCTCAGCTACCAAACATGATGAGCAGCCTGAAGAATTTACCTACACTGGGGTGGGGGTGGGGTTAGAATTGTAATGATGCTGAATGGAACACTGTGTTCATCTTCCAGCCAGGGTGATTTAAAACTGCCCAGATTAACTGGCAGGAAACCTCACTAAGGTTGGGTTGAACTTTACAAATGTGATTTGTTGCTTGATGAACAATTTTGTTTAAAATATAGATACATTGCAGAAATTGGTCATAGTCTCTTCTGATTAGTTTGAGAATTTTTTTCTTGGAAAGACTCTTAATGAAGGATTAATTGATCTTAGGTGGAGGAGGTTACAAAAATGAATATTATTGTCAGCTACCCCAGGACTCACTCTCATCACTTCCCTTTTAGAGGCAAAGGGAACCAGCAGTGACTGAGCACAGGACACAGGCCAAGCACTCTGCATGTGTTCTTCTAATAGGTCTAGGAACTCTGGACATCAACAGCCTCACAGTAGAGATTATGAAACACAAGAAATAATTTGTGTATTGTCATTCAACTAGTAAATCACAGAGCTAGAATGCAAGCCATGTCTTTTTTGTCAGGATCCTTCCATTCCCACACTATTTTGGACATTGATCTTCATCACTCAGTATCTTTCTTGGAATCTGGGTTCCACATCTCGTGAAGTAAAAGCTCTAAATTAGATCCTTAAACCTTCAGAACGTAAGCTCAACTTGGGATAAAATATTAACTAAGCAAGTACTTGAAGAAAATACATAGCTCTGTAATATACACAAGAAAGAAAACATTGCAAAGTGTACAGTTTGGGTAGAGAGCTTATATAAGGCCAAATAGTGTATGAACATTCTGATCATACTCTGTTGAGAGTGATTCTCAAATTTCTGGCCACCTTTTAATAGCTTCACACCTTCTGTAGGTTCTACAACTGTTTTTCTCTTTTTCTTTCTTTTTTTTTTTTTTTTACAGTCAGGCTTGGGCCATTGATAGTTAATCTCCTGTCATTTTCAGTGTATGGGCTGATGATTCTTTCCAAAAGCAAATATGACTCACTGTTCATTCAACAAATATTTATTGATTACCAACTATATGCCATGTATTGCTCCTTCATTAAGTACTTTGTTTTTGGAATTTCTCTATGTGTGTTACACTGGACATTTCAAAGTTCCTTGGACCTAAATTAGGAAACCCAAATGTCTTAAAAAAACAAGCAGTATAGAATTTCCAGTAATGATAATAACTATTTATGTTTGTCATGTGTCAGGTACTACTACTTTGTATGTATCTCATGTAATCTTCACAACACCTTATGATGGGAGTGCAATTAGTGTCATGCCTTTTTACACAGGAGGAAAGTGTAACTTAGAAAAATTATTACTACTATAATTTGTTCAAGATTTTAGAGCTAGAGACGAGATGCTAACTCAGGACCATCTGGCAGAAAGTCTGTATTCTTAACCATTATATGTTCTGCCTTCTGAAAAAGTCCATTTTGTTAGAGTCAGCAAACATTTATTGAACTATGTGCTGGGTGCTGGAATATAAAGATAAGTAAGTAAGGCATGATTCCTGTTCTCTCAAAAACCACTAGTCCAGTGAAGAAACAGACACTCAATTTAGTTCAGAAATCATGGGACACCTGTCATATTTCATACACCGCTAATACTAGAAATGAGTAAGACGCTCTGCTCTCAAGGAACTCACGCTGTGGTCAGAAAGACAGATACAGAAGCAGGAACCCTGAAGGATAACTGATTCCTACTTCTGTTTTCTCATTTTGGAGATATTCATAGGTATTGAGAGAGTCATTGTTGTACTATAGCTCCTTCAGTCTCACCATCAGACCAATACTTACTGATGGCCCCTGGTAGACCACTTAGCTTCTCGTCTTTAAAATAGAGGTGGAAGCATAATCGATTAAATGAGGTTGATTTTGACGATTAAGTATGCAAAATATCTATATGTGTTCAATATCTGTTAGTTACTGCCAGGGCTTCTAACTAGTTCATTCTAGTTTGACCCCTGCTGAGAATTTGAATTTCCATCCCAGATAGACTGAATCAGAATCACCTTTCTAACAAGTATTCATACGAATCACCTGGGATCTTGTTAAAATGTAGATTCTGATTCAATATATCTGAAGTGGAAAGGCAAATTCTGAGCAGGGGGTTGAACTGGAATGAACTTGTTCAAAGCCCTGGCTTTTTCCCTAGCACTGCTTAGAGGAGCCTTACAGGTGGCGTCATCTCTTGTGCTCAGCATCACATGCTCTCTGCCATGCTAACTCAGGCATGGCTGCAGTAATCAGCTTCGTGCTTTGCCTCAGCTACCCCACCCATCTCTCCTTTTCTGCCCAGAAAGCCACTTATAAGTCTGGCATGCACAAAGCTGGACGTGCAAGAAACTTGACACCCATTTGACAACTTTTGACAGTGGAGGGGAGGGAAATTGATAGATAAAGGTTCCCCTCTTCATCCTTTGACTAGATAGTTCTAATGGCATTTAATATGCTCTTTAGAAGGTTCTGGAAGTTTTGAGTCCAAATAGTCTGCAACTGCAAATAGCTCAATGACACATCCTTGTATTGACTTTCCCTCCTTCTGTGTTACTTTCCCCAGTTTCTTCTGTTTCCCCTCATTTGTCCTACATCAGAGGCAAGGTGGACATAATTACTGTAATGAGCAACAAGGTGAAAATGGTACCCTGATTTTCAGAGATCTGTGATGATGGGTGATAGAGCGTGATGTTCCTAGGGGATAGATGAGCAGACAGCAAGTGTATAGCATCACTGCTCAAAATGAACTATTAAATGCAAGCCTTTAAATAAATTGTCAGGCTGTGCTTTTCAAGAGATGGTGGAAGTGTATGTGGATGGGATGTAAGCACTGACCTGAAGAAACGAGTCATCATTGCCACCCCACATATTTGGGTCCCCTCTATAACATCTTTGCCAAGTGATTACCTAACCACTGATTTAACACTTCCTGTAAGAGGAATGCACTCTCTCTAATTCCATTTGCAGATACCTCTATATCGCCGGCAGCTGGACCAATACCTGACATGGAATAGGAGCTTAATAAATATTGAATAAGATTTTTTGTTGGTCTGTACAATGCTGCAAATATATCTTTTGCATTCCTGGCATTAAATTTAGCTTTCTAGGAACCATACACAATATAATATACACGTTCATATGCCATAGAGTTTGGCTTTTCATAAGAGAACTGACTGCCATAGGATCTATTTTTTAGTGATGTACATTAAAAAAAAATCCATTGAAGTACAGACTGTGAACATTTTTTACCTTATTTAAATGATATAGGAATATTTTTTCTTGATTTTTTTGTAGTATTAAAAAATAATATAAAAATAAAGTAGACTTGGACAGAAATTGGAAGTTTTATCTATGACTTAATAGCTGAGTGACTTTAAGGTTGTTGTTGTTGTTGTTATTTGCCGTCGAGTCGGCCCCGACTCATGGCGACCCCTCCTTGGGTTTCTGAGGCAGTATCACTACGGAAGTAGGATTGCCCAACCTTCCTTCCGAGGAGTGGCTGGTGGGTTTGAACCGCCAGCCGTCTGGTTAGCAGGCAAGTGTCTTAGCCACTATACTACCAGAGCTCCAGGTCTCTAGGGTTCTGTAATATGGGTATTGTACTATTGGTTTAGTTTAGCATTATTGAACTTTTAGATTGTTTTTATTATTATAAATAACAATCTGATAATGGTTATTAAATTGGTTTGGTATGGATCATTTATGTTGGATGATGTGGTGGCCTTTCAGAGCTCTCTTCTAGAAACTAAAGCTTTCAGGATAGTGGTCATAGAAATAAAAGACACAGTATTTGGAATATGTAACATATTGAAAAAAATTCTTGCTGAGATTTTTATGGGTGATATAAGATTAACCATTGGGATAAAACATTCCAATTCAAGCACCTAGATTAAGAGTGTTTTTTGGTTTCTCATCCATGGTTTATAAGGACCTAGATTACAAGATTTCTATGATGCATTAAATGAGGCCTGGGAGTGCAGTGGTTAAAGAACTCTACTGCTAACCAAAGATTATGGAGCTGGTGCAGGACCAGGCGGTGTTTCATTCTGCTGTGCACAGGGTCACTATGAATCAGACATGAATCGATGGCACCTAACAACAACAACAACAACACTGCTAACCAAACGTTTAGCGGTTTGAACCCATCAGTTGCACCAGGAGAAATATGTGGCAGTCTGTTTCCATAAAAATTGACAGCCTTGGAAACCCTATGGCACAGTTCTGCTCTTTCTTAAGGTCACTATCAATCAGAATCACCTCAGTGGCAGTGGGTGGGTGATGCGTTAAGACATACACCAGGTTAAAGATAGTGGGGTTAAAAGGCAAGAGTGAGTGTATGGTTTTCCTAGTTCTACATGAGAACTCAGTCCTATCTAAGAAACGCTATAACAATACAGATGTATCATAGAGGACAATGTATTTTTCCCATGGGGACTGGATTGATGCATCATTATATTATCATTTATTGTTCATTTGGAAGCAAATGTAATTCTTTACTAATAGATTATATTTGCTTCTTTCCATCACATTATCTCCTAAAGTTTGTACAGACTGTGAAACAATTGCTTGTATTTAGTAAGCCTTGTGTGTTAGCTCCTTTTTCTGCTCCAGCTCTAGAGATCTGAAGTAACTTGATTACTTCTAAAAGGAAATACTTAGGTGAACCTTTATTGGTCATTGAAGCTCAGCCTAGTTAAGTGAAATGCTCATGTATCCTGAGGAGAGGAGAGAGACTAGTATGTCCAACCTCGGTTCAACACACAGGATTAGACCTTTTGCTGGGTCCAGCCCAGCCAGAGCAGGGTACAATCTAGCAGTTCAAGCTGACCTGGGTCCCTCTGCCTCCACCCACACCTGGCTGCCTTCTGCCCCACAGACTCAGATTTCTCTCTCCCAAGGCTGTCTTCCAAATCACCTGCATACCTTTAAAGGTAGTAATGATAAGCCATCATTTGTTGAGCTGTGTGTCAGGCTTGGTAGTAGATATTTAACACTAATTATTTCATTTGCTTTGCTTGACAACTCCTTGAGATAGGTCAAAATCTATCTCTTTATAGATAAGGAAATTGAGATTCACAGAAGTTAAAAAAAATCCCACATTTACACCATTATTAAGTAGCAGAAGGCATTTGAAACTAGATGTGTTTGGGTCCTCTCCATTTAATCACCCCCCTTTAAAAAAATACATATTTCAAATTATTACTGACATTGTTAATTCACTTATACTAAAGTGAACTACCTATTTAAGAGAAGATTTATAGGCAAAAAAGAGGAGGAGATTTGCTGACATGTCTTTATCCAACAAGGCAGCACTGGGTTTGCAAAGAAGGATAAGTTCCTGGCAAGATCAGGCAAGACACTCTTAGCTGGTCTCTTGTAAGTATAGCAAGGAAAGTACAGAATTATCCTTCTGCCATAATAATGGGTAACACCCTTAGGACATTCGCCTAGCAGGATAATGCTGACTATCTCTCAAGTTGTAATTAAAGAAATTGAGTTGTCAAGCATATCAGATTATACACACTTTATTGTAAACTCAGTCTTATGTGATCTGGCTCCTGGCCCTTTCCAGCTTTACCTCTCACACTGGCTTACTCTCTAAGATCCTGCCACACTAGACTTCTTGTTTCTCTTTAGACCCAAACCCATCATCAAGTTGATTCTAACTCATAATGACCCCCATTGGGTTTCCAAGGCTATAAATCTTTACAGAAGTAGATTGTCCCATCTTCCTTCTGTGGAGCGGCTAGTAGGTTTGCACTGCTGATCTTGTGGTTAGCAGCCAAATGCCTTAAGCACTGTGCCACCAGAACTCTCCTTTTGTTTCTCCTTACCATGCCATTACTCCACTGTCTGTGTCCTTTCTATTGTTTGGTTTTGAATGCCTAGTATATGTACATCACCTCAGTGAAGCCCCTTTTTCATCCTTGGAGCTGAATAGATCACTCTCCCCTTATGCCCCACTATGGCTAGTTGATAACTTCTTATCTTAGCATCCCCAATGCTGTGAAGTCTTCCTTTGTTCATCTCTCCATGCTGGGCTTAGAACTTCCTATATACAAGGACTGTTTTATTCCTCTTGAATTTCCTTTTCCTAACTCAAAGTTTGACCTGAAGTGGTCCCTAATCAGTGCTGTTTGTTCTTGTTGTTAGTTGCTGTCAAGTCAGATCTTGACTCTTAGCAACCCTGTGTACAACAAAGCAAAATGCTGCCCCATCCTGCACTGTCCGCATGATCAGTTGCATATCATATTTTGATTCATAGGGTTTTCACTGGTTGGTTTTTAATTCTACAACTGAAACACTGAAGTCCCCAATAATGGTTTAATGGCTGGGTAAATGAATAAAAAATAATAAAGGTTGACATTTACTGAACAGTACTATATTCCAGGCAGTGTCCACACATCTTAAGTACATTATCTCTTTTAATCCCTATAACATCCCTATGAAGTAAGGGTTCTAGTTATTATTTTATTGCTGGAAAAATAGAGGTTCAGCATAATTAAGTTATTTTCCCAAAGTTGATGTACTCATGACTAACAGAATTTGAGCTTGGACCTGTCTACCTTCTAAACTGAAATTCCTAAACTTCATAGTTAATAAAATGGCAGCTATACAAGGGGCGTCTCATCACCATCTCCTGGACTCCTCCTGCTTACTTGCTCCTTTCATAGGAGCTCTGGTAGCTTAGTGCTTAAGGCACTTGACTGCTAACCAGAAGGCTGGTGGTTCAAACCCACCAGCCACTCCTTGTAAAGAAGATGGGGCAATCTACTTCCGTAGTGATACTGCCTCGGAAACCCAAAGAGGGGTCGCTATGAGTTGGGTCTGACTCAACGGAACAAAACAACAACAACTTAGAGGAAGCTATAACTCTTGTAGTGGTGGATGGATCTAGTGTGTGATGGACTTCTAATTCTCTCCCTTCCTATTCCCATTAGTTCACTGTGCTCAGCTTTCTGATTAAAAGGCTCCATCTTTATTTCTAAGTGGGCATATGGCCCCAAATCCCGGAGATAGGGCTAGATAACTTAAGAAGAAGACTGACTGCTTCTTAAACCCTGATGAGATATCTAGCAGCTAGCTTCCTGCAACTTATCAAGAGAAAAATAATTCTCTATACCACCTTTTTCTGAGCCCAGGCACCATAGACATCTGAAGATCAGCTCTCAAAGACAGTGGTTCATCAGGTCAGCAGTTGGCTATTTCTGTTCCGGGTAGTACCTTCTCCGTAAGGCCCTGATATTGAGTCTTGGGGGTATTTCGTGGGGGTAAGGCAGGTTGCTGTGCTTTGTTTTCTTCTCTCCATCTTTTTCAACCTATTTGACATCTTTGGAGGCCCTAACACTTCTCACGTTTGCCTTTATTGGGTCCTTTTAGATGTCTGCTCTAGACATCTTTGGAGCAGGTTGTTTGTGTAAACCTTGGAAACTTGAGATTTTGCCACAGGTCCCAAAGTTTCTGATGTTTGTGACTATGTAGTACTATCTTCTCTGTCCCCAGCCAAGTGACCATCTGTAAAAGCTCTGCTATCTCTACAGGAGCAAAGATTATTGATATTTCTGATGATCATTTTAGCTCTCCTCTGCCTGCCAATTCATTTGATCTCAGTCTATTGGTTCCAAACTCTTGGCCGCACACCTTGACTTTACAGTCATACTTTTGGAAGATAAGATATTACTGTCATCATTATCATCATCACTTCATGTAATTCTTTCAACAGCCATGTGAGCTATTAGCACAGTTATCATCCTCATTTTATAGTTGTGGAAACTGAGACCTGGAGATGGTTTTTGTTTTACCAGAACTCACATAGTCATGAAGAGACAGGTGAAATCCAAAGTGAAGTCTTTCTAGACTAGGGTTCTTTGTGTTATATAGTTAAATAGCATTCAGAAGAGACTCATGTTAACAAATTATACAGTAAATACTTATTAGCACTGTACATATAGCCCAGATTTACTCATAAAATTTTACTATGAGAAAGGACACATGACTGGCACAAGATTATGCTATATTCTTCGACACATTACAATTATGTTAAAATGGAACACCCACTCCAATTTCTGCAGATCCATCATCCATATATTTTATTTCAGTCTCAGAAATGTTTGAAACAAGTGTTTTAACCAATTTTGGAAAGAACAGTTCCCTTTCAGCTAGCCTAATTATAATACTAATAACCTCCTTACTTGCTACATGCAAGGCACTGGACCAAGCCATTTACATCCATTATGTCATGTATTTTCCATAAAATACCCTATGAGGTAGACTTTATTGTTTTAATTTACAGACAGGGATTGATGCTTAAGAGGTCAAATGATTTTCCAAGGTCCTAATAGCTAATAAGCATCAGAGACAAAGAGCCAGCCTGTGACCAAAAGTATTTATGTGAAATCACTGTGCTTTGCCACAGCCTCCTGTTCTGGGTGGTAGGTAGCATGGCAACCACCTCATCCAACCTACAATAGGGTGCAAAGTCTATGAGTGAAGGCTGTCATAAGTCCTTCAGAACCAATTCTTTTTGGCCAAAGATTTAAAATAACATGTTATTAAGTCTTAACTACTTGTGATCCCAGTGCTCTGGGCCTCTCTGTTAGTAGAAAAATGTGGTGCATGTTCTTTTTTATTCTCACCTGAATTGTTAGCACCTTTAATTTTGTTTCACAGCTTTAAAAAATATATATATATGTATGTTTTCCTCATTTGCCAAGTCGGCATCTTTTGTCTGTCAAGCTGCTAGGGGAGTTCCTCCCCCTCTTCCAACTCACTTCATTTCTTTGACCACTCCCAAGTTTGCTTTTTTCAGACTAGATATTTAGAAACAGCTTATTATATTTAAGGGATTGAAAGTTAATTTCTCTTCAAGAGCTCCAAAAATTGAACTTAACCTAGCTTAAAGAATGAAGTGTGATATTCTAATTTCCTAGGGATATTATAACAAAGAATCATAAACCAGGACATTTAAAACAACAGAAATTTATTATCTCACAGTTCAGAGACTAGAAATCCAAAATAAAGGTATTGGCAGGGCCTTTCTAGCTCTGAAGCCCATAAGGGAGGATTCTTCACTGCCTCTTCCAGCTTCTGGTAGCCCCCCAAGCATTCCTTGGCTTGTGGCAACATAACTCCCAATTGTTGCCTCAGTCACCACAAGGCCATCTTCCTTCTGTGTGTCTGTCTCCTCTTAGAAGGACAACGGCTATACGGGATCATGGCCTACCTTTATCTAGTATGACCTCATCTTAACTTGATTAAATCTGCAAAGATCCTATTTCCAAATAAAGTCACATTCACAAGAACTGGGTGTTAGGAATTCAATATTTGGGGGACACAGTTCAACTCATAAAGTAATTAACCAAATGCTATGCAAAGCAAAATACTTCCCAAGACTTGAGGAACATAGACCTGCTGCTTAGAAGCCTTGTTTGATTAGTATTAAAACAAGTCAGTCACCTGTGGTTTGATTAATCACTCATTATTTCTTACACAAAATTTATTTTTCCTAAGTGTATTCTTTGGATAATTAAATATCCAATAGGTATTGTTATTTTAGAGTTATCCTTTTTCTTTCCTTAAATAATAATAAGTTTTTAATTATTCAATTCAGTTGCACATTTACTGAGTACCTACTATATGCTAGGCACTCACTATTCAAGGCACTTCTGGACTGTTAGTTAAAAAGCGTGAAACCCAACCTTCTGTGCTGTCTCCTTGTCATAATCCAAAATTTATGAACACTGACCTATGATCTCTTTGAGTCAAGGAGCGTGTTTTGTTCCTCATATATTCTTGCCTGCATTGTTAATACCTTGGAAAGAATGTTCTCTGGGATCTTACAGCTCTTCGCATCTCTGTAATGCAATATGCATTTTTCTACTTATGACTGTGAGCTCCTTCATGTAAGGGACCTTGTCTTCCTCCTCTGTTTCCTCACTATAGCAGACACAATACTCTGTACATAGCCATTCAGTCAATATCTGTTGAGTTCCATCACAGGCTGCATTTTCTTCCCAGGGGGCAGAGACCACATGTTGGTCATTTCTGTTTCCAGCATATCTTTGATACATTGTGGTACACATGTGGCACCTAGCATGATCAGCAAATGTTTATGGACTTAAGGTCTCCTTGTTCCTTTGGTTGGGTTCTTTGTACCACAGTTTTGCTTCTTTATGGCAAGAACTCCAAAGGGATGAGTAACTTCTCTGACTGACTGATTTGTCAAATGAATGAACACATAATAATAACCAAATACATCAATAAAGTTCATTCTAATACAGCCACAAAATGCCGTCCTCACATGACAAGTTGGGAAATGGGGTCTAGAAAAGGAAGGACTTGCCTACAGTCACGTGGAGAGCTTATACTAGAACTCAGGTTCTGCATCCTTAACATCTATTCTTACCCCCTTTCTTTACATCTCTACTGCATTGCCTAAGATCAGGCCCTTATTCTTCCCTCCTGGACTACTGCTGGTGCCTCTGAACTGTTCTGCTGCTAGTCTCAACACCTCCAGTCCACCCTCCACACGGTTGTCAAGGTGATTTTTCAAGTCACCTTGCAAATCAGATCAACTTTACTCTGTTGCTTAAAGTCTTTCGAAGATTCTCACCATCTACAGGATAGAGTCTACACTCCTACTCATGACCCTCAAGACAGTGAATGCCCTGCATCCTAACACTAGGCCTGCCTCTTGTTCCTCTCTTGGAGACTATACCCCAGCTTGGTTAATGTGTCAATAGTGACAATACCCTTCAAGGTATTTCATGCCTCTTTGCTCCCACCCGCATCATTCCTGAACAATATCTGGCCTCTGACCCTCCTCACACATGCTCCCTCAGTCACTGGAATTGAATACTAAACATTTAATGTACTTCTCCCTGTTGCTCTTCTTTTTACTTTAGTTTTTTAATTCTTCTGTCTCCTAGGAGGCAATGAATTCTTTAAGGTCATGGGCTGAGCCTTATTCATGTTTATATTCCCAGAGCCTAGCACTAGGTCAGGCATGTAATAGACACTCTGTTACATTGCTGCTGACTCTCTGGAATAAATATAACTTCTATAACCCTTCACAGTGAATTAACTCAACTTATGGTTGAGATAGTTGACTTATGTAAGACTTAAAGAAAGGGGAAGCTATTTAAAGACCGGCACTGGAAAATGCCCTGCTTTTATAGGTGGTGAAAAGATATTTCATAGGGACCCTAGGATAATAGATCAGCATATTGGTAATGCTGAGTGGCCAGAGGGATCTTTTATAACTGCCTTCTCACTGTTTCTCTCTCTAGTGTCCTGGTTTACTGAGAGATGTCAGTACAGGTCTTTCAGTAAACCTGAAAGGGAACTTAGGTGACACTCAGTTCTTTCGGCCTGGAGTTGATTTTCAGCTACATTTCCAGCCCAGTTGCTAAACTCGTTCCTGCCTGACACACCAATTGCTAAATTGCTTCTTTATTTATTTATTCTGTGAGTCCCCTGGACTTTAGAACTAGTTTAAAGTGCTTTAAATAGAGCATATGAAGACAAAATGAGAGAAACAATGGCACTGTGAGTTTGAATGAAAAAGGAAACCACCTGGCAAACAGGAGGCAGAGAGAAATTTAGATTATTTCTTTCTTTTCTTTATGATTTTATGCTGAAGGAGAGAAGCTATTTTTAGCAAGAAGGCGTGCTTTCTATTTGGAAGTTCACATTTCTACTTGCAGTGATCTGATATTCAAAATCTATGAGGCCTGAGCCTTTGAATGACTTTATGAACTATGTTCAGGCCAGCTGGTCTCTGGGCCCTGGAACAATAGCTTTTTTTTCTTCCATTTTCCTGTTTCATTATTCTCTTGAGTACTTCATATGCTTGAATGCTGGCAGCCTTCTAGGATGTTCTGTGTATGCAATGAAGAAGGCTAGGCATTTTGGCTTTGGGCATCCTGGATTCTCCAGAAGAGCCATTCACCTTGATAGTGCATTTCATTTGTTTAGAGTCCTGAAGAGTGTAGTGCTTAGAGATGTGGCCTTTGGCATCCATCAGGTCTGAGTTAGTGTCCCAGCTCTGCTGATTACAACTTGAGTGATTGTGGGGACATTTAACCTCTCTGAGTCTCAGTTTTCTTGGCTTTAAGTAAGAATAATAATAGTACTTATGTAATAAGCTATGTAAAAGGGCTTCACAGTAAATACTGAGGAATCATCAGCTATTTTTATAAGCTTTGAGTGTACTTTCACATTACATGTCTATTCATCCTCACAGTGTCCCTTGTATGAAAGACAGGGAAGCCATTGTCAGTTCCATTTGACAGATTTGCATGAGGGAAGGGGCTCATCAACCTGAGACCCCACCCAGTGGTTGCTCCCTCTCAGTTCCTTCTCCGTTCTGTCACATTGTGGGTGTGGTTGAATGTACTCTGTTTACCTTTTCTAAAGCATGACTCAGAGCTTTTCCTTCTGAATAAGAGACAATAACAATCAAATATTTTAGTATTATTCACTAGGAGAGTGAATAGCTCTCTTCGCTTTCCCCATCAAGAGAATGAAGGATATTGCTTTAGAAAGCCATGAGCAAGAAAAGCACATAAGCTGACTGGGTCATATATTTGATTTGTATGGTCTGTACTATTTTCCCTTTTATCAGAGGGGAAGAGGACAGAGTTTGGTGGTCTCTATGAAGGAGAGCAGTAAAGAACCATGAAACAGCAGACATAGCACTGCTCAAGTTTACACTCCTCTCCACACATTGCTGCTTCTCATGGTTTGACTTGCCTGTTGCCTGCTGCCATTTGGCCTTTCCTGAAGGGACTGGAAGACAAAACACAGACTCAGCTTCCCTGATTTGGAGAAGCTATTTAGAAACTGTATGCATTCCCCAGATTGTCCAAAAACTATTTGCCGGTACTGGAAAAAAAAAAAAAAGGTCAGATTCTCCAGACAACATTTCCTATGTGTCCTTCTCTGTGGACCCCAGACCTAACATGATCAACCAATCCACTGTCTGTTTATTTCAGTAATATGGCAAGAGCTGAGGTTTCTTCTCAATTTGGATGGGTTAAAACTCTAACAGTAATGTTTTACTTAAGTTAATACTGTTGTTACAATCATATCCCAAAAAGAATTATAGCTTAAACATTAAAAAAAAAATAATAAAAGTTCCCCTCATGAAGTCCAAAGCTGGTCTTTCTGGCCAGTGGGCAAATCTCCTCTGGACAGTGATTCAGGGACTTTGGTGTTTTCCATGCTTTGGCTCTTCCATCTTCAACATGAACTTTCTAAGATCTCAGAATCCATTTCAGCTTGTGTGAGGGAAAGAGAACATGAAGGCTTGGGAGGACAATATTTTTATGGGCCAGGCCTGTTCCATTTCATTGGCCAGAACTCACATTCCATTGGCCAGAATCACACACGTGGCTACACCAAACCTCCAGGGTGGAGTCTAGATTTGGGCTAAGGGAGAAGAAGAAATGTGTTTGATGGACTAGCCAATCTCTGCCTCAAGATGATAAGAACAACAAAAACCATTTATAATGCCTTTGTTTTGTGAGAGGCATTGTACTAAGTACTTTATTTACATGATTTCTTAATTCACATACCATATAATTGACCCATTTAAAGTTTACAATTCAATGATTTTTTTTTTTTTTAGTATATTCACCAGTTGTGCAATTATTACCACATAAATACTTTCAGAATATTTTATCACCCCAAAAACAAAGCCTGTGCCCAGTACAGTCACTCTCCATTTCCTCCCAGGTCCTCCAAGCCCTAGGCAACTACCAATTTGCTTTCTCAATGTCTTTATCTATAAAACGATAATAAGGAGTGTCTGTTAGCTGGATTAAATGAGATGAATTTACATGAAAACTGCTCTTACACCACACATAGTTGATGCCTTGCCAGGATTAGTTGTTTTTGCTTAAAAGTGAAACTCCAACTGTAACTCAGCAGCCACAGAAATTACATTAATCTGCCTAGGTCCCCTCGATACTGTCCGGGAGCAAACTATTCTAACTTCCAATTTACATTACAGCCCAGGAGTGGCTGAGACCTTGGGAGGATCTTGTACAATGAGGGTTAGGAGAAAGGGACATATTCTCCAGGATAGAAAAGCACATGCAGAGTCTCCTCTATCGACTCCAATCTCAGCTGGGCAGAACAGCTTGTTACAAGTACATGTAAAGAACCAGCTGAGCCAGTGTAAGTTTGAAGTTCCTTGAGAAAAATGATAAGCTGGCTGAGTTTCTGTAGGCAAAGAGCCAGTAATGAGGTTTCCAGCGTTCCATCACATGTTGTCTACAGCCCGTCCAGCTCAGCCGGACTCAGCAGAGCCCCATACTCATGGGCCAAGTGTATATTTAAGAGACACAAGGAGGGAGAATGAAAGGTGTTGTGAATGAATGAATTGTGCTTTTGTTCTGTTGACCCATTCCGCATTCTACCTTGTCCTTTAGCCATAATATTATTCAAATCTAGACATAAGAGTAGAGAGTAAACACTGGAAAAGTTACATTGAAGGCAGCTAAGTCACACAGAAGAGAACATCAGAGAAAAGGGGACTGAAATCTAGGTGAGATCAAAGAAATATTTCAATCTTAAATATTGGTCCTAAAGCCTCTGTTTTTGCCATTTCCCAATTGTGTGAACAAATGACTTAACCTCTCTGAGTCTCTATTTCCATATAGAATTGTTACTTACAAACACGCAGGCTGCAACCTGCACAATTCCAGGGACTCCATGTCTATTTGCTTATATATTATCTATATGTTTGATACTTTCTAGAAAGGTGCAGTGTGGTGCCCTGATTATTGTAAGGACCAAATAAGAAACTCCATGTAAAGTGATTAGCATATACTTGCTCTTTATGTGTTCAGAAAATTGTTATTATTAGTGCTTTAACAAAAATTAAGAGTACAAACTCTACTTGTCACTGTCCTTCGGGTAAGGAAGCAGTCACGTCATGTTTGGTTGTTTAACTTTTCTACTGTATTAAACTTTAATTTATATATATATATATATACACACACACACACACATACACATATATGTATGTGTGTGTATATATATATATATATATATATACACATACACATATATATATATATATGTATAATTGATTTGGATAGGTAGTGGCATTAGTGGATCAGTTTTTATTTCGTAATGTCTTCAATCTTATAAACAGTGCTTTAGTGCTTAGTCTGTGCTGGTATGTGCTCTGTGAATAAATGAGAGAAGATCCCTTCCCTGTAGGAGCTTTCAGTGTCTGCAGAGTAGATATATGCATCCCAGGGGTATGCAAGATACTATACCGTTTGCTTATATTAAGTTTTCATCTCACCCTTTATATTTCTGTTTGGTATAGGTTTTATAACATACATAATGTACCATGATAGTGTGGTTACACATTCTATGATTTATAAATAGGTAAATATTCAGATAATGAGGTATCTGCATTCAACATTTCTTAAAATGTTAGTATCAGCAAAGTTTTGAGACCCCTGCTTTAGAGGGAAAATATACAAATACATTCCAGTGGGAAACAAGAGTTGGTATGAGTGATGTAGTTTCCTATTCGGTGTTTTTCAGAACATGAACTAATATTTACTCTGGTCTCTACTTTGTGGCAGACAGGAAACAAGACACATTTTATTTTTAATTTCATAATAACACTTGGAACTGCTGTATGTGATAAGTACTATTATGCCCATTTTACAGAGGAGTAACTGAGGTTCAATTCTTACAGGTTAAGCAACTTGCAAATGTCAGCTGAGTGAACTAGAACTCTCTGACTCTAAATCATGGCACTTTCTGTTCTAGCCTTCATTGCAATGAAGAAGTTCATGAGAAAGGAATGATTATTTCTTGGTGTTCCTGAACTCTGAAGTTAGTCTTTTTTTCCATCAAATGTGCTTAAGTTATTAAGTGCTAACTGGATGAAATTCCACACACACCTCCTCCATAGTTCCATGATCAACCTCTCACCCTCTGGCCTTTGCACACACTTTTTACTCTGATTACAACACTTGTTGCTTGGATGTCTTCTGCTCATTTTTCAAGACTCAACCCAGAAAGCACCTCATCTAGGTAATCTCTTGATCAACCCCATCAGAGAGGGTTGGGTGTCCTTCCTTTGAACTTGTATAGTTTCTTAATGAAAGTCCAGCTGTATGATTACATCTTAAGAACAGAAAATCTGACCTTAATTGCATTGTTTTCCTGGCACTGACATAACAATACATTGCCTGGTATATAGTAGGCCCTCCATAAATACTCGTGGCATAAGAGAATTCCTTCTTCACTGATTTGGAGTCTAAAATAACTTTGGCAAAGAGATGAGTTGGTTTGTCCTTATTAAGGTTTCAAAAAAACTGAAAACCAAACTCAATGCTATTGAGTGGATTCGAGTCACAGCAACCCCTCCTTGGGTTTCTGAGGCACTATGTCTACGGAAATAGATTGCCCAACCTTCCTTCCAAGGAGTGGCTGGTGGGTTTGAACTGCCAGCCTTCTGGTTAGCAATCAAATGCCTTAAGCAGTATGCCACCAGAGCTCCCCAAGGTTTTACAGCATAGGTCAAATTGGTAGGTATAAATAAGATGACAGCAAACTCTTAAATATGTGAAGGTTTTACCCTTCTGCTGCTGCTGCTGCTGTGTGCCGTCGAGTCGGCCACGACTCATAGCGACCCCTCTTTGGGTTTCCGAGGCAGTATTGACTACGGAAGTAGACTGCCCCATCTTCCTTCCGAGGAGTGGCTGGTGGGCTTGAACCGCCAGCCTTCTGGTTAGCAGTCAAGTGCCTTAGCCACTATGCTACCAGAGCTCCTTTAGGGTTTCTTAAAAATTGAATAGAATGCACACCTCACACCGATCAAATTTATATCAATGATCTATCTATCTTTATACACATGGTTATATGTGTGCATACACACACACATTCATTAATATGAATTTCTGAAAATGGATGACCACAATTTCTAAATCATTGAATGTTCAGCAAAAAGGTAGAGCTAATACTCTCCAAGCTGGCTGATCTTTTTATTATTTTTATTTTTTAAATTTTGATTTGGGTGAAGATTTACAGAGCAAATTCACTTTCCATACAGCAGTTCACATATACTTTGTCTCATGTCATTGACCACAGTTTACC